>NC_089509.1:34633449-34944019 GCF_036850995.1 Saccopteryx leptura
TTTCGCACCAAAAAGTTTTAAAAGGAAGAGAGATTACGTTGTTCTGGGGGAAGAGTGATTATGTTCTAGGAGGAGCCCATGCTGTAGGAGAGAAGAGAAAGGCCATGCAGATGCAGAGGAAGCCAGGAGAAGCTGCCAAGATGGTGGAGTGCTGAGGTAGAAGCCAGTTTGTGCAGAGAGAAGGAGATGGGGAACAGAGGTGAATAAGGCTAGTGAACTAGAAGCCTTTGATTCTAGGAAACTCGGATAAGTCAGTAGCTTGTGAGCTCTGAATGAGTAGGTTTTGGAGCCCAGTGTATGTTTTTACTTGCCCACTGGGTGCAAGCTAGGATTAAAGGTAATGGCCCACCAGTTCTTGGCTCCGTTGTTTCATTACCATCTGTCCGAATCTAATGCGAACCTGCATGGGCCAGGCTGCTGTGATGGTGGCCGTGGCTACTGGCTTTACAGAGAACATTGAGGAATCGACATGGCATAGCTGCAACATTGGTTGCAGATGAGAAAAAGGGGACAAGCTGAAGATGATCCTAAATTTTTGACTTAGGATAATTGGTGAATGAAGTTGCTTTTGCTGAGATTGGGAATCCAGTAATGTTAATACCTATGGAATGTATGCTATGTGTTCACACTTGGATAGGGATTTTTCCATTGTCTATTTTCATTCTCATAATCCAGAAAATGGAAGTATTATTATCTTCAGGTTAAATATGAAGAAATTAAAACACAGAGAGTCTAAGTATATTATTGACATTTCCAGGGCTGGATTTAAATCTAGGTCTGTTATGTTCAAAAACAGTTTTCTTTTTCCCATAGGTTCTCTCTTCCAAGAGCAGAACATGTTTTAGGAGAAAGATAATGAGTTTGGTTTGGGATATCTTGATTTTTAAGGTGCCTGAGGTGCATTTATGTGGAGTTGTCAATAAGTCATTTGAAAGTAGTCCTGTTGCAGGAAGTGCTTTATGTGGGAGACGGATTTGAAGGTCATTGACATATAGGTAATAGTTAAAGCCAGGTAACCTCTTAAACTGGAGTTCAACAATGGACTTTATGGGAAGGGAAGAAGACCTGTGTTATTATTTAAAATATATGCAAATTTTTGTATGTTTGTGAGTAGATCCATCTCCCCCCCTAGGGAGAGGATACATAGCTTCTTCAGACACTTAAAGGAATTCATGACTCTGAAATGATCAAGAACCACTAGGGTAGATTATAAAATAAAAAGGGTAAAAGAACACTAGGGAATATTACCATATTTCCCCATGTATACAACACACTTTAATTTGGAGGCCCTAATTTTAATTTGGATTGAAAAAAATGTATTACATAAAGTTATTGAACTCAAGTTTTATTCATCATAAAATTCATACAACTCCTCATCACAGTCAAAACTCCCATTCATTAGTTTGTCCTCATCTGTGTCTGATGATAAATCTCTGTCTTCATATATTGCCTCGTCCTCAGTTCCATCTATAGCATTTGAAATGCCACAACCACTGTATAAGATTTACCCAGGTTTTAAACTCCAGATTTTTCAAAAAATGTTGTGTCTTATACATGGGGATATATGGTAGTTAAAGGAATAACAAAAGAAAAACTAGTAATGGAGACTGAGAAGTTTCAATCCGAGGATTGTAGGAAATCAAGAAAGAGAGGAATATTCTAAACATGAAGATGATAATTGTTCAGTATTATTAGATGCTACAAAAAGGTCTTATTGAGGACCATGGAACAGTTGAGTGTATTTGATTAATAGGGTAACGGTGTCTTTGCCAGAGGAGTTTCAGTGGAGTGGGGTTGGGTAGGGCAGAATGGTTTTTCCTGTGGGTATCCAAAGCCTGAAACATAAACCTCTTGAGAACAGAGATTCTCTGTTTGTTCATTGTATTCTTGGGACTTCACTGTATTCCTGCCACAAAGAGGTGATCAATAAATATTTGTTGAAAGTTGAACGGATGAGGAAGTGCAGACTATTAATAATAAGCTACTGTTAATAACAACTGCTTTTTGTATTCTATTTCCAGGCCTTATGCTTATACTAACATCTGCCAATCCAACAACTTGCCTGGGAAAGTAGCAGTGTGTACATTGCCTAAATGAAGAAACTGAGACTCAGAGATACTAAGAAAACTGTGTGATATCATACAATTGCATGTAGTGATGACTGTGAGATTCACACTTGGATTTATCTGGCTCCAAAATCTCTACTTCTTCCACAACAGTAAAAGTGGGAGTGGGAGGTGGAGAAGGAGAGAGAGAGAGAGAGAGAGAGAGAGAGAGAGAAGCTGTTTCAGTGGTGGGATTAAAATAATTTAATAACCAGTTCTCTGCCTAATGACTGATTTAAGTATAAAAAATCAATACACTGAAAGGTAGTTTATTATTTTATGCATTTAATACTTAAATAAGAACAATAAAAGAGGTACACAAACTTAGATTATAAGAATTTTAAAATATCAATGAAAAAATATCAAATAATACCTGACAAAAACAATAAAACGGCTATTTCGCTATTTAGGATATTTCCATATTGCTTGTTGATTGGCATCCTCACTGGCAATTTTTTTCACCTATGGATGGAATGAATATTACTATAGGTGCTTAGAATATGCTGTTGCACAGATGAATGTTAAAAAGGCGTAAGGAATGTAACTTTGTGATTTTCACATTGGATGGCTGCCCAGGTGCCCACGTTAGAAATAACCCTGATTTCAAGTGCCATTTCAACAACTGGTTTGCCAGACTCAACAAGAAATTAGGTATTGGTTCTGCCAAACTGGTGCAAACCAGCTGAATCTCACCACTGAGCTGTCTCTGCACTGTTATTCCAATTTCCTCTTATCTATTTGCTTTCTTTCTCTTACTCTCTCTTGGATTGTTCTTATTATTATCGAGACAAAGCCAGGCCATCACAGAAGTACAAAGATTGATCAAAGTACCAGATTATGAGAGTATTCAGAGGCCAATATATAATCCTGGGGGTTTCCTTTCTCTTCACATTCTCACAGCTGCCTGTATTAATGCTTTCTCATAAACATAAGGCTTTCTTTTTATTCTAGAAAACACTAATTCTCAATAACAAAGGATGCATATTTAAGCAAAGGATGAAATATCTAGTCATCACTAAGTACTCACAAAGGCCATTATTTTGCTGCGTCTATTTGACTATTATTTTTCTGGCTCTTTTGGTGAAGACAATAGTATTCTAATACCAAAAGAGACAAGAGGGAATATTTTCTGCTCAACCAAGCATATCTTACAGCACATTAGAAGTTTGGAGAGAAACTTCTGTGTTATTATGAGAAAGGTTGAATGGAACTATTACCTGGTTGCAAGAAATAACATGTAAAGGAAGGATAATAATAGAAATTTTAAAAGGGTATGGATTAAAAAAAATATGTTGTTGGGTAAACAAGTGTTTTGTTTTATTTTTTCCTTTTTAGGCTTGCTCACCTGTATTGGGACAACACAGTGTGTATAGTCTAGGGGTCCCCAAACTACGGCCCGTGGACTGCATGCGGCCCCCTGAGGCCATTTATCTGGCCGCCGCACGGCACCTCTTTCATTGGTGGTCAGTGAGAGGAGCACATTGACCATCTCATTAGCCAAAAGCAGGCCCATAGTTCCCATTGAAATACTGGTCAGTTTGTTGATTTAAATTTACTTGTTCTTTATTTTAAATATTGTATTTGTTCCCTTTTTTTTTTTTTTTTACTTTAAAATAAGATATGTGCAGTGTGCATAGGAATTTGTTCATAGTTTTTTTTATATAGTCCGGCCCTCCAAAGGTCTGAGGGAGAGTGAACTGGCCCCCTGTGTAAAAAGTTTGGGGACTCCTGTATAGTTTATGGAAGGCTGCAGGTGCTTGCCCTCAGGGTGGCAGATTGCAAATTGTAGATTGCCTTCCAGTTTGGGAAGGGTGATTGCAGGAGTAGGGGTTTTTGGCCCCCAGCTTGTTTTAATGAAGAGTGCTGAGGTTGGTGGGGGCTTGTGAGTCCAAAAGAGTCCAGGGAATGAGTCCGGGTTGTGGAACCAGAGACTGAGTTGGGGCTTGAGAGCCCTGATTTCTGCCAGGCCTGTTTGTCTGGGGAGTGCTGAGACTGGTGGAGCCTGAGAAGGGAGAAAAGGAAGCGGTCTTCCCTGCCTGTTTGCTCGTCCATCTTTACAAGACTTGAATAAATGGAATGGCCCACCATTTTCTGGCTCCACAGTTCTTTTACCGTCTGCCTGAATCCAGTGTGAACCTCAGTGACCATGGCGGTGGCCACTGGCCCTACATCTGGTGTAGTCAGCATGGTTTGGATCAGCTTGGTATGGAGCAGCAGCCACCGTTGAGGGGTGGGGCAGAAGGCTGGTCGTTGCTCCTCAGTGTATGGTTTCCCATGGCTGTCCTTTTGGGGACCATGGGCTGGCTGTTTTTTACAGCACTGTGAGAGGAAACCAAGAGCTGAGGTCAAGAGCTCCAGAACGAACTGCAAACCATGTGGCAGCAACGGCATGAGCTGTAATGGGTACGTGAGAAAGAACTACAGATCCAAGAACTGCAGGTACAGCGCCTGGAACTGGAAAAGTCTCTGGAGAAGGAGGCTGAATGGGTTCACGAGTTGCAGTTTTCCCTGGAAGTTGAATGTTGGCAGTGGCAGTTGTTGGAAGTACAACTGTGGGTTCAGCTTCAGGCAGAGAGTTGGCTGTGGGAAACTACAAGTGCCAAAGCCCTTGCAGTTAGAGGCTTAGCAAAAGGCTAAGTTATTCCCTAGTCTACACCTTCATATTGGCTATGAAGCTGAGTATTTGCACTCATCCCATCCCGCCACTTCATTTGCTTGCTTAAGTTGCTAGAAGCAATTTACCTGCCTTTCCTCTCACCCTTTGTTTTTTTTTTATTTTTTATTTTTTATTTTTTTTTATTTTTTTTTTTCATTTTTCTGAAGCTAGAAACAGGGAGAGACAGTCAGACAGACTCTCGCATGCACCCGACCGGGATCCACCCGGCACGCCCACCAGGGGCGACGCTCTGCCCACCAGGGGGCGATGCTCTGCCCATCCTGGGTGTCGCCATGTTGCGACCAGAGCCACTCTAGCGCCTGGGGCAGAGGCCACAGAGCCATCCCCAGCACCCGGGCCATCTTTGCTCCAATGGAGCCTTGGCTGCGGGAGGGGAAGAGAGAGACAGAGAGGGAAAGTGCGGCGGAGGGGTGGAGAAGCAAATGGGCGCTTCTCCTGTGTGCCCTGGCCGGAATCGAACCCGTCACCCTTTGTTTGTTCTGATGTTGGCTGATTTCCGTTATGCAGGGTGGAGGATTTCTGCACTTGAAAGAATTCTTGGGTTGCCTTGGAGATGTGTGACTTTGTTTCGGAGACTTTCTTCTTTGCATATGGCTATATAATAAAGCAGGCCAGGGGCTCTTGGCTCTAGCAAGCTATCTTTGCATTGCAAAGAGTCCTCCCTAGCCCATCCTGTTTTCTCTCTAAGGCTATTTTCTTAGTTCCACGCCATTCCCACTCAGGATCTGGAAGTACTAGTCGTGCTGGTCTGAGCCTCTCTGTGAACCTAGTTGCCTGTAATGGACCTTTACCTTGGTGATTTGCACAGACAGCTGGGCTGTCTATTGTGGACTGACTCTTGGACTGCAACCCAGAGGGGGGTACTGGCTCCTTTTTTGGATGGACATGTTGCCTTTGGACAGTATGAGAGACCCTGATGGGGGGGGGGGGGCAACTCCGCGGAGGTCCTCTTGCACCAGGAAGCTGTTCTCGTCCAGTTCGAGAGGTGCACCAAGAACACTTTAAGGTTTTCATGGACCCAACCCTGGACTATACAAGCCTTCCCACCTTCAGTGGAGTAGGGGGCTGGAGATAGGCTCTAGTTAGCACCTTGGGCAGAGTGCTCAGAAAGACATTATGAAGGGCACCTTTATAACTGTTCAATTATATGTCTTGTGTGTTCTATAGTTTGTTTGTTTGTTTGTTTATATAATGTACCTCATTCCGCACACAGGGATACCTGTTGTATAGATTGTGAAGTGAGCAAAAGGGGTGGAATGTTGGGTAAACAAGTGTTTTTTTTAGGTTTGCTCACTTGTATTGGGGCAGCACCGTGTGTGTAGTCTATGGAAGGCTGCAGGTGCTTGCCTTCAGGGTGGCAGATTGCAAATTACGGATTGCCTTACTGCTTGCGATAGGCGAGTGTTTGCTGGAGAAGGGGTTTTTGCCCCCAGCCTGTTTTGCTGGGGTGTGCAGAGAGAGGAGGGGGGGAGTTGGGGAGACTTGGGGACCCTGAGAGAAAGGGAAGTAGTCTTCCCTGCCTGTTTGCTCATCCACCATTATGAGACTTTAATAAACTGAATGGCCCTGACCTTACATGTGTGAATACTTGGGTTTTATTCTTTGATGTGGTCACAGAACTCAACTCTTTTTTTGTGTGTGTGTGACAGAGACAGAGAGAGGGGCAGAGAGGGATAGACAGACAGGAAGGGAGAGAGATGAGAAGCATCAATTCTTTGTTGCGGCTCCTTAGTTGTTCATTTATTGCTTTCTCATATGTGCCTTGACCGGGGGCCTACAGCAGAGTGACCCCTTGCTCAAGCCAGCGACCTTGGGTTGAAGCTGGTGAGCCTTGCTCAAACCAGATGAGCCTGCGCTCAAGCCGGCAGTCTCGTGGTTTTGAAACTTGTCCTCTGCATCCCAGTCTAATGCTCTATCCACTGCACCACCGCCTGGTCAGGCAAACTCAACTCTTGAGAAGCATCTTTTTAAGTTGCCTGTATCAGTGCTGCAATAGTGCTTTAGTATTTGATATGTGAAGATGGGCATATGTTTTGGCCATTTCTAGAAAATTCAAGATTTTTCTGGAAAGCCCTTGTATGTTCTAGCCATGTATTGCTGGATAGCAATACATGAAAATTATAGAGAATGAATTTTACGTGTCTCTAACCTCTCTTTCCCTCTTCCACTGTGTGGTATTGGGACTTGAAGGAGGGAAAGAGTGAATTCCCAAAGTGAAACAATTCTAAAGCCACTCAAATGTTTGTGTTGTGAATAATTTGATGTATTTCTGACACAGCCCTCTCTTCCCAATTATATTTTATGTAGCAAATAATGCTATTTAAATGTATAGACTATATAGAAGACATAATAGAAAAGCAGCCATCAATTTAATATTTTGGTTTTCAGTTTATGACACTGGACTTTAGTTGTGATGTTAGATATGACCCTGCTCTTCGCTCCTGTCTCTCTCCTCATCATTACAATAGAGACATGATACTATCTACTTTATTGTATAAAATAATCCATGTAAAGAATTTAGCACAATGCATGGCACTTAGCAAGTGTGCAATACATGTTAGCTCTCACCTTCCTTATCATGAGCATCACCGTGATCAGTATTGAACTCCACTGAGCTTTTATTCTTGTAGGGAGGCTGTGACGCTGTGAGGAGCTTTGGATCCCTTATACATGCACAGCACTTATAGGGTTGATACTGCCCTGGGCCTTCCTGTCTGTTTGATACCAGGAAAGGGTTTGGTCTAGAAAGGAACAGAAATGGATTTAGGTGGGACTTTCAGCAGGATGTTGGCCTGCTTTGTTCTGAGCTACTTCTCTTGAGGTGACTATCTTTCAGGACTCTGGTAGACAGCAGAAAACAGGGGTGTGGACAACAGCGTAAGTACTTCGTGAAAAACATATTTAAGTCAAATTATGTTAACTCAGGATTCAAACTATGGTGATCTGGCTACATAAAGAAGTGGAAATGCTTAGGTTTTAAGTGGGAGGGGGGGGGCGGTATAAAGCTACCTGGGAGCTTGGAAGAAATGCAGACTCTCTGGCTCCATCCCCAAACTACTGCCCCCAGAATCTGTATTTTAACAAGATCAGTATGATTCGTGTGCACAATTAGTTCTGTTGAATGAGATTGACCAGGTGGTGGAAAAACAATGGTAGCTTTGGGGCTTACATTAGTGTAATAACCCAGATAGATAGCATCAGAATCTGAGGGGCGCAAGGAGCTGCATTATAAGAAACGCTTCAAGGGATTTTTATGAACACTTGAATTTGAGGACTACACATAAAGTATAAAAACCATGGGGGAAGAATTGCAGTACACACTATGAACGCCAGCTGTCACTGCTCTATAAGTTAAAAAGACCCTGGTGCTTAATAGTCAAAAGAATTATAAGAACATTTTATAAATTTGAACTGTAAAGATCTGGAAAAATAAACTCTAAGTTAAACAGATGTGGATTATCTTGTGATTTTATTAAATATCTTTAAGACATATAAATGTCTTACAAAGAATAGTGGGTGAAGATTTAAAAACTCTGGGTATATGTGAATAAACCCACATCAGAAGAATAATGTCTTACAGTACTTAAGGAAATAAAATTAATGCTTTGTTGTTTAAAAAAACAAACTGGACTCCACAATCTGAAAGTATGAGAGGCAACTCAGTGGCTCTTGCTGAGAATATATTTTCATGTTTCCTGGCCTTAAGTTGCAATGTTTGTTTTATACTTGGTTTGCCAGATACTTAATTTTCATCTGTAGCTCAGGGATTGAAAGTCTGTGTAATGCCTACACGAACATTTTATTTGTAAAGACTTTTACCATACTGAGACATGAATTCAAGGTCCAGCTCCATGTGGATCACCATGACAATTTTTTAACATCTGTGAGCCTTGAAACAGGTACAAAAATACCCACCTAAGGGCCTGACTGGTGGTGATGCAGTTGAATAGAGCATCGACCTGGGACGCTGATGTCCTGTTTGAAGGTCAGAAGTTGCCAGCGTGAGCACAGGTTGGCCAGCTTGAGAGCTGGGTTGCCGACTTGAGCATGGGATTATCAACATGATCCCATGGTCACTGGCTTGAGTGCAGGTCACACTTGTGCAAGGGTTCACTGGTTCGGCTGCCCCCCTCCCCATCAAGGCACTATAAAAAGCAATCAATTAACTAAATGAAAAGTGCTGCAACTGCCAGTTGATGCTTCTCATCTCTCTCTTCCTGTCTTTCTCTCTCTCTCACTGAAAAACAAACAGAAAACAAAAAACCCACCTAAGAGTTATCATAAAGAGGGTCCAAGTAAAAGTATAACATGAGAAAGGCTTTATAAATATTAAAGTATTAAATATATGCACAGTACTATTTGATAGCTTACAGCATTGGTAGTCAACCTGGTCCTTACCACCTACTAGTGGGCGTTCCAGATTTCATGGTGGGTGATAGCGGAGCAACCAAAGTATAAATAAAAAAATAGATTTAACTATAGTAAGTTGTTTTATAAAGATTTATTCTGCCAAGCTTAGCAAAAATCCGACATAAAGTACTTGGTAAGTAATTATTATATGCTTTAACTTGCTGTAACTCTGCTTTATAAATTTTAGAAAGTCAAGTTACTTCCCTACTTTATAAATCACCATTACTGTGGAACCCGTGGGCGGTTAGAAAATTTTACTACTAACAGATACAAAAGTGGGTGGTAGGTATAAAAAGGTTGACTATCCCTGGCTTACAGTGTTGGGCTTCGCAACTCCGCCAAAGCACCATTTCCATAAAAATCACTCCCGTTCTGTATAGTTATTTTCCCCAACTAAGTCTTTCATTTCACTTTAAGTAGGGTTGCCCTGTAAAATACAGGACACTCAGTTAAATTTGAGTTTCATATAAACAATGAGTAATTTTTTTAGCATATCCTAAATATTGCATGGCAATCTGGCAGATCTAACTCCAAGGCAAACTAAGAAGGCTGCTTCATGTTAATGTTTGTAAATCCAACCGCATCTAATTGGTCAAATGTTCTATTTTGCCTGGTTTGGGAAAAGTTTAACTCAAAGACAGTAATGTAGGTCTGAAAATGTTTTGGCAGAATTATTCCTATCTGAAAGTTCACATCTTCAAAAATTTCACACTTCCTCTCTTCGAAGTGGCTTGCTTTAAAGATTGCTTGGAAGAAAATAGAAGCTCTTAAGTAATTAATCTTGGGAATTATTTTTTATTTGTTATATTCTGTTATTAGAGTGGTTTTTAATTATTTATTAACATCTCTTTCTTACTCCCACTGTGTGGTTGAAGGACTAGAAAGAAGGAAAGGGTAAATCTACAAAAAGAAGCAATTCTAAAGTTACTCAAATGTTAATGTTATGAACAATTTTGATGCATTTTGGTGTAGTCCTATCTTCCCAATTATATTTCATATAGAAAATAATGCTATTAAAATGTACATTGAGAGAGTCCATACCCCAATAAGGGAGGAGAGAGAGAGAAGGCTAAGTGTAGAAAAGGAGTTAATCTGGGGAACAGTTTGCAAAGCATTTGAGGATAATCCACAAAATGGGAGTTTAACTATAATAAAATAAATGCATAATTACACTTTGTTGGATATGCCCTGAAGTAAAATGAGGAGTCACAATAGGAATCCTGATGGAGTAAATGGCCAAATCTAACAGGAAGCCTTTGAAGAGGGACTGCAGAAAAATGTCAACTTTGGGCTCAGCTAATGTTAACATAGACCTACTCTGGACACTAGGTGGCGATATATGGTAATATGACGATTTCAGAATTTGTGGTGGCTACTAAATTGGGGGGGGAGTTGTCAGATGAATTTTTGTTCCCTGCTGTTAACACATAGTCCTTATTTTATGGTAGAATGTTCTTTCAGTTGTGATCTTATGAAACTTCAATAGGGACAGGGATTGTGTCAAATCCACCTTTGAGGATTTCTTTTTTCCCCCCTTCTATTCTAAGACTGATTACTTCGCACTTCTGCAAAGTATTTAATTAGTCTTATCAGGCATCCACACTTAATACCTATATCTAAATTTAGATGCAGAGTTGGTGACATGGTGTAATTGGTATTTGAGGCCATTAGAGGAGTCAGTAGAGAAGAGCAACATTGTACTGAGGTGATTTGAGCCATGAATGAGGGTACGGCTATATCCTGGGCTGTGTGTTCCTGTCACTATGAACACTTGCTATCTGCTGACAAAATACAGTGGGAATATTGCCTGGACACGCAGAAAGCCCATGGGCCTGTCATTTGAGCAGAGAAGGCACTTGATCCGCCCATGGAAGTATCAATGGTTACCCTACTTACCCTCCAGTATAAGGCTCCTATTTCTATATGGTTTGATGATGTTTGTTGGTGGCATCAGTGATACATGTTTATTAATTTCTTAAAGAAGCTTTTGTCTTTAGAAACATCAACAAACTCTTGAAAAAGTAAATTTTTTCTCTATTTTAATTTTTATTGCTATTTCTGAGTTCTGAGGATATTACCTGCATGTTAAATGATCATTAAAACCCTTTTCTCTATTGTTTTGGGAATATTCTTCATGCCTTCTTGTATTTATGCCCTCTCTTATCTAAGTAAAACAGAATGATTTAGTTAGAATTTTGGGATGAAGCAAGCATCCATTTTGTTTTCTCTATAAACAAATCTAGGGTTAAGTTAATTTTCGTGGCCCAGTTTGTATCTCTCTGTCCCCCTCTACGTGTTCAGCTTTATCTTCAGCTCTTTCTTAACATACCTGACATTAGCCAAGCCGACTGTGTTTATTTGTAACTGAGTCTTTCTCATTCTGTTCTCACCAGCTGGTATGCGTCTTTCCCTTCTTCACTGATGTAGACATGCTACTCGTTCTTCAAAAGTCAACTGCAAGGTATCTCCTTATCCCTGGGTAATTCACACTAACCTCCTGCTCCCTGACCTCATCATATAACATGACTCAGGTTAGTTCATGACTATAATCCAGTCTCAATTGCTCTCTAATTGGTTTATACACATGCACATGTGCACACATATGTTCAAATACACACACACAACCGACTACAGGGTGAGCACTGCATCTTAATGATATCTAGCAGTATGGTGTATATTGTATACATGTACTCAGTAGACATCCATCGTTTGTCCATCTCTGTGATCCCAAACCCTAACACATAGTAGGTGATCAATAAATGTTTATTGAAACAGCTGAAGAATTGATTTAAATTACTCTGCTGAAGTACTGGGTTTCTGATTTTAGATTGTGACACTAATGTGGAAAACTTGGTAGTCATCAAGCACAGACCTTGCAAGAACTAGCTCAAGCCTTATCTCTTCCATGACAAATTCCCAAGACTAGCCACAATCCTCAGGATTCTGAATTACTAAATTATCATATCTACTCTTATTACTGAGTAATTACTTAAGGTTCAGGTCTGTAGAATGGGATTAATAATGGTCTCTACTTATTAGTGTTGTGATGATTAAATGACATATCTATAAACTACTTGAAACTTTTACTGGCATATCATAAGTGATTTGTTGGTGTTAGTATTATTGATATGAGTACAAGATTGTTTATTGTTTTATATGTATAGAGACTGTCCAACAAACTGTTCTTTGTTCCTTTTTCATATTCCCTGAGATTGACAATTTTTTACAATTATATTTTAGTTACATTGTTTTGTTTTTGATTAGTTTCTCTTTGGGTGATGATAATGTATCATTAATTTATCACAGTCTGCTTTCAAATAATACTGTACCTTTTTACTTATAAATATGATGTAAATCCTAAATTACATGGTCATTTTTGCTCTAAAGTCAATACTATTTTTAAAATACTTTTAAAAATGAGAAAACTGTCTTTAACATTTCCCTACACATTTATTATTTCTGGCTTTCTTCAATCATCTGTGAAGTTTTAACTCTCTTTTTCCTTCCTTCCTTCCTTCCTTCCTTCCTTCCTTCCTTCCTTCCTTCCTTCCTTCCTTCCTTCCTTCCTTCCTCCCTTCCCTTCCCTTCCCTTCCCTTCCCTTCCCTTCCCTTCCCTTCCCTTCCCTTCCCTTCCCTTCCCTCCTTTCCCTTCCCTTTCTTTCTTTCTTTTTTTTTAAATGAGAGAAGGGGAGATAGTGAGACAGACTCCAGCATGTGTCCTGACCAGGATCCACCTGGCAACCCCCATCTGGGGTCAATGCTCAGATCAATCCAGCTATCCTCAGGACCTGGGGCTGACGCTCAAACCAATCTAGCCACTGGCTGAGGGAGAGGGAGAGAGAGCAAGAAGGGGGAAAAGGAGTAGGAGAGAAGCAGATGGTTATTTCTCTTGTGTGTTCTGACTAGGAATCGAACCTGGGACATCCATATGCTAGGTTGACACTCTATCCATTCAGCAAATTGGCCAGGCCCTTAACTTTCTATCTGGCATTATTTTAGCTCTTTTAAAGAAACTTCCTTTCACATTTTTGGAGTGCAGTTCTTTTGGTAATGAATTCTCTTAGTTTTGTTCATCTGGAATTGCATATTTATTTATTATTTTTAAAGGATATTTTCCCCTAGTAAAGAGCTGTAGGTAGACAGTTTTTATTTTTATTTTAATATATTTGGTTTGCATAGTGTCTGATGAAGAGTCTGCTGTTACCCTTTTTGTGATTGCTTTGCATTTGTGTCACAGTGAATCTTATTTTCCTAGATGATTTTAAGATTTGTTTTTGTCATCAGTTTTCAGCAATTTGATTATGTTGTGCCTTGACACACAGTGCCTTTGTGAAGACTGAGCTTGATGCTCTCTGCATTTTCTCCCCAGCTTGGCTGGTGGGAGGACAAACTATTCTTAGCTCTTTGTGAGCCACAGGGGTTTTCTGAGTAGTTTTTGGGGGGATTCTTTCCACAGGCTTGGGCCATTTCTTTTCATGCATGAACAGGTAAGTAGCTAGATAGAGTCTCAAGCAGGTCCTAGTGCAGATCTCAGTAGTTCTTCTTTGTATAGCTCCTTCCTTTGTGTTACTGTACTACACAGATCCCTTCTTTCTTGGTTTACCTGAATTGTGATCTCTGCTTTTTCAGCTTAGGGAGACTGCTTGACTCTGTGTTGTTGCCTCAAAAGTGGCTCCGGGAGGTAAGCTGGTGAATGTTGAGGTCCCATCATCTGTTTTCTTTCTCTCAGAGGTCACAACCTTGTAATGCCTCTTTTCTAAGCTAGTGTTTCTATATTTTGTCTCACTATCTAATTGTTTATAACATGAGTGGTGGTTGTTGGTGGTGTTAATTCCATCTCCTTTTTTTACTCCTTGTCTGTGGATATACTGACAGAGTTTGAAGATGACTCTTACCTCCTAACGTTTTGCTTCTAAAGACCAAATGGATATCTCCGACTTTATGACAGAAGAAAATAGCCAGTAAATTAATGATAAGACCAGAGCATATATGAGTAGTACAGTGATTCCCAAGCAATGAAAAATAAATGGATCATGAAGATTCTCTGAATTAGAAAGTTCTTTAAATTGTGCAATAACTATAGTGTGGGAAATATGAAATGTAGAGTTCTTTCTTTCTACAATCTCTGCAAAGTCTTAGAATTTTTTTAGATGGAGTAATCTGAAGTCCAGAGGTTTCTATCTTCCAAACAATTGGCAAGAAGCACAAAAGTAAAGTAATATGCTAACTGCCTTAATAGTATGTATACTGGTACAGGTAAAGAAACAACTTTAATATTCTGACTTCAAATTAGAAGATTATATATTTAACTTTCTAATGGATACTTTATTGCCTTCTGATTAATTTTGTTTAAAAACAGTTCCTCCCAAAAATTTGCTTGGGTATGTTGACTTAGCTTTGGCATACATTCCCAAAAATTTAATGCAAAATTCAGTATCTAAATCTCCATTAAGAATACTACAGCATTTTAATGAGCATAGTTATACCATTCAGAAATGATACAAATGTATAGACATGAATATAGCTTCAAACTCTATAGAGGGTTATATAATTTTAACATTTTTAAAAACTAGTCTTTCAAAGTGTCTTAAATTTTCAAATAAATTACTCTCTATTACTGTGTACTTAGAAACATACCAGTATTCCCATTAATAATATGTGAATTATTTGCTTCTTCAGTGTCTGCTCTATTTTCTAATGTTACATGGAATAATATATTGGGAGGATATTTTTTTATGTTGTGGCCACTTCAACTATCTTTAAGAAATGATTCAAATCCCCAGTTCCAATATCTTAGTGTTAAATAATTTAAAAGACATGCTGCAAAAAAATCTCAGGATTAATAGAAAAATTATTGCATATTGGCTATTTGCAAATTTAAAACATAATTCTTAATAAGTTTCTCTTTGACATGAATTTATAAATACCAATTTTAATGAATTTTCCTCTCCAAATCAAAGGACCTATTTAAACCAAATGATCCAATTACAGGTTTGTTTTAAAAATGAATGAATAAGAAAAGCTTTTTAGCTGCTTAAGACGCTATTGCTCTTTCTACAGAATGTCAAGAAAGTAATCAGTCTTCCTTTGATTAGGTTTATAACTTTATTTCTCTCAAATTTCTGTAGACTTCTTATTTGCTAGGGTGAAAAAATAGAAAGTTATGTGGCAGTGAGAGAAAATAGCTAGAGATTTGCAAAGGATTTGATGACAGAGAAGTAGGAATGACTCAGATAGCCATTGTGTTCAGGTTCTGTTGTGTGGGTTATGCTCCTACAGTTTTACCATGAGCTATTCTTTATGATTAAATGTTGCATTTTGTGCTTACACATAAGTAAAGGTGAAGGTGCTAGTGTGTTTTAATAAAAACAAATGTTCATAAATAGAAAGAACAGTAATATTTTCAATAGCTTTCATTCTGACTGTTTCCCTTTATTTAGCTTGTATTTTCTTATAAATTATAGTTCTTCTCTGAAGAGACTGCCATGAACTGAACTGCAAAAGGTAGTTCAAAATTTTAACCTAACTTTCAAAATATTTTCCTCATTCCCAAACTACTTCTGAGGAAAATTTAACATAAAATTAAGGTCAAACATTTTCACATTGTCTGACTCTCAATATATAAAATTAGCCAATTATTTACCATAAAATGTTTTCTTTAGCATGTGTTACATATATGCTCAACATTCTGCTGAAACTAGAATAATACAGAGAAAGTCAATGCAAAGAGACATTTAAGTGGAAAATAATTTTAACATTATGTTTTGACTTAGACTCTGGAGGACGAGAACTTTTTATTTTATTTTACTTTTTTATTTTTTCAGAGACAGAGAGAGAGTAGAGAGGGATAGATATGGACAGACAGACAGGAACAGAGAGAGATGAGAAGCATCAATCATTAGTTTTTTGTTGCGACATCTTAGTTGTTCATTGATTGCTTTCTCATATGTGCCTTGACTGTGAGCCTTCAGCAGACTGAGTAACCCTTTGCTCAAGTTAGCGACCTTGGGTCCAAGCTGGTGAGCTTTGCTCAAACCAGATGAGCCTGCGCTCAAGCTGGCGACCTTGGGGTCTCGAGCCTGGGTCCTCTGCATCCCAGTCTGACACTCTATCCACTGCTCCACCGCCCGGAGGACAAGGACTTAATGCTTTTCCACTACTTTCCTTGACCATACTTAGTCCACATCTGGTCCCACCTGCCTCCTAACATACTATTTGATTAGGCCAATAATCAAGATTCATATTTTTATGATTATGTAATTGTTACCCATGGATGAGCTGAGTAGTATACCATGATCACTTTTTCTGAACATTTTGTTCTCCATGAAGTCAATAAGTGTCTGGTTTTATTATTTTTCTTTTTTTAGTTTTTCTATGGACTTATCACTATCTTAGACAACCTCTTCCCCAATTGTGGAAATATTGTCTAAAAACTTTCAGGCACATTAGATTTCTATCAAATTCACCTTTCTGAAGAAATGTCTCCTGATACCTTTCACCTGCTCCAGGCTTCCACCAGCTGCTTTCCAGCTCTGTTGCACAGCTGTCATACTGGCGTTTTCCTTCTTGAGCCTTTTCTTTCTTATATCCCTTGTTTCCTAAATTCTGAGTGTTCCTTCTTCTTTGTTTCCTCTGTTGGAAGAACACATTCTCCATTAGCTTTTTGAGCAGGCTCACATGCCAAGTAAATTTTTGATATTTTTTCTCTTTTTTTCCAAGTGAGAGGAGGGGAGATAGAGAGATAGACTCCCACATGTGTCCCAACTGGGATCCTCGTGACAACCCCCATCTCGGGTCATGCTCACAACCAAGCTATTTTTAGTGCCTGAAGTGGAGGCTCCGTAGAGCCATGCTTGGTGCCTGGGGTTGACGTGCTTGAATCAATCGAGCCATGGCTGTGTGAGAGAGAGAAGGGGGAAAGGGCTGGGTGGAGAAGCAGATGGCTGCTTCTCCTGTGTGCCCTGACCAGGAATTGAACTCAGGACATCCACACACTAGGTTGGTGCTCTACCACTGAGCCAACTGGCCAGGGCCAAATTTTTGATATTTTTGTACCTCTAAAAATGTTGTTATTCTACCCTCACCTATGATTGCCATTTTTACTGCATATAGAATTTTAGGTTGCAAATAATTTCCCCTCAAAATTTTGAACACATTCTTTCACTGTCCTCTAATTTCAGTATTGGAATTGAAAGATCTTAATAATTATGATTCTTGAAATTTTATATGAAATTTCTTTCTCTTTCATATCTGTGCCTTTATTGGATTGTCTGGGTTTTTTTCCCCTCTGTTCTAAAATTTCACAGTGATGGTGCTTGGTATGTTGCCTGATTTTATTCATTTTTTAAACACTAACCAGACTTTTTAAATCTGGAAACTCATATTCTGAAATTCTGGAACAATTTCCTGAAAATTTTTTTTTCATGACTTCATCTTCTCCATTTTTATTTTGTTTTCAATGAATACCTACTATTCAAATGTTTGACTCTTTGTATTATTTTTCTTCTAATTTTATCATTTTTTTTTATTCTATATATTTGTCCTTTTTTCTATTTTTGGAATATAGTCTCAATTTTTCTTCCAAACCATTTATTAAGTTTTTTTTTACAGGTATGAAAATAAATATTTAGGCTAAAAAAATTATAACTTTTAAAAAGCTAATAGATGCTATAAATGCAATTTTGGGGGCCATTCTTTACAATAATACTTATTGATAGCTTGAAATAACATTATATTAATAAAAATCATAGAAATATGTCAATTATATTATTATTTTATTGAGGTTGCTTGTCAAATTCAATGGTCACTATTGTTTTCTTCTTACTCAATTGCTCAGCAGCATTGGACATAGTTGACTACAACCTACTTGTTGAAACACTTTCTTCTTTCAACATCAGTGACAGGTTCCATTTTTTCTTCCATATCACTGGCTTATCTTTTTCAGTATCTTTTGCTGATTTTTTTTCATGCTCTATTAAATTTCTAGGAAATAGAATATCTCAACAATTTAATTCTGGGCCTCTATCTATTTCATTACTCCTTCAATTATTCTATCTTTTTTAAAGTGAGAGTAGAGGAGATACAGAGAAGAGTCCCACATGTGCCCCAAATGGGATTCACATTCACCCAACAGCCCTCATCTGGAGCCAATGGTCTTCCCATCTGGGGCCATGCTGGCAACTGAGCTATTTTTAGTGCCTGAGATGGAGGCTCCACAGAGCCATCCTCAGAACCTGGGCTGCAGTGCGTGAATAAATGGAGCCATGGCTGCAGGAGGGGGAGAGGGAAGGAGAGGGGGTAGAGGAGCAGATGGTTGCCTCTCCTGTGTGCCCTGACTGGGAATCAAACCCAGGACTTTCACATACTGGTTGATGCTCTACCACTGAGCCAACTGGCCAGGGCTACTTTTTTTTTCCTTAAAGTAATAGCTATAATCTTCATACCTTGAAGCTGACTCTTTTAAACTGTGTAACTCAGATTTTATTGTATGTACACAAAGTTTTGCAACCATCACTATCTAATTTTAGAGCATTTTTGTCACTCCAAAAACAAGCCTTATTCCTGTTAGCAGTCATACCCCATTTTTCCTTCCCCCATAACCCATGGACATCACACTAAGTAAAACAAACCAGTCACAGAAGGACAAATACTGAATGATTTCACTTGTGTCAAAATCTTAGGATCAGAGAGAGGAATATTGGGCACCAGGGGCTGGGTGGAAGGGAAATTGCAAATTGCTAATCATTGGGCATAAAGTTTTATCATGCAAAATGAGTAAGTTCTAAAGCTCTGCTGTACTACATTGTGCCTATAATTAACAATACGGTTTTGTACAATTAAAAATTTAACAAAATAAATCTTGTGTTAAGTGTTCTCATGACAATATAATAAAAGCAAAAGAAAAGCAGCCCATCTGCAGACATACAGAGATTGAAGTATGGCAAAAAGCACTGTTTGTTGATTTTGGAAAGTATTGCAAATACCTGATATGAGGGTTCTGTCTCATAACAGCCACTGGAGGAAACTTTGAGTGGGACTGGCCTTTGATACATCACTTTTATTTATTTATTTTTTCTCCTAGCTGGAACATTTGACAGGCAGAGGAGAAGGAAAGGAAGGCAAAAGGTCGGGACCTGGGCTGTGCTTGCAGGACCTGGGCTGCTATTTAATAGGCCCCAGGCTGTGCTTGCAATCCCAGGATGGGAAGGTACTTTATCCCGAGGTATCCATCAAAGTCTAGGAAGAAAAATAAAAGTCACTCTGGGTCTCTTAGTAGATAAAGATTAGTCCAAAAATGGATTATACAGATGATGTTGAGGGAGCTTGAGGGACCCTAGATGGGGCTTTCTGGTGGGAACTGGAACCGTGGAAGGAAGAGCTAGCTGGCAAGAACTGCCACTTCTGGAGACACCACTGGAGACAGAGAGAAAGGGAAACTTACCCAGTTACTCCCTCTTCCTGCCCGTCATCGTCCCATGGGGTGTCCCATGGGGTCTCCCAGGAGCTGAAACCAGAGAGCAGAAGAGCCTGGAAGAGTGGTCTTCATAATGGAGACCAGAGCAGGTGGGCCGGGCATGGAAAAGCACAAACTGGCAGGACATGGGCATATTTAATAAAGTTCATAAAATGGAAATTGTGTCAAATAATTTATCCCTTTATCCTACTGACATGTTCCATAACACATGCGTTTACTCACTAGCATTTCCAGTGCATGTGTGTACATATATGTGTGTGTGTATATCTTATATCTTTGTTGAGTTTATGTCCCAGTCACGAGAAAAGTGCAAGGTGGATCATTTTAAAATTGTATGTATGTAAAATGACAGCTAACACTCCTGTTTTCAATTGGCACTTAACATTTACAAAATGCAAAAACATCTGACCTCTTCCATCATTCGAAGCATGAAGTTCGTTTAGTTGATTGCTTGGCGTTATGTACAGAAAACAGCTGGCTGGTTAACTGGAGTTTTGATTATGGCTGAATTGGCTGGATGTTTGGTGTCATATAGACTGATGTTATGACTGGCTAAATGTGGAACACAGCCAGTTACAGGAAAAACCAGTGACAAATATATGAAATAAAACTTTTGCTCCTGACCTGTGGTGGCTCAGTGGATGAAGTGTTGACCTGGAATGCTGAGGTCACTGGTTTGAAGCCCTGGGCTTTTCTGGTCAAGGCACATATTAGAAGCAACTGCTTCTCGCTCCCTCCTCCCCGCTTCTCTCTCTCTCTCTCTCCTCTCTCTAAAATAAATAAATAAAATGTTTAGAAAAACACTTTTGCATGGAATTCACTGGAAAAGGTAATTTGTTTCTAAGACTGACTCAGAAACACTGAGACCTGCTTTAGTTGATCTGTGGTGTCCCTTTATTCCCATTTTAGTTCCTTGCACCCAGGTGTCCCCTGCTGTGCACCCAGTATACTCAGCTGTTCATGATCATTCACCCCCAAAACATCTGGCTTCTGGGACTTTTCTGCCTAAGCTGGACCTCCAGCTTTTCAAATTTTTAGTCTTTATGTCCCTCTCCCCATTTGCCCCCACATCAAATCTCATTTGTCTTATCATTCAGAAATTTGCTCTCGGTTGAGGGAACAATTGGTCTCAGAATTTGAAGGATGTAAGCCAGATATAGAAAGACAAATCTCATATATATATGGAATCTATTTTTAAAAAGTCAAACTCATAGAAGCAGAGAACAAAACGGGGGTTGTCAGGGGCTTGTTGAGGGGATGGGGAAAATGGGGAGATGTTGGTCCAATGGTACAGACTTCCAGTTATAAGAGAAATAAGTTATGGAGATCTAATGTACAGCATGGTGACTATAGTTAATAATACTATATTGTCAAGTTAAACTTTTTGGAGAATAGATCTTAAGTATTCTCATCACACACACAAATAGTATGTGAGGTTATGGATATGTTAATTAGCTTGATTTCCCAGTGTATATGTACTTCATCACATAGTACAACTTAAATATGTACAATTTTTTATTGTCAATTATACTTTAGTAAAGCTGGAAGAAAAATAATCTAATTTTCATGAAGATGTTTGTGGATGATATTGTGTTAATATTTATCTCTTCATCTTTCCATATGTGGATGTGGTCTCAACTGAGACTGAAAGTCAGGCATATCTGGCAAAGTTTTATCTTGTGTTTGCCAGGAACATGCTTGCACAAACACCGATGAACGTCTTGGGAGAAGGATCAGGCTGGGTGAGCTCTCCGCAAGGAGCCTTGGCTGTCAGGGGCTGGGCTGGGTCAGTGTGCACTGTGGTTTCAGATGCCTAGAGCTGTCCCCCAGCACCGCTGAACACGTACGTATGTGAGCTCTGAAGAAAGCAGAGACTCTGGGAAGTTAGGGAGGACAGATTGAGAGAGACATTGCGAAAGGACTCTGTAAATCCTGGAAACGAAAAGGGAGTAAGATATTCTTTGCTGTGATGCAATCCTTTGAGTAGATTTGGTTTCTGAAGGGCTCTATTAGGGACTAGGGTACTACCAGAAACAGTGGCAAAACCTAGTCAAGGTCACTGCAGGAGCCAATGGGAATAGGATTTTTAGGAACAGGTCTGAGATAACCTATCAGACTCAGAAACACTGGAAAGGAGTTTACAGGGGGTGAGGAGTGCAGCGGTGGGGGTGTGTGTTGCTGAAGGCCAAAGGGCCTAATACAAGTGAATGTACAAGCTGGGAACATTTAAATTATTTTTTTTAAAGAACTTTATTTTAGACCCTGGCCGGTTGGCTCAGTGGACAGAGCATTGGCCCTGCGAATGGATGTCTCAGGTTCTATTCCTGGTCAGGGCACAAACAAGAAGTGACCATCTGATTCTATTCCCCTCCCTCTCCTGCTTCTCCCCCCTTTCCCCTCCTACAGCCAGTAGCTCAGTGTTGGGCAAACCAATGTGTTTCCAATGTGAAACAAGTGTGTTTAGGTTTGCTCGCTTGTATTTTGCATTGGCCCAGGACACGCTGTGTGTGTAGTCTATGGAAGGCTGCGGTGCTTACCCTCAGGGCGGCAGATTGCACATTGCTGATTGCCTTCCTGCTTGGGAGGGGCGATTATTTGCTATTGTTTGATGGAGAAGGGTTTTTTCCCCCCAGCCTGTTTTGCCGGGGAGGGCAGGGAGAGATGGAGAATGCTGAGGGACTTGGGGACCCTGAAATTTACTCCTAGACTGGCTGGGAACTGCTGAGGCTCATGGGGGGCCTACAAGTCCGGGAGAGTCCAAAGAGAAAAAGGGAAGTGGTCTTCCCTGCCTGTTTGCTTGTCTGCCTTTACAAGACTTTAATAAACGAATGGCCCACCATTTTCCGGCTCCACAGTTCCTTTACCATCTACCCAAATCCAATGAGAACCTGCATGGTCACAGCAATGACCACTGGCCTTACACTCGGTTAGTTGGAGTGTCAGCCCAGGCACTAAGGATAGCCTGGTTGATTCAAGCATCAGCCCCAGATGGGGGTTACTGGGTGGATCCCGGTTAGGGCTCTTGTGGGAATCTGTTTCTCTATCTTCCCTCCTCTCACTGAAAAAAAAATTATTAAGTGCTTCCATCTGCAATTGAAGCATAAAATTTTATGCTTCCATCTGCAATTGAAGCATAAAAAAGTTCAGATTACACTTGTATCACATTTGCCTTTTACCAGAGACATTGACTACTTTGAATCCAGTAAGTAGACTCATAGTGGCAATTTCAGTTCATACCAATCATAAACTGATGAAGGAAAATACTGCTAGACAGTCTTTAAGTATTCTTCAAATAATAATGAATTTACTACTTACCCTGCTGGTTTTATTTATTGGCTTAAGATATCAGGACTTGAAATATGTTTTGTGTGTGTGTATACACGTGTGTAGTATTGCTTATATCTGTATCCACCAGAGATTTATATGGGTAAAGAAAGATTTCAGAAACGCAAACACCAAATATATAGGTTTTATAGATAGAGAAAAATTTCAGCTTTCATTTAAACCATCAAAATTGCAGTCAGCTGCTGGGAGAAAAATAGATGCAACAATTCTGTTTACAAGGCGTCTTGAATTCAGCCATCAGATGGTTTTGGTTAAGATGCAGTTTCTCTTCACGCTGATGTTTCTATAAGACAGGTTCTGTGAGTTGATGATTATCTAACTGCCTAGTGTCTTCCTCTTGCTTTTGTTTTTATAGTACCTTTATGGTGATACTTTTGATTTTTGACAACTCTTATTGAAAACTTATTTCTTTGCAGCTTTCTGCCAATGTCTAGAATTATTCTTTAACAGATAAAATTCTGAAGTGTGTGTGTTTGTGTGTGTGCAGTTTTCCCTTTGCTTCTTTGGGGCTCTTTCTGCCCTCTCTTACTTCTGCTGGCAAGGAGCCTAGTATTAAATCTTTACTCCACTTATTAAGTATTTAAACTGATAATGGACTTGCCCTGTCTACCTTGTCTATGCTTTCCTGGAGTGAGACTGCATTAAAATGTTTACTTCTTGTCGCTACCCTCCATGCCTACAATAATGAGGTGATAAATCATCTCACGTGGAGTTAATATTGTGCTCTATGGGAAGTGTTCTTGCTACTGGGTGAGGTGGGCCCCAACACGCCAAGGTGGGGCGGGGTCAAGTACCCATTTGCAAAGGGTCAGAGCTTTCCGTATATGTGTTCCAGGACTTGAAGACTGGGAAACTAGTTCTGATGAGCTGTGCTCTACGCCTAGTTCCTCTCCGCTCAAATATTCAATGACAAGCTTTCTGACCGACTGCTCCCACAGTGGCCGTGCTTGATTCCTCAGTGGCTTGGACTTTAAACCCATTGTCCTCACTGTCTGAAAATCAGAACTACTTGTGCCCCGTCTGGATAGCTCAGTCTATTAGAGCTTCCTCCCAATACATGAAGGTTCAGGATTCATCCCTGGTCAGGGTACAGCCAGAAAAAATTTTAAATAAAAATAAGAACTCTTCAGCACTCGTTACCCTAAGCAACCCAGCAGACCCACCAATGAGGGTTTCTTTTTTCACATTCCCTTTATCAAAAAAAAATATTTTTCTACCTAAATGTAAAGCAACTCAAAATGCTTACATTCATTTTTTTTGTTTTATTTATAGAAAAAATTTCCCTTATGTGACTGCAATTGTATATTTATTTGCTTTTTATTATCGTCTCTGAAGATGAAAGTGATCATTCTGGATCATAGCTGAAGACTTACTTGCCTTTTTCAGCTGGAAAAGAAGTGTTGAATTATGGAGAAATGGAAAAGAAACCACAGCTCACAATTCTTGACTCCTTTTTTTTGATGGAGAAGTGAGGGAGAGAGTGGGGAAAACCCTACCAAACCCCAAAACAAACCTCATGAACTATTACTCTGATTTCTTCCCCTGGATTCAATGAATATTAACTGAAATAAACCTATTTGTTTATTAAAGAAAACTATATTCATCTAGAAAGAACCTGCTTGTCCTAGTTCTCTTATTTTTCTTTACTTCTTACGGGGACTATATAGACAATATGTAATTTCTTTTTCTTACGTAGTTTGTGAACAATTCAAAAGAAATTCTCTGCAAAATATTTTTATGTTTTAGCTTGTGACCTTGTATAGAACTCTGTATTTTATGTTCTTCAGGATGCTTTGTGTAAATGTTTATTTACAGTCACTCCTTGTTTCTCTCTTTGGGCTGTCATCTTTGACACGTAATTTTTGTTAGACTTGAATTAGGTAACACATAGAACACTAACTTTTAAGTATTTTTGCTGTGTTTTCTAATATTTATAATTAAATATTTTATTTATAAGGTTGTTTATAAAACTTTATTATTATCTTTGAGTCTCAGCTTCTTGTGCTGTGTTAAACAGGCACCATGGTCTCCATTTTACAAATGCCACATCGGGGGCCCAAAAAGTATTTATGACTTGTTTAGGATTACACATTAGGTTAGTGCCTGAGCCAACACTAGAATTCTTGCTTTCTAAAAGGGTTGGCCTCCTTGACCAAGTATGTTGGAGGTATTGGCTCTGGACTGTGGCTTAGCTTGAGTTTGTCTGTTGCTCAGAGTACAACTGTAACTACCCTCTCTTTGCTGCCTCTCCAGGAAGGCAGGAGTCCTGTCTGCCTTATTCACAAATTCAGCACCAGCATTTTGCGCAGTTCCTGGAATGTAATAGTTACTCAATACGTATTTGTGAACGAACAACAAATGACGTAAATGAATGAAGTATAGAAAGATACTGAAGATCTACTTTGAATAACAATGTAATATGCCTCCTATCCCTTTTCCCCATATTTCTCTTATTATGCCTAAAAACAATATTATATTTTTAAACAGTTAAGTTCAATAGTGACTTATTCCTTAAATATTTGATATGGCTGTAGGGCAAAAATAATTTTATTTAAAACCTCTATTTTTTTTACTGTTACCCTAGAAAATTAAATTAACCTCTCCGGGTCTTGATAGCCATGTAAAAGTTGAATAGACTCGAGAACGGTTTGTGATCTGGTTCTTTCTATACATTTGTGGACTGCTTTAGAGGGCTAGGAACGTATCTTCATTATATTTTTTCAGCTTAATACATTGTGACTCTTCAAAAAGTTAAATTCTTCCCCTGAAAAAGCTATCCTGGGAAGACAGTGGCCACTTTTGAATATTACCTTTTCTTTTGGGGGGCTCTTGGGAACCTTTTGTGGATATATATCGTCACCACACTCAAATACTTAATTAGCCACTGGAAGTGCCTTTGGTAATGACATACCATTCACAAAAGTCACATACTATTATAATATTTTGTCTATTCCAATCCCATGTCTTTGAAATACTTTCAGTAGGCAGGAGATCTTCTCTGGAGGTTTTACTTAAATGTTGAGTACGTGCTTGGAAGAGGAAGACCATTAGGCATGGTCTGCTGGCCCCTGGAACACAGTGGAGGCACGTAGGTACTGGATTATTATTTCCATTTCTTTCTACCACTCTGAATGTAGTAGATTGTGATAAGTAAGACCTCTCGAGGGAGGGAGGACAGTCACCCTCTTTTTCTCTTACCTCACATTTTTACCCTGTAAAAGTTTGGCAGTCTCGAGACAAACTTGTTGGCTGGGAACCTGAAGGGATTCCTCATCAGGCAGCAGGCTGTTGTAGCATTTTTATGATAGCTAGTGTTTCTTTTGGTCTGCAACCAAGATAGTTGAAATGTAGGTCAGGGATTGAAAACTAATGCCTGCTTGTCATATAAGAAGAAATAATTGGCATGAAATGTAGTAAAGAATGCCTGCCATCCTGGCAGCATTGGGCCATTTTTTTTTCTTTTGGTTTTGGCTGCTATTCCAAGAAAAATAATGGGAAGGTACATGATTCTTAGAATATATCTTTATTAACTCCGTCAATTTACAGTGTCTCGGGCTCCCAGGAAACAGTAAACCTGGAACTCTTCGCTTGTGTCACATCTATGCTGTGTACATGATTACATAAGCCATGACACATTAATACAAAAAGAATAATGAGTTTCTCTTATCCCCATGCCAGACCTGCTGGGGAAAACATCTATATCCTTTGAGAAATTTGAGATTGGTGTACAAGTTCTATACCAAGAATATTGTTTTGATTAAAGATTTAAATTTTGCTCTTACACTGCAGTATGCACATACTCAGTTCCTAAATAGTTCGGCTTTCAAACATTGATTTTGGAATAATATACATGTTTTACTTTATAAAGTATAAATAATATTGTAAGTATAAGATCCTAGGACAAGCCTACTTAAAAATCTATAGGGGAGTAGAGGGCTGACCAGTGGTGGCTCAGTGGATAAAGCATCGACTTGGAACACTGAGATCACAGGTTTAAAACCCAGGGCTTGCCCTGTCAAGGTACGTACTAGAAACACCTACTATGAGTTGATACTTCCTGCTTCTCCCCCTTCTCTCTCTCCCTCCTTCTCTCTCTCTCTCTCTCTCTCTCTCTCTCTCTCTCTTTCTCTCACACACACACACACACACTCATCTCTTTAAAAATCAATAAACAAAATTTAAAAATAAATCTAAAGGGGAGTAGAAATTCACTGTGTATTTTCAATTAAAAGCAATAGACAAAGCTCAGTTTGAATACTAATAATTAGGCAACATAGAAGAACAACAATATTCAAAGAGAAATGACTTTTGCTTTTGTGGAAAGCAGTGCTTATAGTTTGGGTAAGGGCAGATAAGCTGATGCCTCCGGGTGTTCTAGAGTGCACTGGGAATATCCAAGGGTTGAAGAGTGGGAGCCAGTCTCTTTTTAAGTCTACCATAATTATAGTCAGAAACCTGGACTAATTAGAAGCCCTGGCTGGTGCCACAGGAGATAGAGCATTGTCCAAGAGTATGGAGGTGGCTGGCTTGAACCCTGGGGCACTGGTTTGATTCACGAGGTTGCTGGTTAGAGACTGATCAGGACACACTTGAGAAGTTATCAATGGCTGCACAACTAAGTGAAACAATGAGTTGATGCTTCTTTCTCTCCTCCTTCCTTTCTTTCTCGCTCTCAAAAAAAAGCAAAACAAACAAATAAACAAACAAAACAACCCCCCCCTCCCAATTCATTAGATAAAGCACTGTCTCTTTAACACACTTACTGAGTTGCTTTTTCCCTGGCTCTTGGATGAGTTTGAGAAAAACTAATAGCTCTTTAAGTTATTCTCTGAGAGTTAATGGTTCTCTAGTTCCAAGCTTCAGAGAGTATTGTTGAGTATAATAATCTAAATCTATTGTCCTCTTTAAATTTTCTCTCATCTAAGCTAGGGCCTGATCAAGGATTGGAAGCCTGTAGAGAAAGAGAGAGAGAGAAAGAAAGAAGTGGCATCTCCTCTTACAATCTCTAGCTGTGGTTTCTGGCCCCTCAAGCACTGGAGATGAAGGAGAAGAGATAAGGGGGCAGCCAAGATATGACTGAAGTGCTTTGGGTCTGATTTTCACAGATATTCAAAGCTGACTCTTTCATGGAATGTTTTTAGAGCAATTTTCCTTTTGGGACTTGCAACCATAACTCTAATTCTTATGAAATAAGTGATGCCTCATTCAGCTTTTGACATTGTCCTTTGTTCCTGGACTTCTGGTTGCCACCCATCTCTTGAGTCACTCTGTCCTTCCAGACAGTCCTTTTAAGATGTTTCTAGATTTCCTCCCCTGTATGGCCCAAATTTGGTCTATAGAAAACCTGATTCCTGCCTTTCACTCTGCATTGCTTCTTCAGGCCAGTCTAATGACAACCTCTTATACCAGCACTTAGACATCCTTAAAGTCTGGGAGACGACAGTACTTGTCAAACTCTCTAAGTATCCCTTGAATTTGCTTTCATTTGGTTTCAAGAAAAGAAACAATAACTCCCCTCAAAGGATTCTTCCTCTCCAATTCTTTTAACTTATTGGTTAGAGATTATTAATGCTGGAAGAAGTGATTTTATAAACTTAGTCATTCTGCACAGGGCTCTTCTTACCTCACTATTGTACAATACCTAAGCCTTTGGAACCTTGGCCAAAGCTGAGATAAAAATAATCTTGTTCATCACTCTAGTTGAATGGCCAATTTTACTTCAATATATATAGTCTTCTTGTGTTTTGCTATATTAATACTAATAATAGTGCCCCAATAAGCTATAGTTTAAGTTCTTTATACTCACAAGTGGCATCATAAGAAAAATGGAAAGAAATAAATTGGTAAAAAGGATGCTCTTTTCTCTGAGCTAGATCTGGCAGAGATATATGACAGAAAAAATACAAATGGAAAAAAAAATTAAAAACACAGTCTAGTGTGATTTTGAAGCAGAAAATGATGGTGGAGAAGGGAAGTTTCTACTCGCAGACACTGTCAAGTGAGGATAGCTTGGTTCCTGTTTAGGGTGGCTCCTGAAGGTAAGGTAAGGGGCAGATGTGGTGCACAACTAAATATGGCACCTCCCATCTATTACCAGCTTGGAAAATATTTATGTTCACAGAAAAAATTATTCTTCAAATTAATCACTTAATTCTTGTCTCATTAAGCTAATATAACCCTAGACCCCATTCTCTTCCTTTAACCCATCATATACCCAAGTTATCTCCAATGTCATTTAGGCAAATCATCTATTCAAAAGTACTTGTAAAGTACCTACTAAGTACAAACTATTTGTGAAGCACCTACTAAGTGCAAAGCACTGTGCTTGGTGTGTTAAAGATAAAATATGTTATGACATAGCCTACTCTCAAGGAGATTTCATTTGAGGTGGGTGATATAAGATATGATCATATGAAGGGTTACATGTATCACAGACCTGTTAGTGTTAGATGGTTATTTAGTGTGCTCTAATAATTGTATAGATGAGAAAACTAAGACTCAGAGTGGTTAAGTGGCTTTAGAGCAGGGGTCTCAAACTCGCGGCCCGTGGGCCGCCGAACAATTTTGTGCAGCCCGCAGACTAATCCACGAAGTTCAAAATATTTTGGATAAAATTAAGTAAGCCTAGAGGCCTACTTGTATTTTTCATTTCTCTAGCATCCTAGCTAGATATTAGCTTAGTTAACAGCAGTTGTGATGAGAACTACAGTTTCTGGTCGTTTTGTGACACTGAGTAAACTGCATGTACGATTGTGCTTGTTGTACTGATTTTTTTTTGTTTTCAACTGCAGTGAGAAAAGTGTTGCATAACAGTTGCCTTTTGTAGACCTAGTGTGGCCCGCCGAACGGCTGTGATCTTGCTCTGCGGCCCACATGCTGAGTTGAGTTTGAGACCCCTGCTTTAGAGTCATCTAGTTACATAACAGCAGAGCTAGAGTTATAACCTGCTTGTCTTTACTTCAGCTTAGTATTGCTTCAAATACAGTATCTCACCTCTCAAAAAATAAATATTTAGTACAATGTTACAAAGTATTTGGAACATTTCCTCTGATAAAATAACTGTGTGGTGGAGCCAGCTGTTAGCCCTCAAGAACATATTCTGGGCATTTTTTCAACTCCTAATTTTGAAATTGACCATACCAGGGCAGGAAAATTTACACCAAAGAAATTGGGAAACACTACAAATGAAAGATCCCCCCTTTTTTCCCCAAGGAGAGCCAGTTATTAAATAACTGCCTTGGAGCCTTGGAGGTGAGGCACTGGTTCACCTATACCTATGAACCTCTTCATGACAGGGTTGTCGTATGAATGAATTCTTATGGAGACAAGGAATTTAGACAGGCAGAGAGAAGATGAGAGAGGCTCTTTAAGAGTAGAATTATGGAGTGAACAGGGTTCTGGGATAGAAAATAAAATAATTTGATTGGGTGGGGTAAATGTTGGACAGGAGTCCCAAATCACATGCCTACAGAGACCAGGCTGAATAAATGAAGGTAAAAATCAGAGTGGGGTTATGAATAAATGAGGGAGGATGGAGACTGTGGTAAAGTGGAAAGTGAAGGTCTGCCTAAAAGTACTTTTTTAAAAAGCATGCTGTATTTTACCCACTTTGAATTTTCCATAAGGAACTAAGAGGATTAAACCTAGAAATTAGTTAGAATCAAATAGGGCCCTGAAAAGTGACTATCATTTGCCTTCTTAAAATAACACTAGTTTCCTTGACATAATAAAGGCAAAGTTGAGCATCCTAATTAAAAATATATATATTGATTGATTTTTAAGGAGAGAGGAAAGGAGAGAGAGAGAGAGACAGACAGAAACATAGATCTGCTCTTGTATATGCTCTGGGGATTGAACCTGCAACATTTGTGTGTTTGGATGATGCTCTAAAAAACTGGCCAAGGCAAACATCCTAATTTATTTTCCTTTTCTTTCACCTTGTTATAGTATTCTCACTTGGAAATTGCTGAAAATTATTATTTTTTGTTTGTGTGCTTAAAAAGTCATTCATTCAATATTTTCTTTCATTAGTGTAGATCAGGGGTAGTCAACCTTTTTATACCTACTGCCCACTTTTGTATCTCTGTTAGTAGTAAAATTTTCTAACCACCCACCGGTTCCACAGTAATGGTGATTTATAAAGTAAGAAAGTAACTTTATTTTATAAAATTTATAAAGCAGAGTTACAGCAAGTTAAAGCATATAATAATTACTTACCAAGTACTTTATGTTGGATTTTTGCTAAGTTTGGCAGAATAAATTTTTATAAAACAACTTACTATAGTTAAATCTATCTTTTTATTTATACTTATTTATTCCTGAAAGCTGGAATGCCCACTAGTGGGCAGTAGGGACCAGGTTGACTACCACTGGTATAGATAGTTTAGAGCTGAAGTTTTGTTAGTAAAACCATTCTCAGCATTACCATACCCCAAAGAGATAAAGATTCAGTTATCTTTCCAGAGATTTTCATTCATATATCTAGATTCCTAAAAAAAAATTTATTCAAAATTGAAAGTTTGTATATTTTAGGGAAGGATCCAGAAACATTTAATTGATTTTCCTTTCAGAATGTCCCCAGATTAATTTCAAATAAACTTTTCAAAATTGAATATTATTGGGGTGATACTGATTAACAGAATCTTGCAGGTTTCAGGTGCCTAATTCTATAATACATCTCTGTATACTGTATTATATATTTAAACATAGTTATTTTTTTATACTAACCTGTAAGGACAACTCAACATTAATTTGCAGTCGTTTTTAAAGTGAGAATTGCTTTCTTCCGAGATCCTTTATTTATCGTATTTTTGAAGTGACTTTGGTTAACAAATTATAGGTTTCAAGTGTACAATTCTATAATACATAATTTGTATATTGTCTTGTGTGTTCACTTCAAGTCAAGTCTCCTTCCATTACCATTTATCTCCTCTTTACCCTCTTCTACCTTCTTCTACCCGCCTTCCCTCTGCCTTTCTCTCTGGTAATCACCAAAAAGTTGTCTTTCTATGAGGGTTTATTTGTTTGTTTGCTTAATCCCTTCACCTTTTCACCCAGCCCCCAGACCCCCTCCCGACAGCTGTTAGTCTGTTCTCTATATGTATGAGTCTGTTTATATCTTGTTTGTTTATTTTCTTCATTATATTTCACATATGAGTGAAATCATATGGTACTAGTCTTTCTCTGACTGCCTTATTTCACTTAGTGTGACTCTCTCCAGGTTCATCCATGCTGTTGTAAAAGGTAAAATTTTCTTCTTTTTAATTACCAAGTAGTATTCCATTGCATAACTGTACCACAGCTTTTTTATCCACTCATCACTCATAGGTATTTGGGCTGCTTCCAAATCTTCGTGATTGTAAATAATGTTGCAACGAACTTTATTAGAACACATTGACTATATAGGGTCTTATAAGAAACAGAAAATCAATAAAATAAATGTTCATGTCCCCCCTCCCCCAGGAAAAGTTTCTTTTTATAAAGCAATTCACCTAATTCTTATTGAAAAACCCTAAGAAGTTACTTAAATTCCCTAAGTGCAATCATATCTCAAAGAAGCCCAACAAAAACTATTGAATAGCTCTTTGTAAATGTTTCACAAGCCCCTCTAATGATAATAACATATTTGTGTCCGAGAAAAACCAGTGATGTTTGCTGCCAGCAGTATCCATAGACTCTTGCCTCAGAGATAGATTTGACTAAGCTTCCCCTTGTGATAAGCTGGTCAGGAATGGAGCAGGGGTGGGCTGGAGATTGTAACAAAATATGATGTACAGAGATTTCTGTAGAATTGGGCCCCTGAAACCTGTATACTTATGTTAACCAATATCACCCCAATAAAATCAATTAAGAAAAAACATTGGAAAATAAATGACAATCTTATCATGACAAGCTAATCTCCAACTTTGACCCCCCTTAGCACAGATGGATTAATTGATAAGACTATAAGAAGGGGCTTCAGCTCCTGACTTGCTCTGCCAGAGGTATAACTAAGAGAAAACTAGGTGCTTAATAAACATTTGCTGAAGAAGTTTGTAAGAAAGGAGAGATCAATGGTTTCAGGTTTTCTTAAAATTTTAGGGCTACTTCCACCTAGACTCTAGGCCTCAGCACATAGCTCCAGGCTTCTCTCTGGATCCCCATAGCAGATCAGGATAGTACCCTAAAAATTCTGTGCAGCAGGCAAGGAAAAGGCAGAAAACGCCATGCCAATGAGCTAAGTCAGGCACCAATAGCCTTTTGGAGTCCAGAGACAACTGGATTTCCCTCAGACAGAAAGATCAGGCCTGAGAAAGGGTTCCAAAATAAACTTGTCTTTCAAACATTCTGAAATATGTGTCTGGGTGAACTTTGAGAGGTACTATGTATTCTATACAACAACCATGCAGATAAAAAGGCACACCCAGGTGTGCTCATGCAACTAGGAGAAGAACTTACAGCTCCATGAGTTTCTTTCTAGGACACACTCAAATGCAATTGTTTGTACTAAGCTGTGTGCCACGTCCATGAAGCCAAAATTTCAGCTTTCTTTTGGGCTGCCAACATTTCCATCCCACAAAAATTGTAGCATTTTGCTTCGTCTTCTCAGATTCTGTCAATGCAATATCTTTACTCCTGGGATTTATCCTGTCACAAGACAGGACTTGTTAGCGTTTGTTCTCCTGGTTTGATTTGGTGCTTGGTACCCCGAAGCACCCAACTTCAGTGCTCCCTTCCTCCAGCCCTGTGATCATTCTGTGGGCTCTTCCTTACTTCCACCTCCTAGTATTTACATTTCAGTATCTGATTTCTTTGTCCCCAGCACCACAGAAAATTGCCTATGATCCATTATCAGTAGGCCAGAAGTGCCAGGGAATTAACAAGCCCTGGGAGCAGCACTCCACTAATGATCTCAGGAGCTGGGGTATAAATACTTTAGCTATCTTGCTGCTTGGGTGTCAGAATTTGAAAGTGGAAGCTTTACACTGGTTCTTAGAGTTTCCTCAGTGAGATTAGCTGAGGTCACCTACAGTGGTAGTTGGATTGATAAGACACCCTTCTGTGTATCTATTCCTTATTTTCATATCATTATCCCCAGAATTTCCCAAAAAGAGCTCTTTATTCTCAGAATTTCCCCAAAAAACTATTTGCACTCAAATCCGTGTCTGAGGATATCTTCCTGTGAGAACACAAATTTAGGCATATCTCTAACATTAGGAGACTCTATTTCTACCCCATTATCTATCATTCTAGTCCTTTTAAAATTTATTGCCAAACCACATACATTCTATTTCTACAAAAGGATGGGTAATGGTTCAGAGATTAAAAAAAAAAAAGTTATATTGAAAGAGGAGAAACCAGAACAATGCAGAAAAGGGGGACCTGCAATGTTTGTGATCTTATGCTTAAGCCAGTGACCTTAGTGTTTCAGACTGAGGGAGGAAGGGCAGACTGGGAAAAGTTTGAAAAAGTAACAAATCACATCTGTGGTCCTTGCTTGTTATCAATGCCCTGAAATAAACTTGCAGCACTAGCAAGAAGAATAAGTTATGTGATAGTCAAGGACAGACCCTCTGGTCTTCTCTCTCATCCCCCCCACCCCCTCCAGACACAAAAGTCATGGAGGTATGTAAACAAAGAAGTTAAAGAAATCAGGCATTTGTCATGTGAAAGCTAAAGCTATAAAGGTATATAAAATGTAAGAAATCTAACTTTGGGAGCTCGTGATTTTGATGCTACTAGTCTCATAAGCTTCGCCAGCTACCAATAAATTTTTCCTCCTCCTTGTCTGGGCATTCATTTTTCTCTATTTTCGGCTAATTCCTGCTACAATATAAATATAAAAATAGCTTATACTTGTGCTAGATATTCTCAATTATTCAACCAAGCCAAAGAAAGAATTTGAGGAAACTAAGATATGTAAAAGAGTGTACAATGGTTGAGGTATAAGGGATACCAAAGGGGACCAACACTTTTTAAAGATATACTGTATGTATAGATATACACAGACATCCTGAAAAAAAAGGAAGAGAGAAGAAAACAATTGATTCTTTAAAAAAATTTTTCTTTATTTATTCATTTTAGAGAGGAGAGGTAGAGACAGAGAGAGAGAGAGAGAGGAGAGACAGAGAGAGAGAAGGGGGGAGGAGCTGGAAGCATCAACTCCCATATGTGCCTCGACCAGGCAAGCCCAGGGTTTCAAACCGGCGACCTCAGCATTTCCAGGTTAACGCTTTATCCACTGCGCCACCACAGGTCAGGCAAAAACAATTGATTCTTATTCTCTCTATTAGGCTGCTCCAGGGTTTAGAAATCTTAATTTAATGTCAACTTGGAGGTGAGGCAAAATAGAAATACAAAGAGAAGATAGAAGAGAGAAGGGATTGACCAGGAACAATGAATAAATTGTTTCAGTGGTCTTCTACCAGAATTCAAAGGTTTCTCGTGTCTGTCTATCTATCTATCTATCTATCTATCTATCTATCTATCTATCTATCTTTCTTTCTTTCTTTCTTTCTTTCTGATATACACACACATATACATACTTAAACATATATATATGAGCTATATGATATATGGCTTTACACACACATCTTAAATTTATTCTTATAATAAACCTATGAGATAGGTATAATTATTTTTTTTAATTATAATAAATATAAGTGAGGTTAAGTAATTTAGTCAGTCCCTAAGGGGTAAAATCAAATTCAAACCAAGGTCTTATTTTGCTAATCTTCATTCTGTTAACTACTTTACTATCATTCTTAGAAGTTTTCCTTGGAGTAGTTCAGAGATATATGATTGATTCTGTTGACAAATTCAGAAATGCAATTGATAAAAAATTCTATAATAATACAGTTATAGTTTTTCTTAAAAAGTATTGATCTGGGTGTGAATTATGAAAGATATTAAGATTTATCTTGGTACATTTTTGAAATTCTTGTAAGAGACTATTTATATTAATTATTTTATAGTATTATTGGTAACATGCATTAAATCAAGTTAAAAAATTAGGTTGAAGTTTTAGACATATTTCTGGTGGGTTTGCTATTAGTCTAAAAGATTATAGCAGATCAGTATATCTCTAAATCACATTGCAACTTTAGGCTCAAATTTGATGATCCTGGAAAAGCTGAAATTCAGTGCTTCATTCTGAGATTAAACTCTAGCTGTAAGTAATTTTTAGAGAACTGACATCCTGATAGACATAGAAAAAAAAAAGGAAGAGAAAACAAATTGAATCATTCTATCAGGCTTCTCCAGGGTTTTGAAATCTTAATTTAATGTGAAGTTGGAGATGAGGTAAGATAGAAATAGAAAGAGAAGATAGAAAAGAGTAGGAATTAACCAGGGACAATGAAGAAATTGCTTCAGTGGTCTTTTATCAGAATTCACAGTTCTCTCACTCCCATTTATTAGGTTATTTTACTTGGGGGTATACTCTACATAATAGTTTTAAACTGTTGTAATATTATAATATATTCTAGTTTGTTGATATTTGAAGGTGAGAATATATCCAATATGGCTAGCTCTACCAGTTTATTAAAATATTTTCTTTCTGTTAATATATGAAGTGTTATCAAGTGGAATAAGTATTTGACTATACAATATAAATATCAAGTAGGCTGTCTTCAGGTGTAAGCATCAGAAAACTTGAATTAAACTCTCTCAGGATTAATGGAGTTTAGTTTTCTTAAGTAACAAGAAGTCTAAAGGTGAGTGGTTGTTAGTGTTCAGTGGTTCAGAAATCTCAGGGCATTGTCAGTGATTCCTGGTTGCAACTAGCAATTGTAACTTTATCAAGTTTAACCTCAAAGCACAAATAAGGAGGAATGATTGAAAAACACTTTTCCAGACCCCTCATGTCAACTTTTCATATATTTCATTAGTTGTAAGCAGGTTCTGTCGGCAACCCTTAGCTCAGTAGTGGGATTTAAATAATTTAACTGGTTCTCTGCCTTAATGACCATTAAAAGTATAAAAAAATTATATACTGAAAGGTAGCTTATTATTTTATACATTTAATGTATGTAACTTAAATAAGAACAATAAAAGAGATATACAAAACTAGATTACATTATGAGTCAAAATATTAATGAAAACATATTAAATGATACCTAATAAAAAACAATAAAACTGTTATTTAAGATATTTCCATATTGCTTCTTGACTGGCATCTTCACTGGCAATTTTTTTTTTCACCCATGGATGGAATGAACATTACTACAGGTGCTTAGAATATGCTGCACAGATGAACTGTAAAAAAGAGTAAGGAACGTAAATTTGTGATTTCCACATTGGATGGCTGCTCAGGCACCCACCTTAGAGAGAACCCTGATTACAAGTGCCATTTAACAACCGGTTAACTGAACTCAGCAAATAATTTGGTACTGGTTCTGAATCGCACCACTGTGGCTATTCCTGTTCATTCCAGGAGATTCCTGAGCCTGCCATGTCCTGGGCTCCCAAGCTCAGGGACGGGCTGATCCCCTTGACCCTCCCATGGAAGAGTGACTGGGAGACGGTGGATGTGCCAGGAAGGAGGGGCCCCACCAGAGCACCAGCCTGCAAGACATTCAGGTAAGAGAGCAGGATGCTGTCCCACGGCTGCCAGAGGGGGATGGACCCAGGCTGAATCAAGTTGTAAAAGGACTTCCCTGGTTCTGGCCCAAGTACTGCCTCTGACTGTCCCATCCAGCTCTGGGTCTGCTTATGTCTACAGTGCACACAATCATGCTCAGGCAGGGCTTCCAGATCTCTCTAGAATTCTCAGGTTCTGAGGTCACAAGGACAAAGCCTGAGGTAACAGAGGCAGACACCTCATAGTCCAGAACCCCACGGTGCCTGGACTCTCACTCTACATTTGCGAGCGATGAAGAGAAAGCAAGCGACCCGTTTTCCTGCTCTCCCTGCACCTGCCACGTCCTGCTCCACTTTCCCTTGCATCTCACCTTCCTGCCGGGAGCCCTGCCTTATGCCGGTCCCCACTGCAGGCCCTGGGCCTCAGCCTGGCCCGGCTCCTGTGCCCCCGCTGGGCCCATTCATGACCTGCCTTAACACCAGCAGGCCAAAACCTCTCTTGGTGACCCGTAAAGTCTGCAGCCCCAATGGGTCATCTGTGATCACCAGCATCCCCCGCTCTGCCTGTCCCCCTTCCCTTCCTTCCATCGTCCCCAGCCACTTGGCCTCCAGCTCTGTTTCCCAGTCTACCTTTGTCCCTCGCCCCCCTCCTGGCCCTCGTCTGCCCTCCAGGCCCCTGGGCAGACGACAGATCTCCAACCCCTCCTCCTCTCCTGCTGCCCAGTTAAAACTTCCTGCCATCTCGCCACTCTTGCACCAATCTTCAAACTGTCCCCCAGGCAGGGAGAGCCTGCTAGTGGGGACCCGGACCTCTCACAGTACCATCAGTCAGGCCCCTGCTGACCGCCGGGAGCAGGCCGTGGTGGGCAGCAGCCTCAGGTAATCCTGGGGGGCCCTCCAGCGACCCAGAAAGCCCCCTCTCCACCCTGACTTCTCAGCCATTGGTGGTCTGGCCCGTGTCACCGGGTGGTTGCCCCTATGGGGAGAGGTCCACAGGCTGAAGAAAATGTAGCAAGTTCCTCTGTGCCTTCACGTGGGCCTCCTAGTCTCTCCAAGCCGCCATTAGAAGGGGGTGTTTGGGCTTGATGGACTCTGGGCATTTCTCCCCGCAGGACCCTTGCCCTTCATGTGGCCGAGCACCGTCCCCTTTTCAGAAGGAGTGACTGTGTCCTGCGCCTAATATACACCCCACTCTCCAGCCAGCCCCCCCAGGAGACAGTGACTAGGGGTCCCTCGGGAAGCATAGGGCTGTCTGGGTGGGGCCGGCGAGGCCGTGGGAAAAGAGGTGAAGCCCTGAGTAAGGCGTTGGGGCCTGGAGGCTGGGGGAGGACTGGGACCCCCATGGGACAAAGCGTCTTGTTCACGTGGTCCTGGGCACTCAGCGGGCAGCTGCTGAGCTCTGCACGTGTGGCTGACCTTCACCCTCCTGGCTGATCAAGACCCTGTTCTTGCAGCCTCCCTGGGGGCAGCCCTCGGCTTCAGGGGGTTATGAGCCTCAGTTGCAGCTGGAGGTGATGTCTACCTGGAGGGGCCTCTCTGAGGGGCCTCTGGGCCCCCACACCCTCCTTCCCTCCCTTTCCTGCAGGAGGCAAAGCAGCCAGAGCTCCTCCCACTTCCCACCCTGCTTCCCAACCCGGAAGATAGCAAGCAAAGTCCCCACTGCCCAGCAGTCGGGGAACCCACGTATTGATCCTGCAGTCGGCCCGGCTGGGCCCGACTACCTCCGATTGGACGGGCGAAAAATGTCACTGCATGACCCCAGGAAGGTATGTCTCGGGAGCTCTGGCAGAGTAGAGGGAGGACCCTAAAAGCTCACAAACCACACAGGCTTCCAGAGGGGACATCCTGGACTGGCTCTCCTGACCACAGCCTGGTGTGCTCAGGGGCCAGAATCACACTATTTCTATCTATCTATCTATCTATCTATCTATCTATCTATCTATCTATCTATCTATCTATCTATCTATCATCTATCTATCTATTTATCTAGTCCCTTTAGATATCGAAGTTCTGATAAGTGCCTTCCTGTGGGGTGAAGTCGGGCCTGAAGACACCACCAGCCACCGGTGCCCCTCCTCCCGGAAGCACAGCGTTTCAGGCCCAGGGAGCCCAGATCCCTCCTGATGTTGGCCTCCTGTTTACACCTGATTATCAAGTGGATACAGCCAGCCAGGAAGCCCTATCACTGAGCACTGCTCTCTAAAGCCAACAGCCTGGGGGGAGCCTGGCAGAGTTGGAGACCCCCTGCTAAGACCCTGCCTGAGCAGTTAGCGGTCCTCTCTCCCTGTGTCTGTTCCAGGGGTACGGGGGAGGGAGGTCTTACCTTAAGTGGAGCCTCTGCCGGGGCCTGGTCCAGGATCAGGTCAAAGCCAAGTCGGAACCTGCTCCCGGACACTGTGGCTTCCCCAGGCCCAGCTCGGCAGGACCTCAGGGGTGTCACCCAGACTGAGGGGGAGGGCTGCCTCGGTGCTACAGCCTGTGTGCTGTCTGGGAGGGAGAAGAGTCATCTCCCGACCCTGCTCAGAGCAAGGTCTGCCCGGCCCGCCATGTCCAATTGTTATACTCACTCCTTCCTGTTCACACACACACACACACACACACACACACACACACACACACACACACCAGTTCTCCAAATAAGATATGGTACAACTTTTTCTACCTTAGACCTCACACTTTTCTGTATCCTTAGTCTCTCTTCTTGATGGGGTAAATGGACACTGTGGGCCTGTGTCACTGCTGAAACACACGGACACTTGTGATTTGGGGTTTGAGAAGTTTTTTATTCTCTTGCTCAGTGACCTAGAAGTTACCCCTACGAATGACTATGGTTTCATTTGAATGAGGCCTGGACTTCTGTGGCTTGGAGGACCCTCGCAGCCTGGAAGGCACAGGCAGTCTTTTTGGGACAAGACAAACAGATCATGCCACCTTGGACCACACCACAGTTTAGGATTTGAAAACTTCTCTAGGAAACATCTGAGGTTTCAAATAATCCCATTCCTGAAGAACCTCGCTTGTCTTCATGACCTGTGGGCCCCAAGCACCAGCTCCTCAGACAAAACTGATGAAGGACTGACCTGTGCAAGGTCAACCCAAGTATGGAAACCAATGACCCAGCTCTATTGTTTCTTGAGGCAAAAGAAAATATTTGTTAAAAGTATATCACAAATAACAGGGCAAAGGACCAGAGTTTGCAGGGCAGGCTCAACCATGTTTTGGTCATCTGGAAACAGAAAGATAACTTTGATTGTATTTTGTAATGAATAAATGTCATTAAATGGTCTTTGAAATTAATTGTTAAAATTTTTTAATCATGTTTTGTTTTTCGATTACAGTTGACATTCAATATTAGTTTCATTTGTACAACCTAGTGATTAGCCATTATATAACTTGCTAAGTGATCATCCTGATAAGTCTCATACCAATCTGATACCATTCATAGTTATTAGAATATTATTTTTTTGCCATACTGCACTTGACACCCATCCTCATGACAATTCTGAAACAATTTGTACTTATTAATCCGTTCACCTTTTTCATCCATTTCCCCAACCCTTCTCCCTTCTAGCAACTCTCAAAATGTTCTCTGCATCTATGAGTCTGTTTTTGTTCTGGTTGGTTGGTTATTTTGTTTTTCAGATTCAATTGTGGATATTTATTTATTGCCATTTTACTGTTAATATTTTTTAGCTTTATTTATTTTTTCTTCTTCTTAAAGACCTTTTAACATTTCATATAATATGGTTTGCTGGTGATGCAATCCTTTAGCTTTTTCATATCTAGGACATTCTTCGTATGTCCTTTGCATCTGAAGGCTAGCTTTGCTAGGTAGAGTGACCTTGGTTGTAGGTGCTCGCTGTCATCACTTCGAATGTTTCTTGCCAATCACTTCTGGCCTGCAAAGTTTCTGTTAAGAAATCAGCTGACAGTCTTATGGAACCCCCCTTGTCGGTAGCTAACTGCTTTTCTCTTGCTGCTTTTAAGCTTCTGTCTTTGTCTTTAACCTTTGGCAGTTTAATTATGCTATGTCTTGGTGTGGGCCTTTATCGATTCATCTTGTTTTGAGTCTCTGAGCTTCTGTACTTGTATGTCTATTTCCTTCACCTGGTGAGGGAAATTTCCTGTCAATATTTTTTCAAATATGTTTTCAATTTCTTAATCTCTCTCTTCTCCTTTATGCACCCCCATGATTCAGATGTTGGTACACTGGATGTTATCTGAGAGGCTCCTTACACTATCCTCATTTTTTTTCTGTTCTGATCGCACCTGCAGTGATCCTATTTCCAAAAAAGTTTACTTTATGAAGAAGTGAGGTTAGGATCTCAACACAGCTTTCTGTTTTGGAAGAAGGTAGGGATCACAGTTCAACCCATAAAAGCATCATTCACGAGCTATCCCCACAGGCTGCATGGAGCCTGAGGTTTGAATGCAGAGGCTGAGCTACAGAGAGAGCAGTTTTCAATCCCAGCCTTCTTTACCAGCCATGACACTGGGCTGGTCCCTACCTCCTCCTCAGTCATAATGGGGACAAAAATACGTACCAACCAGGTTGTTGTGAAAATTAATCAGAAGAGTGCCCAGCATGGTGCAGGGACATAGGTGTCCACGTGAACTGTACTAAGTGGCACATTTGTGGATGAGTGAATGATTAGCTGTGGACCAGGCTCCAGGGTAATGTAAGGACACATCTATTGAACCAGCATTCATGGCAATACCTTCCCAAATGGCCCCTCATCACAAGAAGGGTGACTTTGAAATCTACCATCTCATCAAATGAACTCTCTGTTTGGCTCCCTTTTCCCCTCCATGGAGGCAGTTACCCCTAAGGCTGAGTGGGCCCTGGCAAGGTAAAGGACTGGTTGGGGGATGTCCAGCAGTGCCATAGTGCAGTCTACACTGAGGGGCACCCTGCAGAGGCCCTCACACTGCATCTGGGTGGCTGAGCACAGAGTGAGGAGCAAGGCTGCTGCAGAAGCCACAGCCTGTTCAAGAGCCTCCCCCACCTGGGGAGGGGTTTGCACCTTGTTGAGAGAAAGTCAGAGGCTCTGGAAGGTCTTCAGTAGAGGGACAGATGGGCAAGACCAGAGGCTGACCCACCAGGAACTACAGTGACCACTGCAGTGACCCCACACGAGATGGCAGTGGTTCTGACCCGTGGTGATGGTGATGGGGTGACATTCATTCAGCATGTGACTAGCAGGACTTGGGGAAGTCTGGGAGCTGGACAGTGAGGGCAGGTAAATCCTGGGTGTCCTGAGGGACCAGCTGCTCTGTCGTGAAATGCAGCGCCTGGCTAGGATCTGTGGCCTGTGCTCAGCCCCAGCACAGCCACCTGCCACCATAGCAGCTCCCCAGCAAGATTACTGCTCTGTCTGTACTCCAGTGTAACCTGCACTCTTCCTGGTAGATGAGACACATGGGCTGATGCCCCTCCTGGCTGGTGGCAGAAGGAACGAGGTGGCAGCTACACAGAATCCTGTTTCTTGGAGGAAGATGTGGGGCCTCGTTTTCTGCACCAGACAGCCTGAGTCTGTGGCTGGGTGATATCCCAATTCATCATTGTGTCCTCAGGATCTATCACTGTCACTTGAGGGACTCAAGAATGTTTCCTTGACATGGGAATGGGTGGTGTACCATCTTTGTCATCTTTGGGGGGGGGTGACCTGTGCCCAAGGAGTTGTGACCAAAAAGCCCCTATGAATTTGTGGCAGAGCATTCAGTTATATTCTCTCTACTCCTGAAAGATTATCTGAAGCTCTGACTGAAGCAGACTTGCTGCACAACATGGGTGCTGAGTCATCCTCGGGGTTCTCATGACCACGACAACCGTGTTTTCACTGAGATCGTTCTCTCATATGTGCCATGGTCATCCCTCTGCAGGCCTTTCACTCACATCGCAGTTCTTAAACTTAGGTGTGACAGGGCCATAGCTGCTTCATGTTTTCCAGGGCTTAATTTTTGTTTGGAGGACATTTCTTTTTGGTTAACTCAGTATTCTTGTCCTCTTTCCCCAGGATCACACAAGGGTGACAGGTGGGCTAGGTAGGGCAGGTGGACGAGGTCAGACCCAGGCCTCTGGCAGTTCTTTGATCCACTCCCAGTGACTCCAGGAGAAGCCCTAGCCCACCGTGGCCTGGGCCATAGCTCCTCGGGCTGTGCTAACCTGTCACAGTCCACTGCTGGATGCTCACCTGCTTCCTCCCTGCTCACAGGCTGGGGGATCATTGCGTGGACCCTGATGTAGATCCCCCAGGACTGATTGGATGAGGTCCCTCATGGTTTCCCACCACTCACAGGTGTGCAGGGGTCAGCCTGGAACCCCCACATCAGGCTGGGTCACTGGAGTCAGCACACGACCCTGGTCTCCGCCTGGGCAGGGGGAGCAGCAGGGCCACCCGCACACTTTGTGATCCTCACAGCCTCTCTAGGGCTCTGTCATGCTCTCCCCTGGCTCCCTCCCTGTGGAGATGTGAGAGGCAGGCACAGGGCCCTTCCTCAATGACCTGTCAATATCATGGAATGTCTTCAAGGGAGCCATTATAATGAGGAAGTGAGGAGAGGAGGGCAGTGGAAGACAGTGAGGAGCTGGTGCAATAATAATAACGGATGACTGTCCAGGGCCCTGAGAGGGGCTGGAATGGAGCTCTAGAGGAAATGCAGGAGGTGGTGCTCAGTGAGATGGAACAGACATGAGGGATGGGGTCTCACAGAATGTGAGCTCCTGGTGGCTTGATGGGGCTCAGGGTTCCTGGACATTTACTTGGGGACAACAAAGCTTCTAAAGGAGAACACATGAGGGTGAATCGATTTGTCAAGCGAGTCCACTAAGACTCCAAACCGCAGGTCCTGAGCCCTGGGGTTCAAGCTCATGGAAGTTCTAGGGAGACTCATTCAGTCCCATGTGGAGAGTGTGGATTGGCTCCTCCCTGTCAGGTTCCTGAGTCAGGTGTCCAGTGTGAGGTCATCTCCATCCCTGTCCTGGGAAGTCTTACTGAGGTCCTTCCTGACACCCAGGGAGCAGGGGATGTTACTGTGTGAGTGACAAGTGACTGCACAGAGGTGTTTGCTCCTTGACTTCTCTCACTGGTCCTTCTCCTGGGCCCGGGGGCAGCTTTGGGGGCCTGTGCCTGGCTCACTGTGTCCCCGCTCACAGTACTAGGGGGACTCAACTCTCCAGGCTCTTGCTTCTTGATCAGTACTCATTGCGGCTTCTGTTGCCCTGCACCCCTTGGCCAGGGGTGCCCAGAGGTGAACATGGTTATCCAGTGGTGGAATTAAAATACTTTAACAACTGGCTCTCTGTCCTAGTGACCATTTTAAGTATATTTAAATAAGAACAATAGAAAAGGTACACAAAATTAGATTATAAGAGTTTTAAAATATTAATGAAAAAATATTAAATAATACCTGATAAACAACAATGAGACTGTTATTTAAGATATTTCCAGTGACAGCTGTTACCCCCTGGTTGTTTGGTTCTCTTTCTCTTTATGTTATATGTTTGTTTACTGAAGTAACAAATGCAAGGGAATTAAAATGTAGTATTTTTATCAAAAGTATGAATTTTATGAAATGAATAAATAAATACTACAAGCATAGCTCCATCAATATTTTTTCAACTATAGACAGAATAAACATTACCGCAGGTACTTAGAATATGCTGTTGTACAGCTGAATATTAAAAAAGAGTAAGAAATGTAAATTTGTGATTTACACATTGGGCAGCTGCCCAGGGGCTCACCTTAAAGAGAACCCTGATTACAAGTGCCATTTTAACAACCAGTTCTCCAAACTCAACAAAAAAATTAGGTATCGGTTCTGCCTAACTGGTGCAAACTAGCTGAATCCCACCACTGCTTTAGCTGGAATGGAGGGCAGAAAAGAGAGTACAAAGGATCCTCAGATTATGACACAGTTCTGTTCCTATGACAGTGACATAACCCTGAATTTGGGTATAAGTCAAAACACATCCCAGCCTAAGTCACTTACCTATCCTAACACATTTGTAAAATAATAATCTAGAACATAAAATCACAACTAAGCCACAGATAAATGAAAAGGACATAAATATACTGTACTGTACATTATACTATATTACAGAAAAAAATGACAAAAAGTGAATGTAAAGAAATTCCTTACATTTATTCCTGTGATTGGCTTGCACACTGAAAGGGGAATTGCAAGGTGGGAGAGAGTGATCTATTGAGAGGAGGAAGCTGGAGAGGCAGGAGAACCTGCAGAAGGTGCTGGAGATACTGGGTCAAGTGAATCAGGATTGCCTAAGGAACATGCAGGAGATGCTGGAGATGATTCTACCTGTGCTATAGGTGTTTTATCTCAAGGAGCAGCTGATACAGAGGGTACAAGATCTGTTGTAGTCCTCTCTACCTTCTTAAAGAATTGTTCCAGGCTAGTCTGGAATGTTGATGATTTCTTCTCTTTCAAAATCTGCCTATAGCATTGCAAGGCATCCACAAGAGCTCTGTAGACCTTACTGAATCTGTCATCGCTGGGGTCCTCAGCCTGAAATTTTGCCAATTCATCCTTTACTGTAGGAGAACCTTCTGCCAAACCCTTAGTAGTAAATCTCTTGGGTTCTGGGGTTTCTATCTCTTTCTCTTCAATCAGCTGCTGCTCCAGCTGAGAGAGGTCCTCAGCAGCAGCTCCTCTCAATGTGATGCCAGTAGCTCTGTGACATCTATTGTGATGGCTTTCCTCTTCTTTGAAGCACTACTAGCTGGACTCTGGCTTTTGTTTAGCAGCCCTGCTAAGGGCCAAAAAATCACCAAACAAAGCAACACAAAAGGAACACTTTCACTTTTAACAGTCCAAAATGGATGGTATAAGTAACCTACTGGGGAACACCAAACTCGCTCATGTGCCACATAACTGAGTATTCTTCTGCTGCATGCAACCAAATTAGTTTGCCCATATATTCCATAAATACAATGCTAACAGTGTAAACCAAAACACTCAAGTCTCAATTTTTTTAAGTTTTTATGGGAATGAGCATCGTAAATTTGAAACATTATATTTCGAGACTGTCTTAACCCGAGGACCCCTGTATTTAGTTTTTCTGACTGTGTGGTGGAAGGTGATAGGAAGAATGGGTTGGGAACAGATGTAAAATTCGCTAGCCAGTAGTTTCTATGTAATGCCAGTGTGTAAGTAGAATCAATAATATCAAGTATAAGAAAAGATTTCAGCAGGATGTATCAGGAAGGACTTACTAATCATTATGGCTGCCCGGAAGTTAAACAGGCTACCCCAGTAGGCAACACGGTCCACATCATTGCACATATTTCAATGTTGAGTGAATGAACATTTGACCAGTCTCCCAAGGAGAACATTTTTGCATTAGATGGGTAAGTGGTTGAACTAGATATCTTTTAAAGTTGTCTACAAATCCTCATGCCTTTATGATACTCTGTAAGTACTCCATTTTTTTTGCAGCCTGAAAATTGTTTTCTTTGTGGCTCAATTCCTTGTCATGTCTACTGGCACAAATATGCTTTACTTTTATCTTAACATTAATATCCAACATTGAGATAGCTAGATAGTCTCTATAAAAAAATGTCTTTATCCCCAATTGTGTTCAAATCTTTAAAAAAAATGTTTCCTTCTTTCCAGAAATGTTGACAGAATTGATACTGAAAGAGTTTCTTTTAATGGACATGGTTTTTAATTTGACACATTTTCAACTTCAGATGCTTCACTAATACTCTCACATGTTGTCCTCAGGATGCACAGTAGGAATGCCACTTTCCACAGCAATCTTAGAGTACATCTTTTGTTTTTTGTTTGTTTCCTTTTGAAGTATAAATTTATGATAAGAATTTTTCTTTGGGTTGGAATCTCTGTTCATGAAAGACAGAAATCATTTAAAGAGAAAATCATACAAATAGTGAGCTGAATTTTTAAATTGGATCATATTGAAGCTTTTGGATTTTTGCTGAATACAGGCCAAATTAAAATGTTCGCTGCTCTTGGAGAACAGTATGTAGTATAAGACAGATTTCTGCTATGTTTCATGAAAAGCTAAACCAAAAATGTTAGAAAAAATGCTGGAATTCATAGTACAGTCTTCAGCACTGAATTTTATTGCTGATCATTGGAATCAGATGTTTTCATACTTTATAAGTATTTCAGGCTATGTACTTTGTAAGTCTCAAGACAGAGAGCTTCGATATTATTATTCTCCTTTTCACAGATAACATTAGGAAAGACCAATTATACAAGTGGGTGGAGAATAAAAGATAAACTCAGGAAAAAAATTATTCTTAACTTTGATTCATCAAAGAATCCATATAAAAATTGAGATATGGGCCTTGTCTGGTTGCTCAGTAGATAGAACATTGGCTTAGTGTATGAACATTCCAAGTTCAATTCCTGGTCAGGGCACACAGGAGTAGCCACCATCTGCTTCCTCCCACCCCTCCTATCTATTCTTTCTCTCCTCCCCTCTCACATCCAGTGGTTCCATTGGTTTGAGCATGGCCCCAGATGGGGTTGCCAGGTGGATCCTGGTTGGGGAATGTGCAGGAGTCTGCCTCACTATCCCCCTTTTTCTCACTTAAAAAAATTAAAAAAAGAGCTATGTTCCCCTATCTGGTGTGATTAAAACAATTTTCAACACTCAGTGTTCATGAGGGCATGGAAAAACAGGTTCTCTTATTTATTATTAATTATTATTATAAGAATGTTAATTGGTCCAAGTGATTTGGAGAGTAATGTTTATAATAACTTCCTAAAGCCCCCAAATATAATTATCTTTGACTAAAGAATTTCACCTCTAGGAATTTATTCATCTGTAATTATTATATAAGTTGTAATATATAAGCCAAGGAATAGTACTATAGTATTGTTTGCAAGAGTAAAATTGTATATAATCTAAATAAGTAGCCATCGGTACAGTGGCCATTGAGAAAATGATGAGACATTCATAGAGTAAAAAATTATATAGATTAAAAAATAAATACATTCTTGCCTTTCTCTGACTGTTTTATTTCACTTAGCATAATAATCTCCAGGTCCAAGTACCATATGATTTCACTTATATATGGAATCTAATGAACAAAATAACCTAACAGACAAAATAGCAACAGATTCATATATACAGAAAACAGACTGACAGCTGTCAGAGGGGATGGAGGTTAGGGAGCTGGGTGAAAAAGGTGAAGCGATTAAACAAAGAAAAATAATCTTATAGACACAGGCAACAGTTTGGGGTTTGTAGGAGGGAAAGGGGATTGGGAGAGGTAAAGAAGGGTCAAGGAGGGCTAAATGGTGATGAACAGAGACTTGACTTGGGGTGGTGAACATAAAATACAATATATAGATGATATATTGTATAATTGTGCACTGAAACATGTATAATTTTATTAACCAAGATCACCTTAATAAATTCAATAAATTAAAAAACGTGTTAAAAAGGAAATGCCTATGATATACTGAGAAAAAAACTTTAAGATATTATGTATAGTCTCATCCCATTTTGATTTTTATACGATCTGAAAAGACACCAGAGTTTCCATTTTGATTTTTAAAAAGTATATGACTATATGTATTTTATAAAATATTTTAAAGAATGTCATTAACTATTTAATAATGGTTACAGTTGGGTGGAAGAGATTGGCATGATTTTGTAAAACAGTGTCTTAAAATTTGAACTTGATTCAAGGACCATCCATGTAGTAAACTATTAAGATTATTTCCTTCGGGGAAGCAAGATGGTGATGGAGTAGGCGGATATACCAACTTCCACCTCTCAGAGCCAAAGTAAATTACAACTTAATTTTAAGAAGCATCATCTGGTAAAACCAACTTTGGACTAAACTAAGAGGACTCTTTAACCATGGAACACTGAAGAAGCCACACTGAGACTGGTAGGAAAAGTGGAAATGTGGAGAGGGCTGCCCAGGTCCCAGGAGCAAACGACAGCCTGAAGAGACTTGCGTGGTGGGAAGTGAGTTTAGAGGAGAGGGGAGGGTCGTGGGCCCCAGGAACAAAGCCTCAGCCTGCAGCCCCAGAGCCTAGAAGAAGCATACAGACAGTATTTAGCTGGGGAACAAGTCAGGATACTGTTTTTGAGAAAGAGACAGATTTCTCAGACCCAGGACTCTTCTTAAAGGGACCACGCAGAAAACCTCTTTCACAACCACTCACCTGGGGCTCTGGGGGAAGGGGAGAGATGAGAGGACTAAAGTAGCAGAAAGAGAGTGTAATCTAGGAGGCATAGGGAGAAACACTTTGAGGGACTGCCACCCTAATCCTTGGGAGTCACTCCCCTAATCTGAAGTGAATATTTCCCCTGGAACCAGCAATACCAGCAAAGGGAAGCAGGACACCAGCCAAACAATCTCACCTGTGGTACTCAGAGCAGAGTAGCTTAGAGGGAGGGAGCCATCAGGAATACAATATTGAGTGCAAGGGTCTGAGATACAGCGCCCCCACCCACACTGCTGAGGGCTTGCCGCTGGGTGGGTGCGGTGGGACACGGAAGGGTGGTCCTGTTAATGCGGGTGGAAGCTGGGCCAACCACGACTGAGGCTGGCATGAGCTCAGTATCTCCTGGGGAGGGGGGGGCAGAAGGGGCACATGAAAGCAGTCCAGCCCGGCTGCAGGCTGGGTGAGCAAGCCGGTCCCACCTCCAATCCCAACTACAGGGGAAAGACAAAAACCTGAGAAATGCAGAGACCTGTGGCTGAGCGAAGGCACACATCACCGCACAGCCCGCAAAGCTGGTGTCCTGTGTCCCAGTGTGCAAGTGCAGCTCCACCTGCCAGGGTGGGGCAAAAGCCCGGGAACAGATGAAAACCTACAACTGAGAAATTGTGCTCATGCCTGCCTGTTGTGCCAAGGCTTGCGGCCCAGGGCATGATGCACAGCCCCAACCGCAGGAGTGTGGTGAAAGTTGAGGCTGGCTGAGACTTGTAGACCCAGGCATGTGAACACAGCCCCTCCTGTGGAGGAGAGGTGGAAACCACAGCAACTGCTGCAGCGAGCTGGAATGGGCAACATCCATAATTGAATGCCAGAAGGCAGCCGCAGAAGGGGCGGTGGGCCTGCAGATAGACCACATCTAGGGAACACAAAGTCCACACTCATTGGACTCCAGTGGCCACACCTTTCTTATACACAGTTAATATGGGAAGGCAAAGAAATACAACCCAAATGAATCAAGAAAAATCTCCACAATATGACTTAAATGAGTCAGATATAACCAAATTACCAGATACAGAGTTTAAAATAATGACTGTTAGGCTGCTCAAAGATCTTAGAACAACAATAGATGGTCATAACAAACACATAAATAAAGAGATAGCAAGTATAAAAAAGGACATTGAAATAATAAAAAGAATCAGTCAGAAATGACAAATACAATATCAGAAATAAAGGCCACAATGGAAGGAATTATAAGCAGGATGAATGACGCTGAGGATCAAATCAGCGAGTTAGAAGACAAGATAAACAAAGATATAGAAGTAGAGCAGCAAAAAGAAAAGAGACTCAAAAAGTCTGAGGAAACTCTAAGAGAGCTCTGTGACAACATGAAGAGAAATAAAATTTGCATCATAGGGGTTCCTGAAGAAGAGAAAGAAGAAGGGATAAAGACTTTGTTCAATCAAATCATAGCTGAAAACTTCCCTAAATTGATGCAGGAAAAAGTCACAAAAGTTCAAGAACCTCAGAGAATTCCATTAAAGAGAAATCCAACAAAATCTACACCAAGACACATCATAATTAAAATACCAAAGCTAAGTGATAAAGAGAAAATATTAAAAGTTGTTAGAGAAAAAAAGCCTATTACCTACAAAGGAACCCCCATAAAGATGACATCCAACTTCTCAACAGAAATACTTGAGGCCAGAAGGGAATGGCAAGAAATATTCAAAGTAATGCAGAACAAAAGCCTACAGCCAAGACTACTATATCCAGCAAAGCTATTGTTTAAAATTGAAGGAGAAATAAAGAGCTTCCCAGACAAAAAAAAAAACAAACAAACCCCCCCCCCCAAAAAACAACAAAAAAAAAACCAAAACAAAAAAACAACTCAAGGAATTCATTACAACCAAACCAATGCTGCAAGAAATGTTAAGGACCTGTTGTAAACAGATCAAAGTAGAAAAAGAATATAGCAAAAGAGGAATACAGATTTAAAGATTAAAATGGCAATAAACAACTACATATAATAATAACCTTAAATGTACATGGATTAAATGATCCAATCAAAAGACATAGGGTAACTGCATGGATAAGAAAACAGGACCCATAATATGCTGTCTATAAGAGACACACCTCAAAACAAAAGATGCACACAGACTGAAAGTAAAAGGATGAAAAAAAATATTTCATGGAAATGGAAATGAAAAAAAAGCTGGGGTAGCAATACTTATATCAGACAAAATGGATTTTAAAACAAAGGCTATAGTAAGAGATAAAGAAGGTCACTACATAATGATAAAAGCAGCAATCCAACAAGAAGATATAACCATCATAAATATCTACGAACCTAATATAAGTGCACCTAAATATATAAAGCAGACTTTGATGGATATAAAGGGCGAGATCAGCATCAATACTATAATGGCAGAGGATTTCAATACCTCACTAACATCACTAGATAGATCCTCAAAAAAGAAAATTAACAAAGAAATAACAGGCCCTGGCCGGTTGGCTCAGTGGTAGAGCATCAGCCTGGTGTGCAGAAGTCCCAGGTTTGATTCCCGGCCAGGGCACACAGGAGAAGTGCCCATCTGAATCTCCACCCCTCCCCCTCTCCTTCCTCTCTGTCTCTCTCTTTCCCTCCCGCAGCCGAGGCTCCATTGGAGCAAAATTTGCCCAGGCACTGAGGATGGCTCTGTGGCCTCTGCCTCAGGCACTAGAGTGGCTCTGGTTGCAGCAGAGCAACTCCCCAGATGGGCAGAGCATTGCACCCTGGTGGGCATGCCAGGTAGATCCCCAGTCAGGTGCATGCGGGAGTCTGTCTTACTGCCTCCCCGTTTCCAGCTTCAGAGAAATACAAAAAAAAATAAATAAAAAAAAATAACAGACTAAAAGGACACACTAGATCAAATAAATTTAATAGAGATCTTCAGATCCTTTTACCTGAAAAGCAGCAGAATATATATTCTTTTCAAGTGCTCATGGTACATTTTCTAGGATAAGGCACAAAAGAGGTCTCAACAAATTTAAGAAGATTGAAATCATTAAAGCATTTTCTCTGATCACAATGGCATGAAACTAGACATCAATCACAACAGAAAAACGAAAAAATATTCAAACACATGGAAACTAAATAGCATTTTATTAAATAATGAATGCGTTAACAATGAGATCAAAGAAGAAATAAAAGAATTCCTAGAAATGAATGATAATGAGCATACAACAATTCAAAACTTATGGGACGCAGCAAAAGCAGTTGTGAGAGGAAAGTTCATAGCATTATAGGCATACCTTAAGAAGCTAGAAAAAGCTGAAATAAACAACTTAACACTGCATCTAAAAGAACTAGAAAAAGAACAGCAAGTAAAGCCCAGAGGAGTAAAAGAAAGGAAATAATAAAGATCAGAGTGGAAATAAACAACATAGAGGTTAAAGAAACAATACTGGGAATCAATGAAACAAGGAGCTGGTTCTTTGATAAGGTAAACAAGATCAATGAACCTTTAACCAGTCTCACCAAGAAAAAAAGAGAGAGGACTCAAATAAATAAAATTAGAAATGAGAGTGGAGAAATAACAACTGACACAGCAGAAATACAAAGAATTGTAAGAAAATAGTATGAAGAACAGTATGCCAAAAATTTGACAACCTAGATGAAATGGACAAATTCCTTGAAACATACAATCTTCCAAAAATCAATCTGAAAGGATCAGAAAACCTAAACAGACTGATTACACAAATGAGATTGAAACAGTTATCAAAAAACTCCCAACAAACAAAAGTCCTGGACCTGATGGCTTCACAAGTGAATTCTACCAAATATTCAGAGAAGAACTAACTCCTATCTTTCTCAAGCTATTTCAAAAAATTCAAGAGGTAGAAAAACTTCCAAGCTCCTTTTATGAGGTGAGTATAATTCTGATTCCAAAACCAGCTAAAGACAACACAAAGAAAGAAAATTATAGGCCAATATTCCTGATTAATTTAGATGCTAAAATCCTCAACAAAATATTAGCAAACCAGATCCACTAATATATGAAAAAAATAATACACCATGATCAAGTAGGATTTATTCTGGGGAGGCAAGGCTGGTACAATATATGCAAATCAATCAATGTGATTCATCACATAAACAAAAGGAAGGAGAAAAACCACATGATAATTTCAATAGATGCAAAAAAAACATTTGATAAAATCCAGTACCCATTCATGATCAAAACTCTCAACAAAGTGGGAATACAGGGAACATACCTCAAAATGATAAAGGCCATTTATGACAAACTCACAGCAAACATCATATTCAATGGGCAAAAATAAAAAGCAATCCCCTTAAGATCAGGAACAAGGCAGGGGTGTCCCCTTTCACCAATCTTATTCAACATAATTCTGGAAGTCCTAGCCACAGCAATCAGACAAGAAGAAGAAATAAAAGGAATTCAAATTGGAAAAGAAGAAGTAAAACTATCATTATTTGCAGATGATATAATATTGTATATAGAAAACCCTAAAGTCTCAGTCAAAAAGCTACTGTACCTGATAAATGAATTCAGCAAAATGGCCAGATATAAAATTAATATTTAGAAATCAGAGGCATTGTTATACACCAACAGTAAACTGTCAGAAAGAGAAATGAAGGAAACAATCCCCTTCACTATTGCAACAACAACAACAAAAAAGTACCTAGGAGTAAACTTAACAAAGGAGATTAAAGACTTGTACTCAGAAAATTATAAAACATTGATAAAAGAAATCAAGGAACATACAAACAAGTGGAAGCATATACTGTGCTCATGTTTAGGAAGAATAAACATCATTAAAATGTCTACATTACCCAAAGCAATTTATAAATTCAATGCAATACCTACTAAAATACCTATGACATACTTGAACAATATAGAATACATATTCCAAAAATTTATATGGAACCAAAAAAGAACACGAATACTCTCAGCAATCTTGAAAAGAAAGAATAAAGTGTGAGGTATCACACTTCTGATATCAAGTTATAGTATAAGGCCATTGTACTAAAAACAGCTTTGTACTGGCATAAGAACAGGTATATAGATCAATGGAACAGAACAGAGAACCCAGAAATAAACCCACACCTTTATGGACAACTGATATTTGACAACGGAGGTAAGAGCATACAATGGTATAAAGGCAGACTCTAACAAATGGTGTTGGGAAAATTGGACAGCTAACTGCAAAAAAATGAAACTAGATCACCAACTTACACTATTCAGAAAAATAAATTCAAAATGGGTAAAAGACTTAAATGTAAGCCGTGAAACCATAAGCATCTTAGAAGAAAACATAGGCAGTAGGCTCTCTGCCATCTCTCGCATCAATATATTTGCTGATTTATCTCCACAGGCAAGGAAAAAGAAAAATAGGATAAATAAATGGGACTATATCAAACTAAAATGCTTTTGCACAGCTAAAGACAATAAGAACAGAATAAAAAGAGAAACTACACAATGGGATATCATATTCGACAATACGTCTGAGAAGGGGTTAATAACCAAAATTTATAAAGAACTTGTAAAACTCAACACCAGGAAGATAAAAAGTCCAATCAAAAAATGGGCAAAAGAAATGAATAGACATTTCTCCAAAGAGGACATACAGATGGCCAATGGGCATATGAAAAAATGCTCAACATCACTAATCATTGGAGAAATGCAAATTAAAACCACAATGAGATATCTCCTCACACCAGTCAGAATGGTGCTCATCAAGAAACCACACAGAATAAGTGCTGGTGAGCATGTGGAGAAAGGGGAACCTTCCTGCACTGCTTGTGGGAATACAGACTAGTGTAACCACTGTGGAAAACAGTATGGATATTTCTCAAAAATTTGAAAATCAAACTGCCATTTGACCCAGCTATCCCACTTTTAGGAATATACCCCATTAACACCATAGCACTGTTTCAAAAGGAGAAATGTACCCCCATGTGTATGGCAGCATTGTTCACAGTAGCAAATATTTGGAAACAGCCCAAGTGTTTGTGGACAAGTGGATTAAAAAACCATGGTACATATATACAATAGAAAACAATGGGACTATAAAAAAGAAGGAAATCTTACCTTTTCCGACAACATTGATGGAGCTCGAAACTATTATGTTAAGTGAAATAAGGCAGGCTGAAAAAGAAAAATATCATATGACCTCACTCATTTGAGAAATGCAATGAATAATGTGAACTGAGGAACAGAATTGAGACAGAAGAGAGATAAAAGGGACCAGAGGAAAAGAGGACAGAGGTAAAGGGGATGATAGGATGGGATAAACCTGTAGGGAAGAGGTGAGGGCACTATGGGGAAGGGGGCAAGGGAGGTTTTGAGGGGAATATGGAGGAGGGAGATGCATTCGGGTCAACACTAAAATCTATGTAAACACAGTAAATTAAAGTCAATTAAAAAAAGATTATTTCCTTCATGTTAGAGTTCTTAAAAGCCATTTATGTTGTCCTATGAATAGTGGCTTTACAGGTAGGATGTGGGGAGAAAGAACTGTGTGAGATATTAGTAAAAAATCAATTAGAAATTAATTTGCTTCTAGTTTTGGTTCTTCCATAGGCTTCTTAAATTTTTTGGTAAGTTAAGTCAATGTTTTGCTTTGTCTGTCTACAAAACGGGAAACATAAAGATGTACTGAAACAGAAAAATACTAAGTGCTTCTCCATGTAAATGTTGAGCAGTCTTTATTTCTTTTTTTTTTCTTATGATTACTGTTTTTTTACTTTTATAAATAAATTTTTATTTTAATGGGTGACATCAATAAATCAGGGTACATATATTCAAAGAAAACATGTCCAGGTTATCTTGTCATTCAGTTCTCTTGCATAGCCATCACCCAAAGAGAGATTGTCCTCCATCACCTTCTATCTAGTTTTCTTTGTACCCCTCCCCCTCCCCCTCCCCCTTTCCCCCCTTCCCTCCCCCCGCCCCCCATAACAACCACACTCTTGTCCATGTCTCTTAGTCTCGTTTTTATGTCCCACAAATGTATGGAATCCTGCAGTTCTTGTTTTTTTCTGATTTACTTATTTCATTCCATATAATGTTGTCAAGATCCCACCATTTTGTTGTAAGTGATCCAATGTCATCATTTCTTATGGCTGAATAGTATACCATGGTGCATATGTGCCACATCTTCTTTATCTAGTCTTCTATTTTTTTTTACAGTGATTAAAGCCTTTAAGCAAACTCTTGGCCAATACAACAAGAATCCATAAAAGAGTAGTGTCCTTAACATGCTCACCAAGTCCAAGTTGGCCCCAACACCATGCCAAATCCCTGAGAAATGCAACCCAACTCCAGTTCAGTCTGTTAGGAGCTGTCACAAGGAGCAGGAGTCCAGGAAAAGTCCACATCCAGAAAAAGTCCACATGGCACTGGAATTGTCCTAATTCTATACTTTGCAGCTCACGTCCAAGTCCCAATAACCACTGCTTCTAGCTGGTAATGATTCAGGTAGACTGGAAAAGCCATCTGCAGCATGTGTGAATATGGAGCTTCTGTTCTCTTCTTCCTGGAGAGATGAGACCAGGTTGCTTTTCCCTGGAGCTCTGCGACTGTGGTGTGGTAAAGAGAACCTTGGGATACACTAAGCTTGGTGGCAAAGGTAGATTTATAATAGAAGTTGGCAAAAGGGGGGAAAGAGAGCTCTAAATTAGGAGTAGATCCCAGCCTGAAATATGAGTGGGGCATTGAGGTAGGAGGAAAAAAGGAAACACTATATATTAAACAAAGCAGCAGAAAATAGGACTATCAACAACCACAACAGAGATCTTCGAGAGAAGAATAAAAAACCTGACTATTCAGGCAAGACATAGTTAAGTGGCCCTTGTGCAAATGAGATCAGTTTACCTGCTTCTTGGAAGAAATACCCTAGGTTTGTCCACAGTGTTGTAGATGCGGCTGACGGCCCTGGGCACCTTCAGCCTTCAGTGGCAAACCCCAGTATTCTGGGCAAGGTTAGGTCATAGGAGGCTGGAGCAGGGCTGGAAGAGACTGAACCCTCCCTTAGAGGAGCGCGGGGGAAGCCTACCTTCCAGTGTCCCTGTTTCCTCACAGCAGAGGCATGTAAGCCTGGCAGGCTTTATCTCAATGACCTTCCTTTCCACTATTGAAGCAGGACCCAGATGGCATCCTATGAGACCCCTTTGGGGTGTTGGAGCCTTTAAGGGCGTATCCTAAAAGCTGGTAGTTCCCCTGATCTCTATTGAACTTTTTCTGCCTCTAGGTATCTTAAAAGCCATGCTCAGAAGATCTTGCTGAGGGGTTTGAGGATCCCCATCCACCTATATAAATCTTTTCCATCTATCTGGAGGTATTTGGAAAAAGACAATACAGTGTTATTAGCTGGATCAAATAAAGAAGGTAGTAGTTTGCAGGCGAAAAAGATTTGGCGTCTCCTGTTCATCAGCATTCAAAAGAAATTAAAAAAATTTTTTTAAGTAAAAAGCATGATATGGTAGACCCATAGGAATTCCAGGATATGACTACTCCCTTTTAAAATTTTTTTAAATTGACCGTAAAATATTTGCTGGGTACACTTTAATAATACCTTAACTTTAAAGATTGTAAGCATGACAAAATATAGTAAATGCTTTTGCTCCATATGCAGGAGCATTTTCAGTTTAGCCAGTTTAGGAAATCCAATAATATAACAATGCATACAGACAATGAGCTATAACATGCTTAGCAGCCTCTCTGTTCTGACAGAGGTTACTATAAATCCAGAATAGGTATCCACTGTAACATGGACATAGGACTGTTTGCCAAATGAAGGTATATGAGTAACATCCATTTGCCAAAGTTGTCCTGGTAGGGGTCCTTGTGGGTTAACTCCAAATGAAGGGGCAGATTGTAGTATAGGACCCCTTGGACAGGATTTCCCAATCTGCCATGCTGCTTCCCAAGAAAGTTGAAACTGTTTACACCAGCTGCAGTGTTCTGGTGATGAATAGTATGAGACTGAATTGCTCGATCTGTCATGGTTGCTCCAAATAATTTTCTTTTGGGTAGCTTGATCAACAAGGACATTCCTAGGCCCTGGCCGGTTGGCTCAGCAGTAGAGCATTGGCCTGGTGTGCAGGATTCCTGGGTTTGATTCCCGGCCAGAGCACACAGAAGAAGCGCCCATCTGTCTCTCCACCCCTCCCCCTCTCCTTCCTCTCTGTCTCTCTCTTCCTTTCCCGCAGCCAAGGCTCCACTGGAGCAAAGCCACCCCGGGCACTAAAAATGGCCCCATGTCCTCTGCCTCAGGTGCTAGAATGGCTCTGGTTGCAACAGAGCAACACCCCAGATGGGCAGAGCATTCCCCCCTAGTAGGCGTGCTGGGTGGATCCCGGTCAGGTGCATGCGGGAGTCTGTCTGACTGCCTCCCCATTTCCAACTTCAGAAAAATACAAAAAAAAAAGAAAGAAAAGAAAAGAAAAGAAAAAGGGCATTCCCTTGTGCTAAAGCTCCAGGGATCATGGAGTGAGCTCGAGCTCGAGTATGTCCTATGAAACATGGAGCTCTATGTTGACATACAAGTCTTTGAAGAAGGAGGAACTGCTGAAATAGTTCATCAGCATTTGTCTCTAAGACAGCAGTCTATATAGTGGAAACACCGTAAGTAAATATTTGCTGTCTGTATATAGATTAAAGGGGGAATATGGAAAATGCTGAAAAGCCATGATAATGGCATATAATTCTAGACTTTGAGCTGATTTTAAGTTGACAGTTTCAGGATAAAGTTGTCCATTGATTTGCAAGAGCGATTTGCTATTTAGTGGAACTTTCCCAGAGCCATTGTTGTTGATCCTTTTAAAAAGGAACAACAATAATTTTGAGGCTCAAAACCTATAAGCTGTAAGGGTCGCCTATGCCCCCTGATAATCCAGGAGGCAACAAGATCAAAATATGGAAGTGTATTCCATGGGCTATTAGATGGTTCAATGTGCCCAAGCTGTAGCTGCTCTTGTACCAATTGATCAGCTGCCCTAAGTTTCTCCTGAGAAAGGGGCCATTGGTCTACCCATACAGGATTATCTGATTTCCAAGTAATTGGGTCTGCACAATGCATTACTGAGGTAGCAGGAGTTACCAAGGCCCCTATGCTAAATTTTGATATCCTAATCACCCCTTCTGGTATTGGGTGCCACTTCTATGGGGTTGAGAATTCCTCGCTGTTCTTTCCCTAGTCCCTTGGTGGGCAAAAATCCCCGATCAAGCATCTGAGTACTGACTAAACCATTAGGACTGACAAGCAACGCTCCCATATTTTTCAAAACATCTCTACCTCACAAATTAATTGGCCATCCAGGGAGCACATAAGGCTTAAAAAATCCAGAATGACCTTCTTAATCTTCCCAATGTAGAAAACAAGAACTTTGTTGAGGGGATTTACTCTGCCCTATACCTTGTAATTCTGTGGCTGCTGCATGAGTGGGCCAGGAAGGAGGCCAATGTAGCTTAGCAATAACAGATACATCAGCTCCAGTATCTAAAAGTCCTTTAAATTTATGCTCATGTATTGTTAGTTCCATTTCAGGGCGTTCCTGACCTATTTTTTTTTTTAATCCAATTGGCAAAATCAGAGGAGCCAAAGCACCAATTTGCTTGGGGCCCCTTTTGCAGGATGTGGCCTGAGAAGCATAATTATCATCCCTATACTATTCTTCTAACTGTCTGAATTAGCCGTGAGACACATTCTTTTATTTTTTTTTTTGATTAATTTTGATGGAGTGACATTGATAAAATTGTCTTCCGTCACCTTCTAACTGTTTTTTTTTGTGCCCCTCCTCTCTCCCAACCCCCTCCCTCTCCCCCCCACCCTGTAACCTCAAGACTGTTGTCCATGTCTCTGAGTCTCATTTTTATGTCCTACCTATGTATGAAATCATATAGTTCTTATTTCTTTCTGATTTACTTATTTCACTCAGTATAATGTTATCAAGGCCCATCCATGTTGTTGTAAAAGATCCGATGTCATAATTTCTTAAGGTTGGGTAGTATTCCATAGTATATATATACCAAAGCTTTTTAATCCACTCATCCTCTGGTGGACACTTGGGCTGTTTCCAGATCTTTGTTATTGTGAACAATGCTGCCATAAACATAAGGGTGCATTTCTTCTTCTCAAACAGTGCTATGGTGTTCTTGGGGTATATTCCTAACAGTGTGTATAGCTGGGTCAAAAGGCAGTTCAATTTTTAATTTCTTGAGGAATCTCCATACTGTTTTCCACAGTGGTTGCACCAGTCTGCATTCCCACCAGCAGTGCAGGAGGGTTCCCTTTTCTCCACATCCTCGCCAGCACTTATTCTGTGTTGTTTTACTGATGAGCTCCATTCTGACTGGTGTGAGGTGATATCTCGTTGTGGTTTTAATTTGCATTTCTCTAATGATTACTGATGTTGAGCATCTTTTTTTATATGCCTATTGGCCATCTGTATGTCCTCTTTAGAGAAGTGTCTATTCATTTCTTTTGCCCATTTTTGGATTGGATTGTTTGTCTTCCTGGTATTAAGTTTTACAAGTTCTTTATAAATTTTGGTTATTAACCCCTTATCAGATGCATTGTCAAATATATTCTCCCATTGTGTAGTTTGTCTTTTTATTCTGTTCTTATTGTCTTTAGCTGTGCAGAAGCTTTTTAGTTTGATAAAGTCCCATTTGTTTATCCTGTCTTTTATTTCACTTGCCTGTGGAGACAAATCAGCAAATATATTGCTGCGAGAGATGTCAGAGAGCTTACTGCCTATGTTTTCTTCTAAGATGCTTATGGTTTCACGGCTTACATTTAAGTCTTTTATCCATTTTGAGTTTATTTTTGTGAGTGGTGTAAGTTGGTGGTCCAGTTTCATTTTTTTGCAGGTAGCTGTCCAATTTTCTCAACACCATTTGTTGAAGAGGCTGTCTTTACTCCAATGTATGCTCTTATCTCCTTTGTCAAATATCAGTTGTTGATAAAAGTGTGGGTTTATTTCCGGGTTCTCAGTTCTGTTCCATTGATCTACATGCCTGTTCTTATGCCAATACCATGCTGTTTTGAGTACAATGGCCTTATAATATAACTTGATATCCAGAAGTGCGATAACTCCCACTTTATTCTTCCTTTTCAAGATTGCTGAGGCTATTCATGTTCTCTTTTGGTTCCATATAAATTTTTGGAATATGTGTTCTATATCTTTGAAGTAAGTCATTGGTATTTTAATTGGTATTGCATTTAATTTATAAATTGCTTTGGGTCATATAGACATTTTAATGATGTTTATTCTTCCTAACCATGAGCACGGTATATGCCTCCACTTGTTCGTATCTTCCCTGATTTCTTTTATCAATGTTTTATAATTTTTTGAGTACAAGTCTTTAATCTCCCTGGTTAAATTTATTCCTAGGTACTATATTTTTTTGGTTGCAATGGTAAAGGGGATTGATTCTTTCATTTCTCTTTCTGACAGTTCATTGTTAGTGTATAAAAATGCCTGATTTCTGAGTATTGATTTTATATCCTGCCACCTTGCCGAATTCATTTATCAGGTACAGTAATTTTTTGACTGAGACTTTAGGTTTTTCTATATACAATATCATATCATCTGCAAATAATGATAGTTTTACTTCTTTTTTTCCAATTTGGAAGCGTTTTATTTCTTTTTCTTGTCTGATTGCTGTGGCTAGGACTTCCAGAATTATGTTGAATAAGAGTGGTGAAAGGGGGCACCCTTGCCTTGTTCCTGATCTTAAGGGGATTGCTTTTAATTTTTTCCCATTGAGTATAATGTTGGCTGTGGGTTTGTCATAGATGGCCTTTATCATGTTGAGGTACGTTCCCTGTATTCCCACTTTGCTGAGAGTGTTGATCATGAATGGGTGCTGGATTTTATCAAATGCTTTTTCTGCATCTATTGAAATTATCATGTGGTTTTTCTCCTTCCTTTTGTTTATGTGATGAATCACATTGATTGATTTGTGAATATTGTACCAGCCTTGCCTCCCAAGAATAAATCCCACTTGATTATGGTGTATAATTTTTTTCATATATTGCTGGATCCGGTTTGCTAATATTTTGTTGAGGATTTTTGCATCTAAATTCATCAGGGATATTGGCCTATAATTTTCTTTTTTTGTGTTGTCTTTGCCTGGTTTTGGAATCAGAATTATGCTCGCCTCATAAAAGGAGTTTGGAAGTCTTCCTTCCTCTAGAATTTTTTGAAATACCTTGAGAAGGATAGGAGTTAGGTTTTTTTTTAATATTTAGTAGAATTCACTTGTGAAGCCATCAGGCCCAGGACTTTTCTTTTTTGGGAGTTTTTTGATAGCTGTTTCAGTCTCATTTGTTGGAATTGGTCTTTTTAGGTTTTCTGATTCTTCCAGATTGATTTTTGGAAGATTATATGTTTCAAGGAATTTGTCCATTTCATCTAGGTTGTCTAGTTTTTTGGAGTACAGTTCTTCATAGTATTTTCTTTCAATATTTTGTATTTCTGTTGTGTCAGTTGTTATTTCTCTGCTCTCATTTTTAATTTTATTTATTTGAGTCCTCTCTCTTTTTTTCTTGGTGAGTCTGGTTAAAGGTTCATCGATCTTGTTTACCTTTTCAAAGAACCAGCTCCTGGTTTTATTGATCCTCTGTATTGTTTCTTTAGCCTCTATGTCATTTATTTCTGTTCTGATCTTTATTATTTCCTTTTTTCTACTACCTCTGGGCTTTACTTGCTGTTCTTTTTCTAGTTCTTTTTTTTTTTTTTTTTTCATTTTTCTGAAGCTGGAAACAGGGAGAGACAGTCAGACAGACTCCCACATGCGCCCGACCGGGATCCACCCGGCACGCCCACCAGGGGCGACGCTCTGCCCTCCAGGGGGCGATGCTCTGCCCATCCTGGGCGTCGCCATGTTGCGACCAGAGCCACTCTAGCACCTGGGGCAGAGGCCACAGAGCCATCCCCAGCGCCCGGGCCATCTTTGCTCCAATGGAGCCTTGGCTGCGGGAGGGGAAGAGAGAGACAGAGAGGGAAAGCGCGGCGGAGGGGTGGAGAAGCAAATGGGCGCTTCTCCTGTGTGCCCTGGCCGGGAATCGAACCCGGGTCCTCCGCACGCTAGGCCGACGCTCTACCGCTGAGCCAACCGGCCAGGGCGTTCTAGTTCTTTTATATGTAGGGTCAAGTTGTTTATTTGAGCTTTTTCTAGCTTCTTGAGGTATGCCTGTAATGCTATAAACTTCCCTCTCAGGACTGCTTTTGCTGTGTCCCATTAATTTTGAGTTGATGTATGTTCATTATCGTTTGTTTCTAGGAATTTTTTATTTTCTTCTTTGATCTCATTGTTAACCCCTTCGTTATTTAATAACATGCTATTTAGTTTCCAAGTGTTTGAATGTTTTTCAGTTTTTCTGTTGTGGTTGATTTCTAGTTTAATGCCATTGTGATCAGAGAAAGTGCTCGATATGATTTCAATCTTTTTAAATTTGTTGAGACCGCTTTTGTGCCCTAACATGTGGTCCATTCTAGAGAATGTATCATGAGTGCTTGAAAAGAATGTATATTCTGCTGTTTTAGGGTGAAAGATTTTGAAGATATCTATTAAATCAAGTTGATCTAATATGTCCTTTAAGTCTTCTGTTTCTTTGTTAATTTTCTTTCTTGAGTATCTATCTAATGATGTTAGTGGGGTATTGAAATCCCCTACTATTATAATATTGCTGTTGATCTCACCCTTTAAGTCCATCAAAGTCTGCTTTATATATTTAGGTGCTCTTATATTAGGTGCGTAGATATTTATAACGGTTATATCTTCCTTTTGCATTGCTCCCTTTATCATTATTAGGTGGCCTTCTTTATCTCTAACTATGGTCTTTGTTTTAAAGTCCATTTTGTCTGATATAAGTATTGCTACCCCAGCTTTTTTTTTTATTTCCATTTGCGTGAAGTATTTTTTTTCCATCCTTTTATCTTCAGTCTGTGTGCATCTTTTGATTTAAGGTGTGTATCTTGTAGACAGCATATATATGGGTCCTGTTTTCTTTTCCACGCAGCTACCCTATGTCTTTTGATTGGATCATTTAATCCATTAACATTTAAGGTTATTATTGATATGTAATTGTTTATTGCCATTTTATTTTTTAAAACTGTAATCCTCTTTTGCTATATTCTTTTTCTACTTTGATCTGTTTACAACAGGTCCCTTAGCACTTCTTGCAGCCTTGGTTTGGTTGCAGTGAATTCCTTGAGGTTTTTTTTGTCTGTAAAGCTTTTTATTTTTTCTTCAATTTTAAATGATAACCTTGCTGGATAAAGTAGTCTTGGTTGTAGGCTCTTGTTCTGCATTACTTTGAATATTTCTTGCCATTCCCTTCTGGCCTCAATTGTTTCTGTTGAGAAGTCAGAAGTCATCCTTATGGGGGTTCCTTTGAGGGTGATAGACTTTTTTTCTCTAGCAGCTTTTAATATTTTCTCTTTATCATTTTGCTTTGGTATTTTAATTATGATGTGTCTTGGTATTGATTTCTTTGGGGTTCTCCTTAATGGAGTTCTCTGTGCTTTCTGAACATGTGAGATGTTTTCCTGCCTTAATTGAGAGAAGTTTTCAGCTATGATATATTTGAACAAAGTCTCTATTCCTTGTTGTTTCTCTTCTTCTTCAGGAACCCCTATGATGCGGATGTTATTTCTCTTCATGTTGTCACAGAGCTCTCTTAGAGTTTCCTCAGACTTTTTGAGTCTCTTTTCTGCTCTGCTTCCCTGCCTTTATTTATCGTGTCCTCTAACTCACTGATTCGATTCTCTGCTTCATCCATCCTGCTTTTAATTCCTTCCATTGTATTCTTTATTTCAGATATTGTATTTGTCATTTCTGACTGATTCTTTTTTATTCTTTCACTGTCTTTTTTTATATTTGCTATCTCTTTATTTAGGTTTTTGTAATGACAATCTATTGTTGTTCTAATATTTTTGAGCATCCTAACAATCGTTATTTTAATCTCTGCATCTGGTAATTTGGTTATATCTGATTCATTTAGGTCCTTTTCTGGGGATTTCTCTTGGTTCATTTGTGTTGCATTTCTCTGCCTCTGCATTTTCTCTTCACGGGAGTGGCTGTGATCACGTGCTCAGGTGCACAAGCCTCGGTGGCCTTGGTCTTTGTCCCGCCCCTGTAGATGATGTTATGCTTGGTCTTGAGGACAGTGGCAAGCACCTTTGCTCAGCTGCGGGTCTCCACCTTTTTCCAGGCTTTCGCCCTGCCCTTACTTGAGGAGCCTGCTCATGGAACGGCTGCTAGCCTTGGCTCTACCAGCTGGGTAGGACTGCAGGCCCAAGCTCATCTCAGTAGCAGAACTTCGCCTGTTCTGGGCTTTTGGCTCCACCCCCGTGGGAGGAGCCAGCTCCCAAGTCAGACCACAAGCCTGGGTTGCACGTGCGGGGCTAGGCTGTGCTCCTGCGCCCTTGCTCAGGGGCTGGTCTCCACCCTTTCTGGGGTTCCTGCCCTTCTCCTGCAGGCTGGATTACAGGCTGCCGGCAGCTTGGTTTGACCGTTTTTACACACTCCCTCCTCCCCAGCCAGGCAAGACTGAGCTCACACCTGAGCCCAGTGGTGACCAGCCAGCTTTTGCCCCTGCCAACAGAACCATGCTTCCGTCTCTCGCTGCCACTCGCCCTCCGGTGAGCCCTCAGCTGCATGGGTGCGGGCACTGCAGCTCAGACCCTACCACTCACTACTGTAGACTCAAAAGCTCCCTCCTTCTAAGCAACTCTGCTCTGAGTGCTGTGGGGGGAGCTTGTTTGGCTGCTCTCCTGCTTCCCTTTGCTGGTATTTGCTGTTTCTGGGGGAAATATTCACTTCTGATTTGGGGAGTGACTCGTCCCAGGAGTTAGGGTGGCTATCTCCCAAAATATTTCTCCCTGTGCCTCCTAGATTACACTCTCTTTCTTCTACTCTGGTACTCTCCTCTCTCCTCATCCCCCGGATCCCTGGGTGAGTGGTTGTGAGAGAGGTGTTCTGCATGGTCCCTTTAAGAAGAATCCTGGTTCTGAGAAATCAGACTCTTTCTCACAAACAGTATCCTGACTTGTTTCCAGCTAAATACTTTCCTTATGCCTCTTCTGGGCTCTAGGGCTACAGGATGGGGCTTTGTTGCTGGGGCTCAGGACCCTCCCCTCTCTGCTAAACTCACTTCCCACCACGCGAGTCTCTCCCGGCTGCCATTTGCTCCGGGGAGCTGGACAGCCCTCTCTGCGTTTCCGCTTTTCCTACCAGTCTCAGTGTGGCTTCTTCAGTGTTCCTTGGTTGAAGAGTCCTCTTAGTTTAGTCCAAAGTTATTTTTTCCAGATGATAGTTCTTAAAATTAGTTTGTGTTGGGCAGATAAAATATATTATGTTCACTTTGTTAAAGATGGCGCTGCCCACATGAAGGCCGTTGCCCAGGTGATATTAATGTGTGTTGGGGGCGGGCTGTGGGCAGGCAGGATCCTTATAGCCTAGGGCTTGGTTTTGGGATTAAGCCTTTCCCACCCTTTTTGATGTGGGGTGGTACAATCCCATCATGCCCCAGATAAGTGACTTTGTATTAGAGACTTCCCTATTTTGTATATTGGATTAGAGGTTTTGATTTCTACACTATAAAATGGGGGCAGAATAGGAGCTTGCTCTCTCAGTTCCTGAGATTATCATTAGAGCAGAGAGCAGAGAAAGGCCACATGGAGGAGGCTAGGAGAAGCAGCCAAGATGGCAGAGTGTTGAGTGAGAAGCCAGTTAGTGCAGAGTTTATGCAGGGAGAAGGAAGGAGATGGGGAACAGAGGTGAATAAGTCTGGTGAGCTAGAAACCTTTGAATCTAGGAAACTCGGATAAGTCAGTAGCTTTGTGAGCACTGAATGTGAGTGGGTTTTGGAGCCCAGTGTGTGTTTTTACTTGCCCACCGGGTGCAAACTAGGATTAAACATGTTGGCCCACCAGTTTTTGGCTTTGTTGTTTCTTTACCGACTGTCCGAATCCAATGCGAACCTGCATGGGCCAGGCTGCTGTGATAGTGGCCTTGGCTTCTGGCTTTACAGTTTATAATTCACTTTGGTACTGGGAGGTAGATGTTGGTACGTCAGCCTACTCCAGAGCCATCTTGTCTCAGTCTTTATTTCTTCATTTCCTTCTTTGTGAGTTTTTTTTTACTTGGATATATTTAAGATTAGACCATTCTAAGGACACTATCTTTGCATTATTAAATCCATTGAATGGTTTCTTGTTATTAAAGCTTGTGCTGGAGAAAAATAATTATCTCCTTTTTTGAATATCCTGTCAGAGCTATAGAGTGCACTTCTTCAGTGAAGGGTAGGAACATTATATAGAACAATTTTCCTAATGTAGCTATTCTTTTTCTGAGCCTTTATCAGGTCTTGCTCTTGTATGTTCTCTGTCATTTTGCAGGCTCCTATTTCTTTTGCACAAATGGCTTGTCTTTGGCTTATACTTCCTTTGGACTCAGTGACAATGAATAAAACCATTGTGTATTTCTGACCAGAAAGATATTGCTGTTTTCTCGTGGTTGAACTTTTTTTATTTTTTTAACCATTCTTGCTTTTTAAGTCAGTGCATGAAACCAGTGGCACAAATGGGTGGTTGATGAACTTTTATTTTTTTAGGCTTCAAAACTAGTAGTCACCCATTTTTAAAAATACCTCTGATGTGTGAATAGGTGGTCATATATCATACACACATTATATAACATGCATAATAAAAGCTATGTTTGAGAATAAGTCACAAGTGTTAGGATCAGAGCTCCTTTTCTGATTTTTTATATTCTATTTTAAGATGGCATTTTGGAAAAAAAATGCCATGATTTTTGTGCAATGCAAATATTAGTGTATGGGCTATTATGTGTTACTTTCTGTGTATTATGTTCAGCGGAGCTCCAGGCCAAGGACATCACCTGTAGGCAAGAATAGCATTAGAGTATTTCGGGTTTAGCACTTGGTATCACTTGGCATGATGCAAAGCTATTAATGCAGGTGTTTAAAGAATGTCCCAAGCTCTTGAAAGTCCAAGGTAAGTGCCATTTAAACATGATTAATGCTAATTCATTACTTTTAATTTACTTTTTATATTCTTGTCAATTCTAGAGGTAAGATAAACAAATATTTAAAATGCCTATAAAACAGTGAAATATAATTAATTAATTTAGCTAAACTATTCAGGATTATTAAAAATGAAAATCTTTGGAAAGATTCTTTGAGCATCTACATTAATGTTGTCCAGTATAAATATAATATAAACCACATAAGTAACTTAAAATTTTTAAATCACCACATTAAAAAAATAGACACTTGGCATTAATTATAAGAATATATTTAATTTTACTCAATATAATAAAAATATCATTTCAACATATAATGTATTAGAATTTTAAAAACTTTTTTTGTACTAAATCTTTTACATCTGGCGTGCATTTTTTACTTATAGCACATCTCAAATTTAGACTAGTAATATTTCAGGGTTCAGTAGCCATAGAGGCTATTATATTAGACTGTGCAGATCTAGATTTCTAAAGTTGAAGCTAGAGCACTAGTTCATTTTTATTTTAGCTTGATGAGTGACATAGACTAGCCAGTGTGTTATTATAATTAGATTAATTAGTAAGTGTTTAGAGTGACTGCCCAGTCTAAGGACATGTCGTGAACCACTACTTTATCTTAATAAAGAAAATGTAGTGAATGCATTGCTGATTCACTGTCAAGGGGCAAAGAAAAATACAAGCTGCTAGTGCCTTCTCTTACGCAACAAATAAAACTCTAACCCACAAATCTATAGGGAAAACTAAAACTAATGAGCTTTGGTTGGAATGAAACTCATGGCAGAGCTAGGCTGACCACACAGGCATTTGAGGTAGTCTCTTGGGGAGATGAATTTAAGGGCCACACTTTGGGCCTGAGGGCAGGAAGCCAAAGGGCAAAGACCAAGTTCTTCTCAAACGTCAGTTTTCTGTGTTGCCCATCTGTTACTTTTTAAATGAAACTTGGTGACTTGATAGGCAGACTGCCTGGTAGGGTGTTATAGTGTCATATTTCAGCTAATAGTAGGACTATCTTGCATTTACATAGTATTCAATTTTTCAAAGGGTATTTTCATTTCTTCTTCCTCAAATTTTTAAAACATGTTTTGTTAATTATGGCATGCCAAGCAAACTAAAACAGAAAAAAAATTTCATTTCAACAAATGATTATTAAGCAATTAATAAGTAAGAAATTATGTTAGCTTTTAAGAGATAATGATAATTAGTACTTGAGAATTTATATCTAAGACCTCACATATCTAAGTCTTAAAAATCGGAATCATTTGATTTCAGGCTGATTTGTTCAGCTGTACTCCGGCAAATAAATGCCCAAATCTCTTGGCTTAGTGAAGTCTATCAGTTTTTTGTTTGTTTGTTTGTTTGTTTTTTCATCCTGGTGAACTGGATTGGACCATGTAGAATTCTCAAGGAATCTTTCCATCAGATTAAAGTAGAGCCACTCAAGCCATTCTCTTGATTCTTCTTATGGGTTCCTTTCAGTTTTCCCACTCAGCTTCCCAAAGGGGAGAGAAAAGATACTTAAAGAGTTACTTTTACTCTCTTCACTCTCCCACCAAAGATTTACTTGATTCTCAATACTCTTGGATCCAGAGCTCTACTTTCTGGAAGTGAAATTGTTTATGAGTGTGTTGATGGTAATTGTGGTGGAAGGGGTGAAGGAAAGATATTGAATTCTCCCTAGATGTCAGCATGAGATAGAGTATAGTATGTCACTAAAACATTCCCAATCTTGTATCTTTTTTCTTAAGTCCATTGATTTAATATTCAAGTCTAATGAACCAGAGATACTGCTACCTGAATGAGTGGGCTTCTTTGCAAGATTCTTTCTCAAGTGCTTGGCATTGCTCATATATACTTGAACCAATATGATGGGCAGTTTAATCCATATGACTATTTATAAGTGTATTGTTTTTATTGTCCCTCAGAACTACTGCAGTGTGTCATGTAATTACTTTACTAATCAGCAAATTCATTGTAGCATAAATTTATCTCCTTTTCATATCAATTCCTTGTCCTTGTATAATATATGAAAGTCTATCCTTTGTTTTACTTTTGTATTGAATTTATTGGGGTCACATTGTTTTATAAAATTACATAGGTTTCAAGTGTATAATTGTATAATACACTCTTTTTGTACAGAAATGTTAAATTTCTTCTTTTGACTCTGCTTAGTAAAGGTTAGAGGGTTCTTCTTCTGGGGTCTGACTACAGTTTCTGGAACAGAATCCTTCTCTTCAGATCTTTCCCGCTTTTCAAAGTTATAGAAATCATCAGGAATAACTACACCAATCCTAGTCCTAAGGAGATCTTCTTATCAAAGATGTTTTGCTTTGAAGGTTAGGAAGCTAATGGAGGGGCACCTCCAGAGTTAACAAAGTTTTTGGAAGATTGTTTATCTTTTGTTTTATTTTCAAAGTGAGAGACTTTACATGGCTGTAACTGGGGAGAAAAAGTCCTCTAGAGATGAGGAGATAGTTTTATTATCTTTATCTTCAGTAATCCAAATAAGGATAGCAGTGAGTTTAAGATAATAGACATTTCTTGATCAAAATTCAAAGTGATAGAAGGGAGGAAGAAGAGGAGAAAATATGACAGAACCTATTTCAGACTCCCATAGCTAAGTTAGGTAAAAGGCATAGGAATAGTTAAGAGTGGGTTTGGGGAAAATAGTTTTGAAAAAAGTGGAGAAAATATAGAATCCCTTTGCCTTTGCTTCATATGAGAAACACCCGAGTGCTTTTAAAAACACTGACGTTAGGGCCTTGCTCCAGACTGATTAATCATAATCTTTGAGAAGTGAAATGTAGACATGATATTTTTTTTTAAAGTTCCAGAATTCTAATGTTCAGCCAAGGATGAGAATCTATTAGGGTGATATTGTGCGAGAATGGTATTTTCCCACTCTAGACCAATTAATAGGAGTTTTAGGTATGAGATAAGATTGGTATTTTTATAAAGCTCTCCAGTTGGTTCCACTGAGTAGCCAGCTCTGGCAATCATTGTATTAGGGCACTAATGTTAGAGATTAAAAAAAGGAAATGAATAGTAGTAGATGAAGGGATTTGCCTTCAAAATTCAGGATGTGCTTTATATTCTTTAGGTTTTCCTCTTGATCTCTGCTTTTTTGATGTTGATACTTGACCTGTTCCCTGGATTCCCATCATACCTACCCATTTCTGGACCCAGATACAAATATGTTCTGTCTTAACACCTAAAGATCTAGGCCAGTGCCATTCAGTTCTATATCTAACTCTGTCTTGAATCCAGATTGAACCAGCCTTTGTTCCCCCTGGGCTCCTACTAAACTGGGAAGGGAGATTAGACCATTATTATCTGTGATTATTATCTGTCATCTTGGAGTCTCCAAAACAGTTTATTCTGTGAGCTCCTATTGGACAAGGAAGACCAATTTATTTAGACTAGGATTTTACCCATAGTCTGCAATTGACTTTCAGTGAAAAGGAAATCAGACATCATTGGAGGGAGCAACTGGGAATTCAATAATATCAACATGTGAACAGATAGATTTCATTGCTCATATGCTTAAGTTCAAACTGGCCACTTTTATCACAAAATTTGTTATGGGACACTTAGTATACTTGCTAAAACTGAAAATGAATGCATATGCCTTGTGTAATTTTAAACTCTGGAGTTTCTCTTGATGGCTGGAAAACTATCACATTGAATCAATTCCCAAATTCTATGAATTCTACCTCTTAATATTAGTTGCATCTTCTTTTCTCCATCCTGACCATCACTGACACAGTTCAAGCCACCATCTCAACTAATGCATTATTTCTTGTAACTTGTCTGCAAAAGTCTAGTCTCATTCCATGTGCTCCTTCCTATTCTCTCTCCCAGTCCATCAGACTTAGTGCTGCCATACTGGCCTATCCCAAAGGAAAATGTGAGCATCTTAACTTCTCTACTCAAATTCTTTTAATGATTCTCTATAACTTCAAAAGTAAAATTTTTGTGTGGCATGCAAAGCCATCATGATCTGTTTCCTAACTACCTTTCCTGTTATATTCCTGCTACTGACCCGCTTTGTGCTTCAGGTAGCTAGTTGAAAGCTCACTGAACAGGCTGTATTCTCTCTCATGTTTTTGCCCATGTGGTTACCCTACCCCATTAGTTCACCTGCCACATTGCTCATCCTTGAGGTCTTAGCTCAGTCTCTTCTCTCTGAGACCTGCCTTACCTTTTCCAGGCAGCTTGAGCAGCTCCTTTGTTACTGCCACCAATGTCCTTCCAACAAGGTATTGTCTTCATTTTAACTGTTATTTGCATATATCCCTAATTCTGCTAGACCAGTGGTCAGCAAACTCATTAGTCAACAGAGCCAAATATCAACAGTACAACGATTGAAATTTCTTTAGAGAGCCAAATTTTTTAAACTTAAACTATATAGGTGGGTACACTCCTTATCGAGGTAGTGCCTGCACATGGTGTTTTGTGGAAGAGCCACACTCAAGGGGCCAAAGAGCTGCATGTGGCTAGCGAGCCGCAGTTTGCCGATGAGAGTGCTAGACTATATGTTTCTTAAGAGTATGGAAGAATGAGTCTTTGACCTAACTCTATTTGGATTTGAATCTTTAGATGAATTCATTATATAATTTGAGTCTGCCAAAGGAAAACTAGTGTTAGAACTAGTAACAGAATATCCACAGTACATTTAATACTGAACTGAATGAACACAAAGTGAGGCCATAAGTAACTTTAATTTCTTATGACAAAATATATTTTGAATCATACTTTCACTATTATATTACTATTTTTATTTATTTTACAATGAAAAAGATCTTGTGACTAAATGAGGGGAGCACATTTTAACCTAAAAGGGGCTCCACTGTGTCAGCTTTCTTTGTCAACAGACCGAACTCATGGTCCCATGGTTATCTATTTCAAAATGTACTTGATCTGATCTTAAAGCCTCATTTTTTAGTTCGTTTATTTAACACATGTTTATTGAATATGGACTATGTATGTAGCACTATGCTAAGGGCAAAGGATATCAAGATTTAAAAAACCACGTTTTTCTCCTTATGGGTTTAGAAAATAGAAGTCTTATATATGTTTAACTCAATTAGCCTCATAACAGTCCTGAAGGACAGGTATTATCTTCTCCATCTTATAGATGGAGATATTGCAGACCAGTATTTACCATCTCAAAGTACCTGAAAACCTGGGATTTTTTTTTTTTAATGTGAAGCATGTAAGCCTCATTGTTTTAGAGATTTGGTGATTTACAATTGTGTTTTTGAAACTTTAATGTGCACAGAGATTACTCTAGGATCTTGTTAAAATATAGAGTCCCATTCAGTAGGTCTGGGGTGGGGTTTGAGGTTCTGCATGTCTACTAAACTCTGAAATGCCATGCAATTGGTCTATGACTCACACGTTAAATAGCAAAAGTTTAGAACACATTGTATGTAGAATTCCATGTGTAAAGCATTGTATTCACGAAGAGCTTTGCTTTGAAGATGAGAGTCACCACTAAAAAATGAAGGCAAAGCATTCAGTTCTCACAACCTTCGTCTTCCTCAGGCTCCTGGACCCAGTCAACACATGTCCACCATGAATCCTCTTGACTCTTCTACCTTGTAACAATCTATTCCTTCTTCCAAATACTATTGTGCTTAAGGATAGTTTTCTCATATCTGCTAATTTTGTTTCCTAATCCAGACTGTCAACTCTTTGAGAGCAAAAAAGTCTAATTTCTTTATTAATCCCCCCCATGCTGTTTAATACGAGTGAATAACGTAAGCTTCTATTTTAGGGGAATCTGGCATTTCCCTAGGACTATACTTCACCCCTTAAATACACTTTCTCATTCAGTCTTGCATAAAACTGGCGATGTTCTGACCATCTTGCAGACACAGAAACTGAAATATGGAGAGTAAATTAAAGTATTAATTTACACATAGTGACATCAGGATTTGAACTCAGGTTTAATTTCACAATTATTAGAAAACAACATGAGAAATTTTAGAAAAGGATTCTAATCTAACGATAGTTTATCTTCCTTTTATTTTCCAGTCAGACCAGTTTTCTGCACCTGGGAAACATGCTGGGAATGCCGTGAGCTTTCTGAACCTTTCTGAAGGGCTGGTGGCTCTGACAAGGCTGTTGTCTAATTCTCACCATCATGTCTTTCCTTTGTTTATTTCACTTATGGCTTTATGTCCTCTCAAACTAAAGAAGATTGATGTGGTGGTTGTATATTTATTCTAATGAGGTACCAGTTGATATGGAGGTAGTTGTTTTATAATTCAATGTGTTTTTGTAACTTACCGCCTGTCTCATGTCAATTTTACCCATAAGAGGAAATGTATTTATGTCTAGATTATTCAATGTAGTCTGTTTTTACTGCTGCTGATTAGTCTATTATTTTTCAGCTAAAATATAGATAACATAAGCAAAATTTTAGCAGAAAAATATTTGCTTTCTTCTCCTCAGTCTTTTACTGAAGGTGCATAAATAATGAGTACATGAGGAGTGGTTCAGGCTTCCTGTAGCTCTTTTTCTAGTATCTTCCACTCCTGTAGGCTTCTTAATATGTGCTTTTTTCAGTGAAGATGAATAACAAGGATTTTGTTTGCCCACTGGGAGTTCATGTAAAAACCCTCAGACTTCACTGGGTCTTTTCTGATAAATCTTATAATTCTCAAACAAGCATGTTTCTTAAAATAGCTGTTGTTCTAAATTGGTGGTTACAAAATAGTCATGGAGATGAAAAATACAGCATAAAGAATATAGTAAAAAAAAAAAAAAGCTGTTTTTCTGGAAGAATACTGCAAAATAAAGCTACTCCCAAGGGTAGCAGTCAAGGATAGGGATCCTGAGTGTGGGCTGTGGAGAAGGTAGACTCAGTCCACAGCCTACTGAGTAGACTTGGGCAGTTCACTTAAATATCCCAAGCTTTTTTGTCATTAACAGCAATACAGGTATAACTATCTATTATGAGGATGAAATTAGATAACTTGGATTAAACTTTTAACAAAAACTTAATAAATGTTATGTTACATTATTTCACTTTTTCTTGACCACTATTACCAGAAGTGAAATTCTGCAGGGTGCGGAGTTCTGAGATGCTAATTGGTTGGCTTAATTGTAAAAATTCACTAAAAGAGATTATTTAGAAAAAAAATATTTTAGAGCTAAGATATGATTTATGAATATATCTCTATTTTCTTTTTCAATTTTGACATCTGTTTTTAATATGATATTGTGGTTTCACTATATATTTTTTTCATGAATAGTATTTAATTATGGCCACAGAATCAACTTTATTGTATTCTATTTTGGAATTATTTTTTAGGATTTGATATTCTTACCAGAGAGAGGATTTTGAATGATATAGCAACTTTTTTTCTTTTTTTTTTTTTTGAGCTTCCCATGCACAGATGGGTACAGTTAAACTAGGAATATACCAGCATGAAACGGGCTGGAATAATGGTACATTGTATAAGAAACTGGCAATAATACTTGGTCATTTTTTATACTTATTTCCAAATTTGGAGTGTCTTATGCTACACTGTATTTTCTTGGATGCTTAATAAATAACCACCTCAAGAAGTTTATATCTTTTCAGCTTATATATTTTTTCTTGGACCCAAGATTACATATATAACACTTAAGTTAAACTCTATTCTCTTTATGTGCATACTTAGACATTGAAGCATAGACCATTTATTCTTATGGGTCAAGACCCTGTAAAAATTAATGAGATGTGTCAGAATAGTGCCTGTGGGGATGACAAAACTGGTGGTGTTATTCCAGATGGAAGACTAGTGAGTTCTGCCAGTGGGGGGCATTATGGGACTAGTTCAGTAGGAAAAACTTCTCAACTCCAGAGAGTTATTGTTATGGGCTATCTATAAGAAAAAGCTCAGCACATTTTTAACTGTAAGCAGAGACAACTTAATATACAAGATGATGTTAACAGATATTTTTAGACCCTTTCTACATTGTTTCAAACCCCTTTCTAGAGTGGGTTCTGCTTAGAAATAGCAGGTAGAAAATTTAAATATGGAGAATGATTTTCTTTGCCAAAGGAGTTATTTTTTTGTTTGTTTGTTTGTTTTTACTCACTGTAATATTTTATGTAGGATTCTTTTAAATCGAGACTCACAAACTCAAAGTGCTTACAGGAGTCAGGTGGAGTTCAATCCACTGGCAAAAACTAGTCTCTTAAACTTACTCACCCAAGCCTTTAGCTTGTTGTGTGGTACAAACAACAATGGAGTCTGTAAATTTGACTTTTAGTTTTGGCTTTTCCACCTATTTGTTCTGTAACCCTGGACATCAGTATCTTCATCAAAAAGACAGAAGGTTGATATAATCTCCAAGGTTTGTTCCAGCTTTGTGTAATTAAAGTTTTTGGACACCAGCCATTTCAGCTCTTCAACTACGGAGTTCTAAATCATATAGCAGGGTCACAAAGAGCCATGCGGAAACAAAATATTAGTTATTTAGAACTCTCTAAAAATGGCTAGATTGGAGAGCACTGAAAGGCTTTCTACCTCTCAGTCCTAACAAAGACCTCAAGAACCTTTCTCTTAGATTTACTCCCTACCCTTTTCCTGGTACAAAAACAAACAAACAAGTAAACAAACAAAAAACAGGCTAAAGGTGATAAGGTGACGAGGCCCAATATGGAGAATGAGAATACCGAGTCTGTAAACTGGAGTAGAGGCAGGTAAAAGGAAGAGCCAGGAAAAAGAAATTATGCTGTGTTTGAAGAATAATCTTTTACTCTTAACCATACTCAGAAGTGGAACATCAGTTGCACAATGCAAGATGGACTCACACTGGTCTCTCAAATTAGAAATTATGAGAGCAATACTTTTAATATTATATTAAAGCATTTGGTGCGATGCTGTCTCTTCCATTTACACATATACTAGTCAGGATTCTTAGTTGCAGAAAATAGAATTTAGTTTACCTAGTTTAAGCATGGTGTGAAGATTGCTCAGAGAATTGTTGGAAAGGGTAAATCAGTGCCCAAGAATGATTTCAAACCTGTCTAGGCGGTGGTGCAGGGATAGAGCGTCGGACTGGGATGCGGAGGACCCAGGTTCGAGACCCCGAGGTTGCCAGCTTGAGCGCGGGCTCATCTGGTTTGAGCAAAGCTCAACAGCTTGGACTCAAGGTCGCTGGCTTGAAAAAAGGGTTACTCGGTTTGCTGAAGGCCCACGGTCAAGGCACATATGAGAAAGCAATCAATGAACAACTAAAGTGTCACAACAAAAAACTGATGATTGATGCTTCTCATTTCCGTTCCTGTTTGTCTGTCCCTACCTATCCCTCTCTCTGTCTCTGTAAAAAAAAAAAAAAAAAGAATGATTTCAAAAGCCACTGGTTTGCTCAGGGAGATGCTGTCCCCGTTTGACTAGGAAGATGCCACCAGACTGGCTGCCAGGCCCAGAACCTTATTCTTCTGGTCATTTACCATCAAGAAGTTGCCCGACAACTGCCAGTTTCAGGACATGTGTGTGTGTGTGTGTGTGTGTGTGTGTGTGTGTGTGTGTGTGTGTGTGGTTCCTGTCAGTCTTGCACTTGACCTTTCTCTCCCTGTAGCTCAGTGTGAAACAAAGTTGTGTGCCAATGGGTACATTCGATGGGTAGAACCTAGATCATCTCGCCCAGGCCTTAGCTACAGTGTATCTGGGAAACATGGGTTTTAGTTTTACTTTTTCTTTCTTTTTGTTACAGAGACAGAGAGACAGATAGGGACAGACAAACAGGAAGCGAGAGAGATGAGAAGCATTAATTCTTTGTTGCAGTTCCTTAGTCTCCTTAGTACAGTGGTTCTCAAAGTGTGCACCAGGGTGCACTGGTGTGCCCTAGAAAATTTCCAGATGTGCCCTATGGCAGTGGTCCCCAACCTTTTTTGGGCCATGGACTGGTTTAATGTCAGAAAATATTTTCACGGACTGGCCTTTAGGGTGGGACAGATAAATGTATCATGTGACGGAGACAAGCGTCAAGAATGAGTCTTAGACGGATGTAACAGAGGGAATCTGGTCATTTTTTAAAAATAAAACATCATTCAGACTTAAATATAAATAAAATGAAAATAATGTAAGTTATTTATTCTTTCTCTGCGGACCGGTACCAAATGGCCCACGGACTGGTACCGGTCCGCGGCCTGGGGGTTGGGGACCATTGCCCTATGGTATTCTAGAGAAATATGTGCCTGTTGAGAACCAAAACACCCACAAGATTTTTGGAGTTTAGATTTTTTGGGGGACAGAGGTGTGGGGAATTGGCTCTAAACTGACAGTCGCTCCAACCCCCTACCTCACTTGCCTGATTAGGTTGCAAAAGGCTGTTAAGCTGTGGTGCTGGATGGTTTACACTACACCACATGTTCCCTGAAAAAACTGGAGGCAAGTTTCTTCTATCCTTTGTTTGGTGTAAAGTTAAGATGATATGTATGGTGGGGTTTTCTGCACTCAACACAAGAATAAAAAGAGAGGAATTCTTCAATGTATTGATGAGGAAATGAGAGTTTGTCTTTCAAATATATGCCCAAATGTTGAAGAAATCACTAGGACACATCAGGCTCATGTTTCTCATAAACACAATAATGAAAAAACTTAACACAGTTGTGCTGGGACCTGCCGAATTTACTAAATCTTACTATGAATGTATCTATATATATAAAAAGATAACTTTTTTGTCGTTTTTTTTAACCCCTCTTCGTTTACAAATTCTAAAAAGCATAACTCAAAAAATGTAACATAAAAATGTTTTTTAATGTCAGAACAAATTTAATTTTGTTGTATTTATTTTGTTTAATTACCATAAAAGCATGCTTTTTTCACTTTTTATTGGACTTTATACTTTTTCTTTAATATTTGACTTAATTATTATAACATATTTCTCAGAAATTTGTATATAGTGTGCCTACAATTATTTGTAGGATTTTAAATGTGCCCTGACTTCAAAAAGTTTGAGAACCACTGCCTTAGTTGTTCATTGATTACTTTTTCATATGTGCCTTTACCAGGGGGCTACAGCAGAATGAGTGATCCCTTGCTCAAGCCAGCAACCTTGGGCTAAAACCAGTGACCTTGGACTTCAAGCCAGCGACCCTGGGCTCAAGCCAGAGAACATGAGGTCATGTCTATGATCCTGGACTCAAGCTGGCAAGCCCGCACTAAGCTAGCGACCTCAGGATTTTGAACCTGGGTCTACTGCATCCCAGGCCAATATTCTATCCACTGTGCCACCACCTGGTCAGGTGGGTTTTAGTTTTTCAACACCTGACATTGTTAAAAGGTCATTGGAATGAGTGTTACATGAATTGATCCATCATGCAGTAAATTGTGTTTTCTTGCAGCATTCTGCCTCAGAAGGACCCGGGAAGCTTAACACCACAGACAGGGCAAGGCAAGCTGGCTGGCACTTTATGTGGTTAGCAATGCCAGAGTCTTGGAGCCAGGCTTCCAAATTTTTAAATAATTTTTAGCATATTAAGAACCAAGACAAGAGACAGATGACACAGTTTCAAAGACTGGAGAAAAATAGAACCTATTACAGTTGGCCAAATTGTTTTCTACTCAATGTAGTAGGCATATATAATGGAAAAATATGGAAAGAGAAGGGGTGAGACATAGAGAGGTAGGGAAAGGTAGATTTCAGAATTCTTGTCACTTTCCTTCACCATGAGAACCATCCAGATAGTAGGAGAAAGCCTAAGGATAGGAGGGGTCTTTGCCCTCTTCTTGATTAGGAATCCTGGATTCAGTTCCCTGGCAGGTTCCTCTGTGACCCAGTAAACTCAGTGGAGCATTGCAGGTAAACAAAGGCACTGCTGGAGTTAAGTGTTTCTAAGACACTGAGTTTCTATTTATTTTGTGTGAGAACTGGAAATTCCTGTGTGATCCTGAGTGGAGAAGACATGGAAGGTAAGTGAGTTGACTATCAGCATATTTGTCATGTTGACCAGCTATAGTGGTGAGTGTCACTTCAAAAGACTGAAGGCTGATAAGCCAGACCATGGGACAGAATGGAAAATGTGGAGATATTCATAGGGTTTTAGGTCAAATTGGTCTTTCTCCACATATTCTTCCCTAACTACCACTTCCGCTCACCCCATGTCACCTGGCACTTCAAGAAGAATTAATATCCCCCTCTGTAAAGTTTCAATAGCCCACTTTGCATACTTTTGTTATGTTACCTGATGTCACTAAGACATATTATTTATCCTATGTTCTCTTATGTTGGCCTGATTTTGCCAAATTCAAATTAGGTAATATTTTCAGGAGAGAATCTGAAATATGATCAGGAACCTGGTAATAGGAGTATGGAATCTTGTAATGTAGACTCAGAACCAGAGAATGAGAGTGTAGAGGAGGAAAGAATGGGAATTTGGAGGGACAATAAAGATAAAAAGAGGAGAACTAAATATCCGAAGGAGGTACAATTTCTTCTTCTAACTACATCAAACAGTTTTAAAAGTGAAAAATAAAATTATTTTTCTTGTTTTTATTTTAAATTCTGTAAATTATGTAATATATGAATAAATTCTAATTGTGCAATTTAAACACTGCACAGAAAAAGGTAAAATCCTTCTTGGCCTCTGTGGTAAGCTGAATAATGGTCTCCCCAGAGATGTGCGTGACATGATACCTGGTCTTTTGGTTAAAGATTTTGAAATAAGGAGATTAACAAGGTACCTTATGGGTGGAAGGCAGGCAGATCAAAGTCAGTAGTAGATGTGATGATGGGAATAAGAGGTTGTAATAATTCAAGGAAGGGGCCACAAGCCAAGGAATGCTGGCAGCCTCTAGAAGCTGGAAAAGGCAAGGAATAGATTCTCCCTTCAGAGCCCTCAGAAGAACCAACTCTTCCAACACTTTGACTTTATTTCAGTGAGACTAATTTTAGATGTCTGACTCTAAGAACTGTAAAATAATAAATTAATGGTTTTTAAAGATATTAAATTTGTAGTAATTTGTTACAGTGGCTATAGGAAACTAATATAGAGTCTTAATCTTATTCCCTCTACAGAGGTAACCAATGTTTGGATATGGTGTATATTCTTCATTTTTTCAGCCCTTCTTTTACATGTGTATAAATATATATCACTGTGCATGTGTAAATGGTATGGTTTTGAGTGTTTTTAAAAGTTTCATCACATATATTATTTTGCAATTTGCTTTTTTCACTTTTTATTGTGTCTTGGAACTCTTTTTTATTAGTATATATAAATGTGCTTACTTCCTTTCAACTACTCTCTGATTTTTCTATTCAATGAATCTTTCAAAATTCATATTATTATTCCATTAAACTATTTTATATATAAAAATGTTAAAATTTACTTTTTTGGCATATAGAGAGGAACTATAGCTGGCTGAAAATCATAATCAAGTTTCTGCTTCAGGATATTAAAAATCCCTCAAATTTAACTGTATCTGATCATCACTGAAAATACTTTATTTCTCTCAAGTGAATGATTATAGCTGAATATGTCTCAGACAGTGATATTAACAGATCATGTCCGATTCTTATTTGTAATTTTTATTCTCTTTAAGTCTTACAGTCTTTTTGTGAACAACTGTGTGTATTGTTCTCAGATAGATTATAGTTTTAATAGATTAAAAATGATAGTGAAAAAATATGCCACTTTAAAAAGTAGTCTTCTCTGATATAGACTTGTCAGAGAACAGATTACAATACATAATGAGATGTCACAGCCCAGTGAGGCATGCAAAGTAGATCTAAAATACTGCCAATACTGCAATGACTGAGAATGGTAAATATGTGGGAGAAGAAATCCATTTTCTTCCATTCTATTTAAATGTCTGGAAATGTGTAGTTATCAGAGTGCCAATAAATGTCCTCTGTAGGTCAAGTTCTTTAGAAGAAAAAAACCATTACAATTTTATAGAATCTCTTTGGAAACATAATGTACTTTTCTACCCAAGACCTGCTCAAAGCGCTTGCTGTCTGTCAATCAGTAGAAAAGATTTGGCTACCACCTTGGTGTTAAATATAAATATAGACTAAAGGTTTAATGGATTAAAACGGTGCTATTTAATTTGAAATGGAATTTCCCACCCTCCTAGTTTAGGTCATTAGGATTCTGTGGGTTTGCTTTTCATTCCAGCCTGGTTTATAGGCATAATAAAAAAAAGGCAGCTTTGGGTTCAGAATGCAAGTGTGTCAAATTGAGGAGACAGGCCTCCTTTTGGTGGAAGGAGACAGGAAAAGCACCCCATTAACTCCAACTTGTTAAAATTTACCAAGTCTCTGTAGTTCATTAGCCTTTTTTCCCCTCTCACACCAAAAGAGTAGATAAAAGGTGAGCAACAACAATGAGAGACGTTATATGTGGAGGTGAACTGGATATGACAAGGTCTTCTTTTAATAACAAACAGTGTTAGCTCTCTAGGAGGCAGACAGTATGAAGTGCAACAAAAACTGTAATTATGCTCTCAGCAGGAAACCTGTAGTTAGAGTGACAGTAAGAGTGTCTCTAAAAACATGTTAGGTTAAGGCTGCTAGTCTTAATTATATGTATTAGGAGTTTGTGTCTTCACTTTTTTCCTTTCAAAATTCAAAGAAGCAACCTAATTATAACTTGGACCCTAGTAAATTGGGCCATATTGAAACAATGAACATTGGCAATCTCATCATGCACCATGATGTGTCTGACTGGGGCAGCTGCTATGGGAGCCAAACTGACTCCACCAAATAATTTGTTTTTGCTGCCTCCATGACAGAGGAAAAACAAACAAAAGCTAAACAAATAAAATAATAAAATTATGCTTTCTTTTTTTTTCAGTCAATAACATGCAAGCATGCTACAGGGAGAGATCATTCCTTGGGTAGATTCTTACATATAGAATTACAGATTACTCTATGTTGTTAACATGTATTTTAGCCAAACTATGGCTAGTTAAATCTTCCTGGTGTGATTTGACCTCTACTTTGATCCTAGAGGTAATAATAGCTTACAACTGCTTCTAGTTAATTTAATTTTATTTTTTTATTTAAACAATTAAATTTAACATGGTGACATTGGTCAACCAGAGTACATAGATATAGAGAAAACATCTCCACATCATTTGGACAGTCAATTATGCTGTATACCCATCACCCAAAGTCAAATCATCTTCTGTCACCCTATATTTTGTTTCTCTTTAAGCCCATCCCCTTCCTCCATCCCCCTAGCTCTCTTCCCTTCTCCTTCCCCTGGTAACCACTGCACTTTTATCTATGTCCATGAGTCTCAATTTTGTGTCCCACCTATGCATGGAATCATTACAGTTCTTAGCTTTCTCTGATTTACTTATGTCATTCAGTATAATGTTATCAAGGTTCATCCATGTTGTCATAAATGATACTATGTCATCATTTCTTATGGCTGAGTAGTATTCCATTGTATATATGTACCACATCTTATTTATCCAATCCTCTATTAAAGGGCATTTTGGCTGTTTCCATGTCTGGGCCACTGTGAACAATGCTGCAATGAACATGGAGGTGCATTTGTCTTTACGTACCAATGTTTTCAAGTTTTGGGGGTATATACCCAGTAGAGGGATTGCTGGGTCATAAAGTAGTTTTATTCTTAATTTTTTGAGGAACCACCATAATTTCTTCCATAATGGTTGCACTAATTTACATTCTTACCAACAGTGAATGAGGGTTTCTTTTTCTCCACAGCCTCTCCAACATTTGCTATTACTTGTCTTGTTGATAATAGCTAATCTAACAGGTGTGAGGTGATATGTCATTGTAGTTTTGATTTGCATTTCTCTAAAAGCTAGTGAAGATGAGCATTTTTTTCATATATCTGTTGGCCATTTTTATTTCTTCTTGGGAGAAGTGTCTGTTCATGTCCTCTTCCCATTTTTTTTTATTAGATTGTTTGATTGTTGCTGAGTTTTGTGAATTATTTATATATTTTGAATATTAGGCCCTTATCTGAGCTGTTCTTTGAAAATATCATCTCCCATTTAGTTGACTGTTTATTTGTTTTGTTGACAGTTTCTTTTGCTGTGCAAAAGCTTCTTAGTTTGATGTAGTCCCATTCGTTTATCTTTGTGTTTACTTTCCTTGCCTTTGGGGTCAAATTCATAAAATGTTCTCTACTGCCAAGGTCCATGAGTTTAATACCTATGCTTTCTTCTATGAAATTTATTGTTTCAGATTTTATATTTAGGTCTTTGATCCATTTTGAATTAATTTTTTTGCAAGGAGACAGAATGTAGTCAAGTTTCACTCTTCTGCATGTGACTTTCCAATTTTCCCAGCACCATTTATTGAGGAGGCTTTCTTTTCTCCATTGTGTGTTTTTGGTTCCTTTATCAAAGATGATTTGACCATATATATGTGGTTTTATTTCTGGGCTCTCTATTCTGTTCCATTGGTCTGTGTGTCTAATCTTCTGTCGGTACCATGCTGTTTTAATTATCATGGCTCTCTAGCATAGTTTGTAGTCAATATTGTATTGCCTCCAGCTTCATTTTTTCCCCCTTAGGATTACATTGATTATTTAAGGCATTTTATAGTTCCATATAAATCTGATGATTTTTTCCATTTCTTTAAACAATGACAATGGAATTTTGATGGAAATTGCATTAAATTTGTATATTGCTTTAGGTAATATGGCCATTTTAACTATGTTGATTCTTCCAGTCCATGAACAAGAAATATTTTTCCATTTCATTGTGTCTTTTTCAATTTCCTTTAATAATGCTTTGTAGTTTTCAGTATATAGGTCCTTTACATCCTTTGTTATGTTTATTTCTATGTGTTTTCTTTTCTTTTGTTGTATCTGTGGAAGTGATTTTTTTTTTATTTTTATTTATTTTTATTATTATTAAATTTAATGCAGTGACATTGAAAAATCAGGGTACATATGTTGAGAGAAAACATCTGATTATTTTGACATTTGATTATGCTGCATACCCTTCACCCAGAGTCAAATTGTCTTCCATCACCTTCTATCTGGTTTTCTTTGTGCCCCTCCCCTCCCCCCCACCCACTCTCTCTCCTTCCTCGCCCTATCCGCCCTCACAACCCCCCCCCATTACCATCACGTTCTTGTCCATGTCTCTGAGTCTCATTTTTATGTCCCATCTATGTATGGATTCATATAGTTCTTAGTTTTTTCTGATTTACTTATTTCACTCTGTATAATGTTATCAAGGTCCATCCATGTTATTGTAAATGATCCGATGTCATTATTTCTTATGGCTGAGTAGTATTCCATAGTATATATGTACCATAGGTTTTTAAACCACTCGTCCTCTGACGGACACTTGGGCTGTTTCCAGATCTTCACTATTCTGAACAATGCTGCAAAAACATGGGGGTGCATTTCTCTTTTTGGAGCAGTTTTATGGTGTTCTTGGGGTATATTCCTAAAAGTGGGATAGCTGGGTCAAAAAGCAGTTCGATTTTCAATATTTTAAGGAATCTCCATACTGTTTTCCACAGAGGCTGCACCAGTCTGCATTCCCACCAGCAGTGCAGGAGGGTTCCCTTTTCTCCACATTCTCACCAGCACTTCTTCTGTATTGTTTTGTTGATGAGCGCCATTCTGACTGGTGTGAGAGGATATCTCATTGTGTTTTTAATTTGCATTTCTCTAATTATTAGTGATGTTGAGCATTTTTTCATATGCCTATTGGCCATCTGTATGTGCTCTTTGGAGAAGTGTCTATTCATTTCTTTTTTCCATTTTTTGATTAGATTGTTTGTCTTCCTGGTGTTGAGATTTACAAGTTCTTTATAAATTTTGGTTATTAACCCCTTATCAGACGTATTGTCAAATATGTTCTCCCATTGTGTAGTTTGTCTTTTTATTCTGTTCTTATTGTCTTTAGCTGTGCAAAAGCTTTTTAGTTTGATATAGTCCCATTTGTTTATCCTGTCTTTTATTTCACTTGCCTGTGGAGACAAATCAGCAAATATATTGCTGCGAGAGAAGTGGGAGAGCTTACTGCCTATGTTTTCTTCTAAGATGCTTATGGTTTCATGGCTTACATTTAAGTCTTTTATCCATTTTGAGTTTATTTTTGTGAATAGTGTAAGTTGGTGGTCTAGTTTCATTTTTTTGCAGATAGCTGTCCAATTTTTCCAACACTATTTGTTGAAGAGGCTGTCTTTACTCCAGTGTATGCCCTTTCCTCCTTTGTCAAATATCAGTTGTCCATAGAGCTGTGGGTTTTTTTTCTGGGTTTGCTGTTCTGTTCCATTGATTTATATGCCTGTTCTTATGCCAGTACTAAGCTGTTTTGAGTACAGTGGCCTTCTAGTATAACTTGATATCAGGAAGTGTGATACCTCCTACTTTATTCTTCTTTTTTAAGATTGCTGAGGCTATTCGTTGGTTTGTTTTTGTTTCTGTTTTTGTTTTTTTTGGTTCCATATAAATTTTTGGAATATGTGATCTATATCTTTGAAGTATGTCATTGGTATTATAATTGGTATTGCATTGAATGTATAGATTGCTTTGGGTAATATAGACATTTTAATGATGTCTATTCTTCCTAACCATGAGCACAGTATATGCTTCCACTTGTTTGTATCTTCCTTGATTTCTTTTATCAATGTTTTATAATTTTCCGAGTACAAGTCTTTAGTCTTCTTGGTTAAATTTACTCCTGGTACTTTATTTTTTTGGTTGTAATAGTGAAGGGGATTGTTTCCTTAATTTCTCTTTCTGACTGCTCATTGTTGGCATATAAAATGCCTCTGATTTCTGAGTATTAATTTTATATCCTGCCACTTTGCTGAATTCATTTATCAGGTCCAGTGGTTTTTTACTGAGACTTTAGGGTTTTCTATATACAATATCATATCATCTGCAAATAATGATAGTTTTACTTCTTCTTTTCCAACTTGAATGCCTTTTATTTCTTCTTCTTGTCTGATTGCTGTGGCTAGGACTTCCAGGACTATGTTGAATAAGAGTAATGAAAGGGGGCACCCCTGCCTTGTTCCTGATCTTAAGGGGATTGCTTTTAATTTTTTGCCCATTGAGTATGATGTTGGCTGTGGGTTTGTCATAGATGGCTTTTATCATGTTGAGGTATGTTTCCTGTATTCCCACTTTGCTGAGTGTTTTGATCATGAACAGATGCTGGATTTTATCAAATGCTTTTTCTGCATCAATTGATATTATCCTGTGGGATTTCTCTTTCCTTTTGTTTATGTGATGAATCACATTGATAGATTTGCGAATATTGTACCAGCCTTGCCTCCCCAGAATAAATCCCACTTGATCATGGTGTATGATATTTTTCCATATATTGTTGAATCTGGTTTGCTAATAATTTGTTGAGGATTTTAGCATCTATATTCATCAGGGATATTGGCTTATAATTTTCTTTTTTTGTGTTGTCTTTGCCTGGTTTTGGAATCGGAATTATGTTCTCCTCATAAAAGGAGCTTGGAATTCTTTCTTCCTCTTGAATTTTTTGAAATAGCTTGAGAAGGATAGGAGTTAGTTCTTCTTTGAATATTTGGTAGAATTCACTTGTGAAGCCATCAGGCCCCGGACTTTCTTTGTTGGAAGTTTTTTGATAACTGTTTCAATCTCATTTGGTGTAATTGGTCTGTTTAGCTTTTCTAATTCTTTCATTTGATTCTTGGAAGATTGTATGTTTCAAGGAATTTGTCCATTTCATCTAGGTTGTCTAGTTTTTTGGCATACAGTTCTTCATAGTATTTTCTTATAATATTTTGTATTGCTGTTGTGTTATTTCTCCACTCTCATTTCTAATTTTATTTATTTGGGTCCTCTCTCTTTTTTTCTTGGTGAGTTTCGTTAAAGGTTCATCGATCTTGTTTACCTTTTCAAAGAACCAGCTCCTGGTTTTATTGATCCTCTGTATTGTTTCTTTAGCCTCTATGTCATTTATTTCTTCTCTGATCTTTATTATTTCCTTCCTTCTACTACATTTGGGCTTTACTTGCTGTTCTTTTTCTAGTTCTTTTTGATGCAGGATTAAGTTGTTTATTTGAGCTTTCTCTAGCTTCTTAAAGTGTGCCTGTAGTGCCAGTATGAACTTCCCTCTCAGTACTGCTTTTGCTGTGTCCCATAAATTTTGAGTTGATGTATGCTTATTGTCATTTGTTTCTAGGAATTTTTTTTATTTCTTCTTTGATCTCATTCTTAATATATTTGTTATTTAACAACCTGCTATTTAGTTTCCATGTGTTTGAGAATTTTTGAGCTTTTCTGTTGTGGTTGATTTCTAGTTTCATGCCATTGTGATCAGAGAAAGTGCCTAATATGATTTCAATCTTCTTAAATTTGTTGAGACCACTTTTGTGCCCTAAGATGTGGTCTATCCTAGAGAATGTACCATGAGCACTTGAAAAAAATGTGTATTCTGCTGTTTTAGGGTGAAAGGTTCTGAAGATATCTATTAAATAGAGTTGATCTAATATGTCCTTTAAGTTTGCTTTATCTTTGTTAATTTTCTTTCTTGAGGATTTATCTAGTGATGTTAGTGGGGTATTGAAATCCCATACTATTATAGTATTGCTGTTAATCTCGCCCTTTATATCCATCAAAGTCTGCTTTATATATTTAGGTGCTCCTATATTAGGTACGTAGATATTTTTAATGATTATATATTCTTGTTGGATTACTTCTTTTATTATTATGTAGTGGACTTCTTTATCTCTCACTATATCCTTTGTTTTAAAGTCCATTTTGTCTGATACATGTATTGCTGCCCCAGCTTTTTTTCATTTCCATTTGCATGAAATGGGTTTTTCCATCCTTTTACCTTCAATCTATGTGCATCTTTTGTTTTAAGGTGTGTCTCTTGTAGACAGCATATGTATGGGTCCTGTTTTTTTATCCATACAGCTACCCTGCTTTTTGATCAGATCATTTATTCCATGTACATTTAAGGTTATGATTGATATGTAGTTGTTTATTGTCATTTTATTCTTTAAAGCTGTATTCCTCTTTTGCTATATTCTTTTCCCCCTTTGATCTGTTTACAACAGGTCCCTTAACATTTCCTGCAGCATTGGTTTGGTTGTAATGAATTCCTTGAGTTTTTTTTTTTTTGTCTGGGAAGCTTTTTATTTCTTCTTTAATTTTAAATGATGGCCTTGCTGGATAAAGTAGTCTTGGTTGTAGGTTCTTGTTCTGCATTACTTTGAATATTTCTTGCCATTCCCTTCTGGCCTCAAGTGTTTCTGTTGAGAAGTCTGATGTCATCATTATGGGGGCTCCTTTGTAGGTGATAGTTTTTTTTTCTCTTACACCTTTTAATATTTTCTTTTTATCATTTTGCTTTGCTATTTTAATTATGATGTGTCTTGGTGTAGGTTTCTTTTGGTTTCTCTTTAATGAAGTTCTCTGTGCTTCTTGAACTTGTGAGAGTTTCCCTTACATTAATTTAGAGAAGTTTTCAGCTATGATATTATTGAACAACGTCTCTATCCCTTGTTATTTCTTTTCTTCAGGAACCCCTATGATGTGGATGTTGTTTCTCTTCATGTTGTCACAGAGCTCTCTTAGAGTTTTCTCAACTTTTTGAGTCTCTTCTTTTTTCTTCTCTACTTTCTTGCCTTCATTCAAGTTGTCCTCCAACTTGTTGATTCAATCCTCAGCTCCATCCATCCTGTTATTAATTCCTTCCATTGTGGTCTTCATTTCTGATATTGTATTTGTCATCTCTGACTGATTCTTTTTTAATATTTTAATCATCTTTTTATACTTGCTATTTCTTTATTTAGGTGTTTGTAATGACTATTCATTTTGTTCTAAGATCCCTAAGCATCCTTACAATCATTATTTTGAATTCTGCATCAGTAATTTTGGTTATTTTCATATCACTCAGTTCATCTCCTGAAGTTTTTCTTTATGGTTTCATTTGGATTGCACTTCTTTGTCTTCTCATTATGTCTGTGTATTTGGGTGTTTTTTTTGTAGAGCTGGTTGAGTCTAGGCTTGGTGTTGTCTCCTTCAGTTTTCAATTGTGTTATTTCTAGGTCTTCTTGGGTTGGCATTAGCTATTATTTGTAATCCATTTTCAGATTTGGGCCTCTTTGAAGCCTTGATTTGTTTATTTTCTGAACAGGTGATAGTCTTGTTTACTGATCTCAGCAGGGGGCTTCTTTGAAACTGTATCCAGGAATGTGGTGGGTGTTACCTGAGACTCTGAAGGCCTCTTCTACCAGTTAATCTCTCTGGGGGCAGGGTGTTTTCTCAGCTTCAGTACAGGGAGGTGTATCTGAGATCTCCATGGAGACCTGAGTTACTGCCTATCCTCCCCACTTCTGTTTTCAACTGTGTCTTGTTGTGCTGATTGGAACTGGAGAGATATCTGGAGATCAGGTTTATTGTTGCTTCTTCTTTGCTTCTTGGTTTTTAAGGGCTGTTCTTGTAGTCTAGAGTTGTTTTTTTATGCTGATTGTTCCTAAATTGATTTGTATTCCAGTTTGGTGGTGAGAGCTGGAAGTCAGTGCATCTGCCTACTCCGTTGTCATCTTTAGGTCTCTCGAGTTATTTTTTTGAAGTTTCATTGTTGTCATATAAGAAAGGAAGAGACTTCTGTATATTAATTTTGTATCCTGTGACCTTACTGTATTGGTTTATTGTTTCTAATAGCCTTTCTGTGGAGTCTTTGGGGTTTTCTATATACAGAATCATATCATATGCAAAAAATGAAACCTTCACTTCTTCTTTTGCAATATGAATGCCTTTTATTTCTTTCTCTTGTCTGATTGCTCTGGCTAGAACTTCCAGCAGTGTGTTGAATAGGATTGGAGAGAGTAGACAACCTTGTCTTGTTTCTGATTTTAGCGGAAAAATTTTCAGTATTTTACCATTTAGTATGATGTTACCTGGTAGCTTGTTGTCATAAATGTTGAAATATTTTCCTTCTACTCCAGTGGTAGTCAACCTGGTCCCTGCCGCCCACTAGTGGGCATTCCAGCTTTCACGGTGGGTGGTAGTGGATCAACAAAAGTATAAATAAAAAGATAGATTTAACTATAGTAAGTTGTTTTATAAAGATTTATTCTGCCAAACAGCGAAAATCCGATATAAAGTACTTGGTAAGTAATTATTATTATATGCTTTAATTTACTGTAACTCTGCTTTATAAATTTTAGAAAGCCAAGTTATTTTCCTACTTTATAAATCACCATTACTGTGGAACCAGTGGGCAGATAGAGAATTTTACTACTAACAGAGATACAAAAGTGGGTGGTAGGTACAAAAAGGTTGACTACCCCTGTTCTATACCCATTTTTTTTAGTGTTTTAAACATAAAAGAATGTTGTATTTTATTGAATACCTTTACTGCATCTATTGATAGGATTATGTGGTTTTTGTTTATTGTTTTGTTGATATGGAGTATTATGTTAATTGTTTTATGTATGTTGAACCATCTTCATCCTTGTGTTTCTGGGGTGAGTCTTACTTGATTATAATGAATTAGGTTTTCAATGTGTTGTATTCAATTTGAGAGTATTTTGTTTAGGATTTTTGTATTTGTATTCATTAGAGATATTGGTTTATAGTTTTCTTTTTTCTGTGTTGTCCTTGCAAGGTTTTGGTATGAGGGTTATGTTGGCCTCATAAAATGTGTTTGGAAGTATTGCTTCTTCTTCAGTTTTTTGAATGACTATGAGAAGAATAGGAACCAAATCCTCTTTTAATGTTTGGTAGAATTTGCTAGCCTTCCCATCTGGCCCTGGACTTTTATTTTGGGAGAGGTTTTTGATAGTTGTTTTGATTTCCTCCCTGCTTATTGGTTTATTTAGGCTTTCTACTTCTTCGTAATTCAGTCTAGGAAGATTATATTGTTCTAGGAGTTTATCCATTTCTTCTAGATTGTTGAATTTGGTGGCATTTAGTTTTTCATAGTATTCTGCAATAATCCTTTGTATGTCTATGATATCTGTGGTGATTTCTCCTCTTTCATTTTGGATTTTGTTTATATGAGTCTTCTCTTTTTTCCTTAGTGAGTCTTGCCAGGAGTTTGCCAATTTTGTTGATCTTTTCAAAGAACCAGCTCTTTGTTGTATTAATTTTTTCTATAGTTTTTCTGTTTTCTATTTCATTTATTTCCGCTCTAATTTTTACCATTTCCTCTCTTCTGCTGGTTTTGGGTAGCCTGTGTTTTTCTTTTTCTAGTTTCTTAAGATGTGATGTTAGGTTGTTTACTTGGCCTCTCTTGTTTTTTCATATAAGCCTGTAATGATATGACCTTCCCTCTCATTACTACTTTTGCTGCATCAGAGATTCTGATATGTCGTGTTGTCATTTTCATTTGTCTTTATATAACTTTCGATCTCTTCTTTTATTTCTTCTTTGACCCAGTCATTTTTTAGACATATGTTGTTTAATTTCCACATTTTGTGAATGTATTTACTTCTTTTTTGCAGTTGAATTCTAGTTTCAAAGCCTTATGGTCAGAGTATATGCTTGGTATAATTTCAATCTTTCTGAATTTGTTGATGTTAGTTTTATGGCTCAGTATATGGTCTATTGTTGAGAATGCTCCATGTAGACTGGAGAAAAATGTATACTCTGACGTTCTGGGATAAAATGTCCAGTAGATGTCTAGTATGTCCATTTGTTCTAGTGGCTCATTTAAGGTCAATATTTCTTTATTGATTTTTCTGTTTGGATGAATAATCTAAAGCCATCAATGGTGTATTGAGGTTGCCAAGTATAATTATATTTTTTTGGTTTGTACTTTTAGATCAGTTAGTAGATGCCTTATATATTTTGGTGCTCCTTGGTTTGATGCATAGATATTAAGAAGTGTTATGTCTTCTCGATACAATGTCCCCTTTATCATTATGAAATGACCATCTTTGTCTCTGGTTACCTTTGTTGTCTTGTATTCAGCATTGTCAGATATGAGTATGGCCACACCTGCTTTTCTTTGGATATTATTTGCTTGGAGAATCATTTTTCAACCTTGCACTTTGAATCTATTTTTTATCCTTATAGCTTAGATGTGTCTCTTGAAGGCAGCATACTGTTGTGTTTTGCTTTTTGATCCAATCTGCTACCCTGTGCCTCTTTATTGGTGAGTTCAATCCATTTACATTTAGTGTAATTATTGACACCTGAGGATTTTCTATTGTCATTTTATATACTGCTTTCTGATAGCTTTATTTCTTGTTTGGTTCTTCATTTTTGTTTTTTCATCATTTGTTTTTGTTTGGTATTCCATACTCTTATTTTCTGTTTTTTTTCTTTTTTTAAGCTATGTGTTTCAGTAGTGGCATTTTTAGAGGTGGTCACCATTAGTTTATTAAGAGAAAAATTATCATATTTATTAGAGTCCATTATTTTATCTGTGCTTCTGCAATCCATCCTCATTTGTTACTGCTGATCTTTATCCTCTCCCCTTTTATGTTATTGTTGTCACAGATTACCTTTGTTTTTTTTTTGTTTTTTGGGTTTTTTGCATTTTTCTGAAGCTGGAAACGGGGAGGCAGTCAGAATCCTGCATGCGCCTGACCGGGATCCATCTGGCATGCCCACCAGGGGGCGATGCTCTGCCCATCTGGGGCGTTGCTCTGTTGTATCCAGAGCCATTGTAGTGCCTGAGGCAGAGGCCACAGAGCTATCCTCAGCGCCCAGGCCATCTTTGCTCCAATGGAGCCTTGGCTGCAGGAGGGGAAGAGAGAGACAGAGAGGAAGGAGAGGGGGAGGGGTGGAGAAGCAGATGGGCGTTTCTCCTGTGTGCCTTGGCTGGGAATCAAACCCGGGACTCCTGCATGCCAGGCCAATGCTCTACCACTGAGCCAACCAGCCAGGGCCACCTTTGTTTTTATTGTGGTTTTGTTAAAATTTTTACTTGTAATTTTGTTTGTTTTGTTTTTTGTATCTGGTCTGATAACCCTCCTTAGTATTTCCTGTAGTGGGGGTTTTCCAGTGATAAATTCTGTCAGCTTCTGAATGTTTGTAAATGTTTTCATTTCCCATTCATATTCGAAGAACATGATAGATATGCTATTCTTGGCTGGTAGTTCTTCTCTTTCAGTACTTTAAATGTTGGGGTCCACTCTCTTCTGGCTTGTAGAGTTTCTGCTGAGAAATATGATGATAGCCTAATGGGCCTTCCTTTATATGTTGTATTCTTCTTCTCCCTAGCTGCCTTGAGGATTTTTTCTTTGTCATTGATTTGTGATAATTTCATTTTGATGTGCCTTGGAGTAGGCTTGTTTGGGTTGAGGTAACTTGGCATTCTGTTTGCTTCTTTGATTCAAGCTCTAACTCTTTCCACAGGCTTGGGAAGTTCTCATTGATTATTTGTTTCAATATATTCTTCATTCCTTTTTCTTCTCTTCTTCTAATATAACCATTATTCTTATATTGCTCTTTCTGATGGAGTTAGACAATTATTGTAGGGCTTTCACATTTTTAAAAAATTTGTGAGTCTCTCTCTTCTTCTCTCTTTAGTATCTCTAGTTGCCTGCCTTCAATGTCACTGATTCTCTCTCTATCTGGCCTGTTCTATTGCCTAAGCTTGCTACTTCATTTTTCAGTTCGTGTATTGAGTTTTTCTTCCCTTTTTGGTTCTTTTTCATAGTTCTTGATGAAGTACTTTTTGTTCATTAAGTTGTTTTTTGAGCTCACTAATTTGCCTTTCAGTGTTTTCTTGTGTCTTAATGACTATTTTTAGAACTTCAACTTGAATTCTCTGTCATTAAGCTCCAAGGTTTCCATGCAATTAAGATTTTTTTCCTGGAGATTTTTTATCATCTACCTGAGTTACATCTCTGCCTATATATCCATATTTGATTTCTTTTTCCTTGATGGCATTTGCAAGTGGTATTGTTAATAACCCCAACAAGAGATAATTACTCCATTTTCTGGTAGGAGGCACTGTACTACAAGATATGCCTCTGTGAGATTCTTGGGTGCAGCTCTGCTGAGGCATTGCTGTCCTAATGATACAGGCAGGACCGTAGGGTTGGTAGGAGGGGCTTGTTGTTAGGACTTTGCAATTTTATGACCTAGCAATGGCTGACCAGGGGTCCTCCAGGGCCCTCCCCCATGTCTCAACACCTGGGCACCCCTTCCTCTCACAAGAGAGATCAGCCTGGAGACCCAGTTGAGGGGGGTCCGCCACTGTCACTGTTTGCAAAGCAAGGGGAGCAATGTGGGACCAGGAGGCTGGGATGACACCGTCCAGTCCCTCCTCTGATACTACACTTAGCACTCAAATTACAGCCCTGGCACACAAGCCAGTGTTTGAGCTTCAAGAGCAGTTGCAGCAGAGATCACAGATGAAGGTTGTCCTGCTCACATACACTACACTCTGACGGGCAAACAGGTGTCTGAGCTTTGGAGAAGGTGGAGCACAGATTCCAGATCAAGCGTATCTGGGCCAAACTTTGCCGGCAGATCAAGTGAGCCCCAGTGCCCCACGGGCTGATATCCACAAGCTATTCTCATGCAGTTCTGGGGAGTGCGCCATGGGCTTTTTGTGTGCCCAGCAACTGCAATCACCCGGCACTTGTAATTCATGGTGTGGCAGATGCCAAGAAATGGCCCCGCTCTCCATTCTTGGTTGTCACCCCTATCTCAGCTCCTTCCCTCCAGATTCTCCTCTTCTCCCAGCTCCAGCTCTGAGACAAAGCCTGTGCCAATGTATCTACCTCTCTCAGGTCCATGAGGAAAGAGAAAGTTTCAGTCCTCTGGCATATTTTTTTCTTCTGTGAACAGATTCTATTTTTGGCCTGCCTTCTTGCACAATCATACTTTTGTCTATCTGGTGTGTATATTTCAGGTTCATCTGGGGGCTTTTTCTCTGCAAATAGTTGTAGGATTTGTTGAAATTTCAAAGGGAGAGGTTAGGGGTATCTCTAATGTTGCCATTTCTCTGACGTCACTGTCTAGTTGATTTTAGTTAAACTTTATGAGACTAAAGATGTTAGATTCTGTTTGGTGTGCAGCAGAATGTGTTATAGTTGAACAATAAACTTTAGAGTTGTAGAAACTAGTCCTGCTGTATTCATTATAAAGTTGGCCACCAAACATGGATCTGACTACATTTGACTTGTTCGCATATGACTTACATTTTATTTGATATACTGGTATTTCATACTAGTTTTCCAGTTTCTTGTGCTTCTTCATAATATTTGCTAAACTTTAAGAAGAAAAGGTTAATCATTCTGTTAGGATTAGATTATAATCATATGAATAAGTGTATGAGTATGGGGATTATGACCTATTTTTATTGAGACCACTTATTAAGATGACACTTTATAATTTTTTTAACATTATAAAGATACGGGGTGAACAAAATTAATTTGTTGAACTTGGTGGACAAAAGTCATGCTGATGTGACTGAGTTAATGAATCTATCTTTATAAAAATGAAGTTAAGTTCTTTTGATACTTGTCTTCTCTATGATCAAGGCTCTATTCCTTGAAGTTCTCATGGGCTTTATGATTCAAGCAATTTTAAGATGGTCTGAACAAAATAATGATGACTGAATGATTTGATCCTGCATTATTTATTTTTCTCTATAGTCCCAAGTAGAAATAAACTCAGAGCTAATACATTTTCTTCTCTTTGGAACTTATATCTAAACCGAATTTCTATCATCTGTCTTCAAATAATCAACAAAGGAAAATAAGAGTGGTTCTGAAAGAATTTAAATAAATGCTAAAAATTTTGATAACAATTTGCTTATTTATCAATACTCCCATTGAAGTGCGTATCTTGGGCAATTCAACTTTTAACTTTATTGATATACTAATTTATTCTTCATTATTGTTGGCTAAAGAAAAGAAATCATTGTGTCTAAAATTAATAATAGTTTCATAATAGCATCTCATGCATTTTTACAGTGATAGGGATCTATAGTCTGAATAATGGCATTTTTCTAATTAAGCAGCAATTGAATAAACCCATAAAAATAAAGGATGAGCTATTCATTAATTTTGAAGTAGATAGTCCAATTTAGATTATATTTTATAGAGTTTTTATAATTTCTCTGTTGAATAATTTATAAAAATAATGAGTAGTATGAATCATAGGGACAGTTTTCTATATTTTATCAAAATAAATTATTTGGTGAAAAATGAAACAAAGTTAACAAAGGAGGCATAAAATAGTATTGAATGTTACTAAGAACAAACATTAGGTAGTGAGCAATAATTTTTCATTTGCTTCAGTCTTAAAGTATGACCAGTTCAAGAGAAAATTAGTTCAAGTGAGTATTTTCTTATATAACTTTGTGGGTGTACTAGTTGCTGTAATAGTAGAGATGGTGGCAAAAATACAAAAGAACAGGGTCCCATTGCATTAAACATGACTTTTTAAAATGTTACTAAAAGAGGTTAGAATTTTCCAGCATATTTATATCACATAGTCTAGTAAATTATCTTAAATATTCCAAACTTGAACCATGTAGTCTGGAAAGTAAATCTTTAGTCTGGATGACAGGTTTCTTCCTTTTATGTAAGTGCAATGGTAAAAAAAAGATAGTACCTGGAAAACCTAAGTGAATAATTTGCATAATAGTATAAAAAAGATCTTGAACTCAATTCAAATCATTAGTTTCCCACTTCCTATGTGTATCCATTTTTCAAAGAGCTGAATGACCAGCCTCTGCACAATCTTAGAGAAATATGTTATTATATACTTTAAGAGATAAAAGGAAACCTGGATGACTATCTCACTATTTACCCATCCTTAAAGCAGAGTCACATATAATTTAGTTCATACCAGTAAGATATTACTCAGTTTTGAATTTTTTCTTCCATCTCTTACCCTACTTCTAGTGAGTTTAGAAAACCCTACAGTCAAAACAACAACAACAACAACAACAACAAAACTCCCAAAAAACTTCATAAAGAACTGCAATTCCAATCTGGCCCATTTTTTGGTTTTGTAGAAATAAATGATAGCTGGTCCAATTATGTTTGAGAATCTTGGCTTTCTTGTGACCGTTTTAACATCTGTATTCATTTAGAAGATTTTATTTTATTCTTTTTTCTTTCTGTCAAAAGCATTAAGTGTCATCTGGCTTTCTATTTTTCTTTAAGTAAATGCATTAATCTTGGTTGAATTTGAGAATGTTAAGATAGTGTTTGAGGTAATTTGAGACCTTCAAGGATGTTTTATATTTGAACTTGGAAATCATTCGTTTATGCATAGTAATATTTTGAGTTCTTGAAATTTGCCATAGTTACTTATTATGTATATTTTTCTTAGCCAAATAATTTGATCTTCCTTAATATTTTCTATAACTATATAATATGTGTATAGTTATGAAAGTGTTATACATATAGTCAATGTAAGTAGAATGAGTCTTATCAATATGAATAAAAACATATTGATATTTATCCATAAAGAACTGTTGAACAAAATGAAGAAAAGAAAGCCTCTTCAACAAATGGTGTTGGGAAAACTGGAAAGCCACATGCAAAAGAATGAAACTCGACTACAGCCTGTCCCCGTGTACTAAAATTAATTCAAAATGGATCAAAGACCTAAATATAAGATCTGAAACAATAAAGTACATAGAAGAAGACATAGGTACTAAACTCATGGACCTGGGTTTTAAAGAACATTTTATGAACTTGGCTCCAATGGCAAGAGAAGTGAAGGCAAAGATAAATGAATGGGACTACATCAGAATAAAAAGTTTTTGCTCAGCAAGAGAAACTGATATCAAAATAAACAGACAGCCAACTAAATGGGAACTGATATTTTCAAATAATAGCTCAGATAAGGGCCTAATATCCAAAATTTACAAAGAACTCATAAGACTCAACAACAAACAAACAAACAATCCAATAAAAAAATGGGAAGAGGACATGAACAGACACTTCTCCCAGGAAGAAATACAAATGGCCAACAGATATATGAAAAGATGCTCAGCTTCATTAGTTATTAGAGAAATGCAAATCAAAACTACAATGAGATACCACCTCACTCCTGTTAGATTAGCTATTATCAACAAGACGGGTAATAGCAAATGTTGGAGAGGCTGTGGAGAAAAAGGAACCCTCATACACTGTTGGTGGGAATGTAAAGTAGTACAACCATTATGGAGGAAAGTATGGTGGTTCCTCAAAAAACTACAAATAGAACTACCTTATGACCCAGCAATCCCTCTACTGGGTATATACCCCAAAACCTCAGAATCATTGATACGTAAAGACACATGTAGCCCCATGTTCATTGCAGCACTGTTCACAGTGGCCAAGACATGGAAGCAACCAAAAAGCCCTTCAATAGAAGACTGGATAAAGAAGATGTGGCACATATACACTATGGAATACTACTCAGCCATAAGAAATGATGACATCAGATCATTTACAGCAAAATGGTGGGATCTTGATAACATTATACAGAGTGAAATAAATAAATCAGAAAAAAACAAGAACTACATGATTCCATACATTGGTGGAACATAAAAACGAGACTAAGAGACATGGACAAGAGAGTGGTGGTTACCAGGGGTGGGGGGAGGGAGGACGCAGGAGGGAGGGAGGGAGAGAGTTAGGGGGAGGGGGCGGGGCACAGAGAAAACTAGACAGAGGGTGACGGAGGACAATCTGACTCTGGGTGAGGGGTATGCAACATAATTTAATGACAAGATAACCTAGACATGTTTTCTTTGAATATATGTACCCTGAATTATTAATGTCATCCCATTAACATTAATAAAATTTATTAAAGAAAAAAAAAAAAAGAACTGTTGAAACTAAATATATTTGTGGATTCATAGGTTCAAGTGATTAAATATAAGAATATTACTCTTTAATATATACATAGATAATAATTTATAACTGTACATAAATAATTATGGTAGGCAAGCAGTTAAACAGAGATGAGCAGAGCACAGACTATAGGCCAGGCACAGAAGGCCAGCAGGGCAAAAAGCACTGAGTGCTTAGCAATGGGCTAAACTGGGAAAATAAGGACATCACCCCCAGGGTGACCTTTCCTCCCTTAACTAACTGGCCATGAGTATAGACCTTCTGATTTCATATTACTGGTCATGGAATTTGGATCCTCCCTGACCTTTCCTCCCCTGGCATATCACTAGTCACATGGGCTTTAGACTCCCTTAGAAGAGGAACAAATTAGAAACCAGAGAATAGCATTTAAGCATTAACCGCTAGAAATAACATCTAGGCCTCAGTTGCGGTTCAGCTCAAGGTCCAGAAAAGCTGCAAAATCTGCAAAGGAAATCCATGGCTGACCTCAGGACCAGCTGCATTGACTAATAACTTCTTGCCTTGGGGCCAACCAATCAGTGGAGAACAGGACCCCAGAAGAATACACCTGTAATGCTGATGAATATTAAGATTCTCCCCTGAGACTTCCCCTAAAATCTCTACCTTTAGTATTGCTTAGGACAGAGGTCCCAGCACTCTCCCTTCTGGGAGTATGTCTGAGCCTTTCCCTCTCTCCTTCATTCTCCTTCCCCCAGGTGTGTCTTCTTTGACCCTCTCCTTCTCCTAAGCCCAGGAGACTTGCAACCAGGGGAGCAGTGGGCAGTCTCAGGCTAAGATCTTGTCTCCAACGTTCCCTTTTCTCTAAGTCAGCGGTTCTCAACCTGTGGGTCGCGACCCCGGCGGGGATCCAACGACCAAAACACAGGGGTCGCCTAAAGCCATCGGAAAATACATATTTATTATACAATACATTTTTAAATAAAATATGTATTTCCGATGGCTTTAGGCGACCCCTGTGTTTTGTTCGTTCGACCCCCGCCGGGGTCGCGACCCACAGGTTGAGAACCGCTGCTCTAAGTTTCTTTCTGTATAGCCAATAAATTCTTCCTTTACCTGCTGCATTTTGTCTCTTGATTGAATACTTTCTCTTAAGTAAGACAAGAACCGAGGTCTCATTGCACCCCCTGTAACATCTTCAGTATATTTTAATTTTATCAATTTTTAAATTCAGCTTTAGAATGTAAATGATGCCGAGAAGTTTAATCTTAAAGATATTTTAATTTATCTAGTTGAGGCAAAAATATATTTATGTCATATAAGGAAATCAAACTTTAAAAAATATGTTATACTGTTTCTTACATCTAGTAGAATTCTATTTATCTTATTTTTTATAAGAGAAGTTTGTATAACACTTTTCTGTAAAATGGAATTGTTTAGACTAGTACTTTAAGTGATAGGTAATATAGTGCATTTCTTTCTTTACTATAATAAGGTCTATGTCTGATGTTTTATTTTGTTATAAAAAGAGTCCACCATCTAATTTGTTAATTTTTTGAAGACTGGGTTATGGCAGCCCATTTATTTGAGTCTTACCCTATACCTTAAGCCAGTAGTTCTCAAACTTTTTGAAGTCGAGGCGCATTTAAAATCCTACAAATAATTGTAGGCACACTATATACAAATTTCTGAGAAATATGTTATAATAATTAAGTCAAATATTAAAGAAAAAAATAAAGTCCAGGCATGCTTTTATGATAATTAAACAAAATAAATAGGACAAAATTAAACTTATTCTAACATTAAAAAACATTTTTATGTTACATTTTTTGAGTTATGCTTTTTAGAATTTTTTGTAAAAAAGAGGGGTTAAAAATAAAAAAACAACAAAAAGTTATCTTTTTATATATATAGATACATTCTTAGTAAGATTTAGTAAATTTGGCAGGTCCCAGCATGAATGTGTTAAGTTTTTTCATTATTGTGTTTATGAGAAACATGAGCCTGATGTGTCCTAGTGATTTCTTCAATGTTTGGGCATCTATTTGAATGGCAAACTCTCATTTCCTCATCAATACATTGAAGAATTCCTCTCTTTTTATTCTTAATTATGTTGAGTGCAGAAAACCCCACCATACATATCATCTTAACTTTACACCAAATAGAAGATAGAAGAAACTTGCCTCCAGTCTTTCCAGGGAACATGGAGGGTAGTGTCAACAATCCAGCACCACAGCTTAACAGCCTTTTGCAACCTAATCAGGCAAGTGAGGTAGGGGATTGGGCAGACTGTCAGTTTAGAGCCAATTCTCCACACCTCTATCCCTGAAAAAATCTAAACTCCAAAAACCCTGTGGGTTTTTTTGGTCCCCAACAGGCACATATTTCTTTAGAATCCCATAGGGCGCTCCTGGAAATCTTCAAGGGCACGCCAGTGCACCCTGGTGCACACTTTGAGAACCACTGCCTTAAGCAATCAATTCAGTTTGCATGGAAAGGGCCTAGTGCAGAGAAGGGTCGTAAATTCCTATTGAAAGAAATTTAGTGAAGCTAAAATTATCATTTGTCCTACAGTTTATTCTCCTTTAATATGGGAATATTAATTTTTTTTCTGTTCACTCCAAAATTATGTTTTAAGTATAACTCCAAATCTAGATTTAGGATGATTTTTTAGTTTTAAAGAACAGGTCTGTATTTTCCATCTCAGATATCGTGTTTATAACAAATCTGGGCAGTGCCACTAGAATAGAGGAATTTCTTAATTCCAAAATTTATGAGGCTCCTGTCTATTAGGAGAAAAATATGAAATTTTCTTTCCTTAAGATATGTTTTTATTGGGACAGCCTGTTTGCCATTGCTGCTTAAAACTGATCCCCAAAGAGTAAAACCTAAATGAATCACTGGATTGCTTGCCTTGGAGCAAGGCCAGGAGCAGTAAGTTTTCAAGATAAACAGTGTTCAGACTGAAAGAATGGCATAGAAGAGTTCTCAGGTGAAATTGTTCTAACTTCCCTTCTGGCTTGTACTGTATTACAGTGTCTTACAGATAAATCTTGAAGGAAAGCCAGAGTGAAATAACTTTATTTTGTGAGACTTCTTTCTTGGCTGTTTTATCAAAATGTTTCTTCAATAGTCCAAAGAACATTGTTTTGAATTCACTGGCACTCATTGATTTAAGCCTATTTTTATGTTCGTTTCCACATTTTAAACAGGAAACTTGATACTTATTTTGTTCACTGTTGCATCCTGACTCCTAGCATAGAGCCTTGGCCAGACCAGAGGCTCAGTTAATATTGACTAAGTACATGCTGAATGAGTGAACTCAGGTTCACATCAATTGAAATTTGATTATAAACATTAAGGCCAACTAGGATGCTGCAAATATAGCCAAATTATATCAGATGACAGTTTCGGTCTTTATAATTGGCCATGTATATGTTTTCTCAATAACCATACTATGCTCATTCTCATTTATTGGCTCACACTTTTATCCAAAATATCTTTATTGACTGTTTTTTTCATGATTGGCATTATACTAGGAGTTAAGATATATCAGTGAAATATATCAGGCCTCTGAGATTATCTGGGTGCATGAGAGAGACTATCTATGCCCTACTTGGTCTTGCCATTCTATATTTGGTTTGAGGCAAATACAAAAATATTAACAAAGTAAGGTCAATAATGTGGAGACTAAAATGGTCAGAGTAGGGAAATATTATGCACTGCTAAGGAATAAAAGAGGCTTTATGGAGACAGCTAGGTTTGAATAAGTAGGATTTCAGAAGGTAAAACTGGTGACAGTGAGCTTTCAGTGCTATATGAGTAGTGTCTGTATGTATGTGTGTGCGAATGTGTGCATATGTGTGCATGTGCATGCATGTACTTGACTAGGGAGAAGAAGAAGAATGGGAGAAAAAGAAACACATGACCAAAGAAAATTAAAAATTATTTTCACCTATGTCTGTAATGTGTGTTACTATATTCTTATATCTGCTGAGATTAGAGCCCCCTGGAGCCGAGTGATTTCATCTTTGCATTCTACATTGCCTTTGTTAGTGTGTGCTCAAGGTCAGGTTTCTGGAAGTTGCTCTGGGTGAGAGTGCAGCTAGCTGGTATAATAACGCATTGTTTGGAGGACCGAGGCGAAAGGCACTCAGTTGTTTCTGCTTTCTCGTATCACCAAAACCAACTATTAATCAAAACCCACTTTAGTTTCTCTAAGAAAGAATGTTACACCTGGGGATTTTTTGTAGACATTATTTTCTTCGAGCACAAAAGTATCTTTTAAAGAACAGAGCAGAGATTAGCAGAAGGTAATATTTGTGATTTTTAACAGCTAATACAGTAACACTCCTGAACTTCCATGTAAAAGTAAAATATATGTGTCCATTTAATTATTTTTCAAGTCATTTTTAGAATACATATTCATGAGTCACTTGCTTTATGAACCTTGTGGACATTTTCTTTTTTATTTAAAACGACAGTTTATTTTCATGCTCTAGTGTTCTCCTAATATTCAGAAACCTATATATAAAATAAATTGATCTAGATCAGTCATTTAAAAAGCGATGATAGGTGGACTTGGTGCTGTCTATATATTGTATAGAATTCTATGAAACCTTATGTACAGTTAATTTGCATTATTCATCCATTCTGCATGTGTTAATTTGCCTACTCATAAAATTTTTTGTAACCTCCAAATTAATACTCACCGTGCTTTTACTATCACTGGCAGACATGCACAGAATAGCAAAAAACTTGAGGTTGGCCAGCACACAATCCCAAGTGAAGTCCATCAAGGCAGCGCTCTGCCATTTTGGTTTAGCTTCTATACTGTAAATCAGTGGACCCCAGCCATTTTTGGGCCACGGACTGGTTTAATGTCAGAAAATATTTTCATGGACCGGCTTTTAGGGTGGGATGGATAAATATATCACATGACCGAGACAAGTGTCAAGAGTGAATCTTAGACAGATGTAACAGAGGGAATCTGGTCATTTTTTAAAAATAAAACATCATTCAGACTTAAATATAAATAAAACAGAAATAGTGTAAGTTATTTATTCTTTCTCTGCGGACTGGTACCCAATGGCCCATGGACCGGTACCAGTCTGTGGCCCAGGGGTTGGGGACCACTGCTGTGAATACTATATTTCCTCATGTGTAAAATGCATCTTTTTTTAAAAAAAATTTGGGGTCTATAAACTGTTTAATGAATCAACAATAGATATTAAATAAAGTGTTTTTAAATAGAAACACACATAAAACAAAGTTATGTGTGGATTGGTTGATGAAAATATATCCATAGGCTCACAGGAAGCTCACCCTATATTGTCCTCAGGAATAATGGTTTAGTATTTACTAATTCAGGGTTAACCATGACTCTACAGAACAAAACTACAGCAAATAACAAGAACTGATTTACATATGTTTTTCTGGGGCCAGGGACCATAAAACTCATCACATTTTCACTAGGAACTTTGATCTCCTCAAAGGGTAAGAATCCTAGTTTCTCTTAGGAGTCTTTCCCAATTTGATTTTTTTTGGACTCCTAAGCCCACCACATAGAAACTGGAGCTAGTGTGCTGGCATTGAAGTATTAAAGGAAGAGAGCAGTACAGAGCCCCTCAACCAGAGACTCACAGTTCCACCTTGCCATTTATGAGTAATCTCACCATTACTGGCTTTTTTTTTTTAAATTAAATTTAATGCAGTGACATTGATAAATCAGGGTACATATGTTGAGAGAAAATATCTCTAGATTATTTTGACATTTGATTGTGCTGTATACCCCTCCCCCAAAGTTAAATTGTCTTCTGTCACCTTCTATCTGGTTTTCTTTGTGCCCCTCCCCTCCCCCAACCCCTCTCTCCTTCTTCACCCCATCCCCCCTCCCCCAACCCCCCGCCCCTGTTGCCATCACATTCTTGTTCATGTCTCTGAGTCTCATTTTTATGTCCCTTCTATGTATGGATTCATCTTAGTTTTTTTTCTGATTTACTTATTTCACTCCGTATAATGTTGTCAAGGTCCATCCATGTTATTGTAAATGATCCGATGTCATCATTTCTTATGGCTGAGTAGTATTCCATAGTATATATGTACCAAAACTTTTTAATCCACTCGTCCTCTGACGGACACTTGGGTTGTTTCCAGATCTTCGCTATTGTGGACAATGCTGCCACAAACATGCGGGTGCATTTCTCCTTTTCGAGCCGTTCTATGGTGTCCTTGGGGTATATTCCTAAAAGTGGGATAGCTGGGTCAAAAGGCAGTTCGATTTTCAGTTTTTTGAGGAATCTCCATACTGTTTTCCACAGTGGCTGCACCAGTCTGCATTCCCACCAGCAGTGCAGGAGGGTTCCCTTTTCTCCACATCCTCGCCAGCACTTATTCTGTGTTGTTTTGTTGATAAGCGCCATTCTGACTGGTGTGAGGTGATATCTCATTGTGGTTTTAATTTGCATTTCTCTAATGATTAGTGATGTTGATCATTTTTTCATATGCCTATTGGCCATCTGTATGTCCTCTTTGGAGAAGTGTCTATTCATCTCTTTTGCCCATTTTTGGATTGGGTTGTTTGTCTTTCTGGTGTTGAGTTTTACAAGTTCTTTATAAATTTTGGTTATTAACCCCTTATCAGACATATTGTCAAATATGTTCTCCCATTGTGTAGTTTGTCTTTTTATTCTGTTCTTGTTGTCTTTAGCTGTGCAAAAGCTTTTTAGTTTGATATAGTCCCATTTGTTTATCCTGTCTTTTATTTCACTTCCCCGTGGAGATAAATCAGCAAATATATTGTTCCGAGAGATGTCCGAGAGCTTACTGCCTATGTTTTCTTCTAAGATGCTTATGGTTTCACGGCCTACATTTAAGTCTTTTATCCATTTTGAGTTTATTTTTGTGAGTGGTGTAAGCTGGTGATCTAGTTTCATTTTTTTGCAGGTATCTGTCCAATTTTCCCAACACCATTTGTTAAAGAGGCTGTCTTTACTCCATTGTATTTCCTTACCTCCCTTGCCAAATATCAGTTGTCCATAGAACTGTGGGTTTATTTCTGGGTTCTCTGTTCTGTTCCATTGATCTATATGCCTGTTCTTATGCCAGTACCAGGCTGTTTTGAGTACAATGGCCTTGTAGTATAACTTGATATCAGGAAGTGTGATACCTCCCACTTTATTCTTCTTTTTTAAGATTGCTGAGGCTATTCGTGTTCTCTTTTCGTTCCATATAAGTTTTTGGAATATGTGTTCTATATCTTTGAAGTATGTCATTGGTATTTTAATTGGTATTGCATTGAATTTATAGATTGCTTTGGGTAATATAGACATTTTAATGATGTTTATTCTTCCTAACCATGAGCACGGTATATGCTTCCACTTGTTTGTAACTTCCTTGATTTCTTTTATCAATGTTTTGTAATTTTCCGAGTACAAGTCTTTAGTCTCCTTGGTTAAGTTTACTCCTAGGTACTTTATTTTTTTGGTTGTAATTGTGAAGGGGATTGTTTCCTTAATTTCTCTTTCTTACTGTTCATTGTTGGTATATAAAAATGCTTCTGATCTGAGTATTGACTTTATATCCTGCCACTTTGCTGAACTTATTTATCAGGTCCAGTAGTTTTTTGACTGAGACTTTAGGGTTTTCTATATACAATATCATATCATCTGCAAATAATGATAATTTTACTTCTTCTTTTCCAACTTGAATGCCTTTTATTTCTTCTTCTTGTCTGATTGCTGTGGCTAGGACTTCCAGGACTATGTTGAATAAGAGTGGTGAAAGGGGGCACCCCTGCCTTGTTCCTGATCTTAAGGGTATTGCTTTTAATTTTTTCCCATTGAGTATGATGTTGGCTGTGGGTTTGTCATAGATGGCTTTTATCATGTTGAGGTATGTTCCCTGTATTCCCACTTTGCTGAGAGTTTTGATCATGAATGGGTGCTGGATTTTATCAAATGCTTTTTCTGCATCTATTGAAATTATCATGTGGTTTTTCTCCTTCTTTTTGTTTATGTGATGAATCACATTGATTGATTTGCGAATATTGTACCAGCCTTGCCTCCCCAGAATAAATCCCACTTGATCATGGTGTATGATTTTTTCTGTATATTGTTGGATCCGGTTTGCTAATATTTTGTTGAGGATTTTAGCATCTATATTCATCAGAGATATTGGCCTATGATTTTCTTTCTTTGTGTTGTCTTTGCCTGGTTTTGGAATCAGAATTATGCTCACCTCATAAAAGGAGCTTGGAAGTCTTCCTTCCTCTTGAATTTTTTGAAATAGTTTGAGAAGGATAGGAGTTAGTTCTTCTTTGAATATTTGGTAGAATTCACTTGTGAAGCCATCGGGCCCCGGACTTTTCTTTGTTGGGAGTTTTTTGATAACTGTTTCGATCTCATTTGTTGTAATTGGTCTGTTTAGGTTTTCTGATTCTTCCAGATTGATTTTTGGAAGATTGTATGTTTCAAGGAATTTGTCCATTTCATCTAGGTTGTCTAGTTTTTTGGCATACAGTTCTTCATAGTATTTTCTTATAATATTTTGTATTGCTGTTGTGTCAGTTGTTATTTCTCCACTCTCATTTCTAATTTTATTTATTTGAGTCCTCTCTCTTTTTTTCTTAGTGAGTTTCGTTAAAGGTTCATCAATCTTGTTTACCTTTTCAAAGAACCAGCTCCTAGTTTCATTGATCCTCTGTATTGTTTCTTTAGCCTCTATGTCATTTATTTCTGCTCTGATCTTTATTATTTCCTTCCTTCTACTACATTTGGGCTTTACTTGCTGTTCTTTTTCTAATTCTTTTAGATGCAGGGTTAAGTTGTTTATTTGAGCTTTTTCTAGCTTCTGAAAGTGTGCCTGTAGTGCTATGAACTTCCCTCTCAGCACTGCTTTCGCTGTGTCCCATAAATTTTGAGTTGTTGTATGCTCGTTGTCATTCGTTTCTAGGAATTTTTTTATTTCTTCTTTGATCTCATTCTTAATCCATTCATTATTTAACACCCTGCTATTTAGTTTCCATGTGTTTGAGAATTTTTGAGCTTTTCTGCTGTGATTCATTTCTAGTTTCATGCCATTGTGATCGGAGAAAGTGCTTGATATGATTTCAGTCTTCTTAAATTTGTTGAGAGCTCTTTTGTGCCCTAACATGTGGTCTATCCTAGAGAATGTACCATGAGCCCTTGAAAAGAATGTATATTCTGCTGCTTTAGGGTGAAAGGTTCTGAAGATATCTATTAAATCGAGTTGATCTAGTGTTTCTAATAAGTCTGCTGTTTCTTTGTTAATTTTCTTTCTTGAGGATCTATCTAGTGATGTTAGTGGGGTATTGAAATCCCCTACTATTATAGTATTGCTGTTGATCTCGCCCTTTAAATCCATCAAAGTCTGTTTTATATATTTGGGTGCTCCTATATTAGGTGCATAGATATTTATAATAGTTATATCTTCCTGTTGGATTACTCCCTTTATCATTATGTAGTGGCCTTCTTTATCTCTTACTATATCCTTTGTTTTAAAGTCCAATTTGTCTGATATCAGTATTGCTACCCCAGCTTTTTTTTCATTTCCGTTTGCATGAAATGTTTTTTTCCATCCTTTTACCTTCAATCTATGTGTGTCTTTTGTTCTAAGGTGTGTCTCTTGTAGACAACCATTACTGGCTTTTGCAGTCAGATATGATTATAGTAGTTTGAATCCTTAATTTCTAGTTTCCTAGCTATGTGATCTTGGGAAAAAAATTTTAACTTCTCTAAGTCTCAGGGTATTTTTATTTTTTGGTCTCAATATTTTAATAAATCTACTGGATATAATAATCCCTACCTTAGAGGGTTATTTTAAAGATTAGATGATGATTTTAAACAACCACATAAAGTACCCTGGAACAGTCAAAACTATTGTCATGTTATTATAGTACATATACACTTGATATATCATCGTTAATTTCTTCTTTTTTCTCTTCTCATGTGGGAATATTGTGAGATCTATTTTTTAATTCCAGGATGAGTCAGTAAATTCACAATGGAATTGTTGCTTTCCTGCAATAGCCAGTGGGGGAAGCAGGACATGCTCCCGGGGCATCTGGTATTCTTCCTACTGATCGCTCTGGTCTGGAGGTCTGCTGCAGGGATGATGGATGCCTCGAGCTCTGTGTGGCACAGGTGGGAGCAGTCAACTGCGTTTTGGTTTTGAGGGAACTCACTTGTCTCCAGCTCCTGACCAAGGATGTAGGGCTCAAGAGTCAGCACTGTCCCAAGTGCCTGTCTCTCAAAGAGAAGATCTGGTTGACAGTCATCAGTTCAGAGGCCTGTAAAAGACACCCAAGTGCCCTCTTCATATCCACTCCAAGTGGACGCTGAAGACTTTACTTACTTAATTTGAAAACCTAAAACCTCATTTCTCTTCAAGGATTTCTGAGACTAATTATTTCCCCTACCCTTTCAGAATTCCCCTGACTTATCTTAAATATGTAAAATAACAGACAGTGACACATCACTGAAGAATGAGGTGTTCTGCTTTAATAGATTTTCCAGGTGAAATTGGCCCCTTGCGGTGTTTTGCTTCTATAATTTTATAGAAAAGGTCATAAATTGCATTACACATTCTTTTGGCTTCTTAGATGTGTTTATATAAAGTGAATATATATAAAATAGTTTACATTTATATAAACTATTCTTGATTACTTATAAATCAACTACTGTACTGTTATAGAACACAGAAAATCCCTGAAAGCCTGTTAATGCAGGTAGATTAATTGTCCACATATATTAATAATCCCAGTTTGCTCTCTTTGTTATTTTCTTTATGTTGTTGGATTTTAGTTTTGAGGTGACATAAGTAGGTGAGAAATGTGACTGTGCTTTACATTCTAGAATGAGTTAAGTTCTAAGTGTTAACTAATTTCTGATTGTTTGAATATTGACAAAATCCCAACCATTTGTGTGCATATTTGTTTATTAGACATATTGACATTATATTATTTATGAATATAAAGCACTCTGGCATTTTAATAATGCTTTTAATATTTATATTTATATTTAATATATTCATAACATATATTTGAATGCACTAATTTTTATATGACTTTCATATATATTTTTCTATCTCGCTGATGAATTTTTGTTTTAAATGAACCAGTGAAATAGGTCGTATTTTTGTGACTCAGGATAAATCTGGTTACAGAGAAGTTTGAAACCCCAAAACTGCGCCACATTACTATGAATTGAATGTTTTAATCACAATTATGTGTCCTCAGAGTACAGTACTATATACCAATTCCTGTCTGGTGCTAGACCTCTGAAGTTGATTGACCCTTCCGTGCCACCATCTCTTGTCGAGGTGACATACCTGAGGGCTCATAGAACGATCTCATTTTTTTTTTTTTTTTAGTTCTGGCAACATTAACTTACTGTCTGTAACATGATCTCCGTTAAAAAACAACAGTGGAAATAAAACCAACAGCAGGCTCTACTTTCTGCTATCTGTGTTTTGCCCTGAATGAAAATGACCCAACTCAAAGCCCCCATGATTATTTACTTTGATGCTAGTTGAGGGGGTGAGAGATGCTGTGTTCAGGGGTCAAGTCAGCCTCTCATTCCTCTCCAGCCACAGCACCGAAAGTAGCCATTGTCTGCATAATTCGAAAACTACACGTTCAGTAAAATAGAGACAAAGAAATGTAGTTGCTATGAAATAAAATGATTGTCACAAAGGGAGAGCTCAAATGTGAGAGAAGGTGCATTTAATATAAAAAAACACAACCGGGGTGCCATTATTTTCAAAGCAACCTAAGTGGAAAGTGCAAATGTAATGCATGATAATGAGGGTGCCCAATTTTGGAAAGTGGTTTTTAAAATGCTGCAGGAGAATGCAATCTAGAGTTTCTTAAGAAAAAAGCTAAAGCTCATCAGGGACCTTTACAAGCATCATTTTCTCCTGATTTAAACGATCTCACATGAACTTGCTGTTAGTCAAATTGGCATAGTGTTCTATTTGTTATTCATTATTTTTGACCACTTGCAGAAGGAACAAAAGGCCTGTTATTAGTGATTTGCCAATTGTTGCAGGATATAATCTAGGTACTTACAGAGCACTTTGCTTCATGTTTATTTTGTTGTATGAAGTTGTATGATCTAAGGGATTTCATAGCCCCCTAATGCTCAGCTTAGACAATCTCTCCTCAAGTGATTAGTCTGGAAGAAGCTATTGTCTCCAGATACCAGGCCTCTGAGCATATTGAAGTTTCCCTGGAAAAGCCTGTCCTCCTTACAGAGGAGATTTTGGCTTTGGGGCAAAGCAGGATTTTTCTCTTTGAGTGTTTGTGTGTAGATTTCTTTCTTTCATAGATTCTTTTTTATTTTTAAAATTTTATAATTGTTTTAGCATGTCATTGGTTTTTAAAATTTCTTATTTAAAAAATTTTCATTACAGGTGACAGTCAATATTATATTGGTTTTGGGTGTATAGCTTAAAGGTTAGACAATTATATAACTTACAAAGTGATCTCCCATAAGTCTAGTACCCATGACACCTTACACAGTTATCACAATATTACTATGTTCCCTATTCTGTACTTTACATTCCCATAACTATTTTGTAACTTCCACTTTGTCCTTCTTAATCTATTCACCATTTCTATCTAGCCTTCCTCCCCTCTGGCAACCATCTGCTTGTTCTTTGTATCTATGAGCTTCTTTATGTCTTGTTGTTTTTTTTTTATTCCACCTTTACATGAAACCACATGGTATCCCTCTTTCTCTGTGTGACCTATTTCACTTTACATAATACTTACTACATCCATTCATGTTGTCCCAGGTAGTAAAATTTTATTGCTTTTTTAATGGCTGAGTAATATTTTGTTGTATATACGTACCACCTCTTTTTTATCCAATCATCAATGGACATTTAGGTTGCTTCCAATCTTGGCTTTGTAAATAATGCTGAAATGAACATGGGGATGTATAAAATTATAATTTAGTTTTAATGTAATGTTTCAAATTAATGATTATTTAAAAATATCTTTCCAAATTGGAAAATGAACATATACACAATCATTTCTATCAGTGACATAGTATTCCATTGTATAAAAGTACCTGATTAAAATAACCCTTATTATTGGATACTCATATTGTTTCTGATTATTTTTGCATACACGTCTTTGTGCTCTTGACCAATTTGTATCCTTAGAATAATTCCCTGGAAGTAGAAAGTATGAGTTGGTGTTTTATATTTTTCTGGTTGTTAATATATATTGCCAAATTCCCTCCCTTAAAGAAAGGACCAATTTATACTCCCTCTAGCAATGTATGAGAATGCCCATTTCTATAGTTGCCCATTATAGTTACCATATTTTTTAATTTTTGAGAACTTTATTAGACAAAAAATGACATTATTGCTTTTCTTTGACTTTTGTGTCTATTGATTCTATAAAATAATGACATTTCTAAGACTACTATCTAAACAAAATGTAAACTTCCTTATGTTAAAGATACAGTCTCCACATATTTAAATATTTATATCTTCCATTCTTCTAAAATAGAATAAATCCCTAAGGAGGCATTTAAGATATTACTAACAGTATAAGAACATCCTTGAATTTTATTTTAAAGCTTAAGCTCATTGTTCTTAGAACTCATCTGCTAAAGGTAACCATATCCAGAGAGTGACCAACATTCTCCTAGAATCAGAGAACAGAGGGAAAGAGAAGGTTATGACAGCTAAGCTTTGGTGATGACTTTTGTATCTAGCTTGGACTTCAGGCTGTTTTGGTCTTTGTTCCTTGGTGGTCAGTGCCAGAGTAATGCTGATATCTCTCCTTAGGCCTCAGTGGGAAAATAGGGCAAAGTATGCTAAATATGCTTGATAGGTTTGATTTGGGAATTGGACAGAATTGATAGTCTGACCCTTCATAAATGTATGTTCTTATATAAGAAGAATAAAAAAACTCCTTAAACATAACACAGCTCCTGCTTTGTTTTTGAACAAAATTCTTAACATATTTTCCCACAAAAAAAAGCCCTGGAGTAGTATTGTCTTTCCATATACATACTCTAAACCAGTTTACAAGTGATTATTTATGCTGCACAGTCTGGGTTACACTATTTACAAACACACACACACACACACACACACTCACTTACACATATCTCAGTAGATGCTGAAAAATAATGGCAACCAGACATCAATAAGAAGATAATATATTTAAGGTTGCTACTTGGCTTCACATAACTTTGCACTTAATTATACTCTTCCTCTGTATTATTTAAACCATCATATAATTTCAAATTTCAGCAAAAATTAATTTTTATTTGAATAAGAAGCCCTTTATTTATTAAGAGCACATACTATTTAAAGAGCCTTCCCTTAAAATAGGAAGTTTCATTTAGCTAAATGTAAGGAAAGAAAGGCAGTCAACTAAAATCTGTGATTATAGCCTGAGATCTCACATTATCTAAGAGTGTACTTGACTGAATCAGACATATTTTAATGATTGGTCAAACCAGGTTCAAGAGAAAGGTACTGTTCTGTTAATAAAAGGAAACTTAATGATTGAGTTGCCATTGGGAACATCACAGAATCCATAATAAAGTACACTTTGTGCACACAGGATACTCAATCTTGGTGCTCTGTGGTGTTTAGTGTACTTTAGAGATTGAAAGCAAAGTGAAATTAATTCAACAACCTATGGCTCCATCTCGTGGGAATAAGGTAGCATAAATCTTTGTGAATCACCCAAAAAGAATTAGGATATGAGTACACTGATAGATGATGATTTGTTTTGTTATATATGTATAAAGGTACCTCTTCCAAATACCTACTAAATGAATGTTTAAAATAAACTTGAGGAATTCTACAATATGTTCACTGTTAGGGAGTCAAGAATTATAAAACACTTAGTAGTTATGAAAGAACAAAATATCACAAAGCTGCAGAGTGATGCCCCAGTTTCACTGAAGTATCTGAGAAGGAATAATGACCTACCACTTAATATGGTGCTTATTATGTGCCAGATACTGTCTTCAGTGTATTAATTCTTTCAGTCCTCCAAACATCTCCATGAGGTAGTTATTATATTTTGTTGAAGAGAACATTAGAGCAAAGAAAGGTTGAACATCTTGACAAGGGTCATATAGCTGGTAAGTGACATAGCTGTAATTTGAATTTTCTTTTGATTCAAGATGGTACCTGTGAAGGTCAGGTGGAAATGGAGCACTGCCAAGCAAGTCCCAAAGAAATGTACAGACTCCACTGGAAGTTTTATTATGGCTTCTTTGGAAGTATAAATTTGCAAATATCATCACAGAATTAAATGCATTATTAAGTACAAATGTGATGATAAGCAATCAATGAACAACTGATGTGCCACAACTACGAGTTGATTCTTCTCACTTCTTTCCCTTCCTGTCTGTCATCAGTCTATCTCTCTGTCTGTCTCTCATTCACTATAAAAAAAGAACTAATGTGGCATTTGGCATTCGGAGGAGAAACTGCACTGGTTTCTAAGGTCTAAATATATCATTAAATATCTGCAGAACTTGGGTCAAAATGTATCATTTTCTGGACTTAGTTTTCTCTTTTTTAGAACAAGTTGACATGTTCAAAAAGAGATTCTACATTTCTTTTGTGAGACAAACTTTTTTTTTTTTTCACAGAGAGATAGACAGGAAGGGAGAGAGATGAGAAGCATCAATTTATCATTGTGGCACTTTAGTTATTCATTGATTGCTTTTCTCATATGTGCCTTGACTGGGGCTACAGCAGACCAAGTGACCCCTTGCTCAAGCCAGCAACCTTGGGTCCAAGCTGGTGAGCTTTGCTCAAACCAGATGAACCTGTGCTCAAGCTGGCGATTTCAGGGTCTCGAACCTGGATCCTCCGCATCCCAGTCTGATGCTCTATCCACTGCGCCACTGCCTGGTCAGGTGAGACAAACTCTTAATGACATTGTTTGGTAAAGAAATCGTTCTGTCTCTAAAGACCTCACGGGGGACAAGTTGGTCTTCTCTGCCATTCTCATCCAAAATGGATTCAGTGAAAGAACCTGATTTTATTCAAAATACTTTAGCATCTTATTCAAGATACTTTAGCATCCTCGACTCACTAAACTCCTCACCTGTGAAACATGCAAATGCAGAAAGGAAAGCTACAGTTGGAGGTTGAGGACAGAGTAGAGTAAGTCCTTCTTGTTTCTCTTGGGGATAAACTTCAACATGGGGAAGAGGGCATTGATACTGGCAACAGATGATATAATGTCCTTATCTAAATTCACATCAAGTGATTCCAACCTTCAGAGCATTCCCCAACAATGGCCTTTCCAGCAGCATGAATCTGCAGAGCCCAGCAGTTAACATCAGTCAAGCTGCTTTGCCAGTATTGCCGCTCCAATCTCAGAATCACTAAACCATTTTCCAGAAGGACAGTAAAAGCCACCTTTCCTCCCTGAGTTGTGTTAATGCTCTTACACTATCAAAGCACACAGACAGAGGGTTGTTCTTAACCATATATGGAACAACCCTGCAAATCATGCTTCAGTATTGCACTGTGGAAACACCAAGGTGAAAAGGTAAATCTGTGGTGTAACTGTATTGATTAATTGATGTAAGACATGTCAGGCTAATATTTATCTTGTTTCAAAGACACTAGTTCTACATGACAGATTTGTTGAAATATTTCCTGTGTAAAAATATTTTTTTTGAAAAGTGGAGCTTTAGCGCAATGAAATCGAGGGAAATCTCATCAAATGATCATTCAGAAAAGGTTACTGAAAGGAGCCCTAATGCAAACGTCAATCACTCAGAAAGTTAAAAGCGCTAAAATGGGGACTGGAGAGCAAATGTTATTTAGTTTCCTTGTCTTGTGTGTGTGTGTGTGTGTGTGTGTGTGTGTAAGAGAGAGAGAGAGAGAGAAAGAGAGAGAGAGAGAGAGAGAGAGAGAGAGAGAGAGAGAGAGAGAAAGAGAGACAGGCAGGAAGGGAGAGAAATGAGAAGCATCAACTCAGAGTTGCAGTCCTTTAGATTTCCATGTATTTTTAATAGGCTTCACTGGAAACACTTTGACCAATGAAACAATCACATGGCAAACCAAGGCAGTGCCTGGATAAAAAAGCCTTAGCATTGTCCAAGAAGACAAGAAGAGAGAGCACCATACTCCTCTTCCCAGCAAGACTTGTAGAAGCAGAAGATATAACTTCGGACCCTCAGGTCCTGCCCAGGTTGAAAACAGACACAGAACACCGCTCACAAGATTGTACCCTCAGGGCATGTGGGAAAAGGGAATTCTGCCTTATGAACAGCTTGTCCAATTCCACTTCTTCTGGCCCATAGAGAGATAATGGGGTTTGAGTACTAAAATTTAGGCTCCTGAGAGAACAGAAAGATACAAGTGTGATTCAGTAAGGACAAGGGGCTACATCTGTGGAAGTGTGGAGGGAGAAGAACATTTAGGAACCAGGCGGACAGAATGCTGATCCTGAATTACAGCACTGTTGAATGGAAAGAAGAGCCTGGGCAGTGGAGTGGGAGTGGGCAATGGGAGTGAAATGAACCTGAATAGGTAGGCTATGATGTAGTCACAAGCAAACTCAGAAACCTAAGAAGCTTACTAAAATAGAAGTTTATTTTGGCTCATGCAAAGTCTATGCAGATGGGTAATACTCCATCATCTTACATCTATGGCACTTAGAACATGTGGCCTCACCACAGTGATGACAAGGTATCTGGAGGGTTGCATGAGATGTTTTGAAGAATAGATCTGGAAGTAGATTACATGCTTTTTTTTTTTTTTAAGGTAACAGGTGGGGAGATAGTGAGGTAGAATCCTGCATGCAGCCCAACCAAGATCCACCCGGGAACTCCATTTGGGGCCGATGCTCAAGTACTGAGCTATTTTTAGAGTCTGAGGCTGATACGCTTGGACCAACAAAGCTGTCCTCAGTGCCCAGGGCCATGCTTGAAGCAATTGAGCCACTGGCTGTGGGAAGGGAAAAAGGAGAAAAGGGGGAGAGGGTGAGGAGGAGAAGTAGAGATTGCTTCTCTTGTATGTCCTGACTGGAAATTGAACCCGGGATATCCATATGCTGGGCTGACACTCTATCTACTGAGTCACCAACCAGGGCCACATCATCTTTCTATATATATCCTACTATCTTGGACATAGTCACAAAACCCTCAACTAACTGCAAGAGAGGCTGGAAGATATACCATTATAGGTTACTTGTCTAGGTTTTCCGTAGAACACTAGGGATTTAGGTTTTCATAAAGAAAAATATCCAAAGAATGTATTATTAAATATTAGAAGGCATTAGCATGAGTTGATTGCAGAACTTCATTGCTGCTGTTCTTTCTCCCTCTCAGGGTAGAAGATTGGCCTCATTTCCACTCTGTATATAATTTTATGCTTTTATTCCCTATATTCTTTTTACTTGTAGGGAAAACATGAAAAGCAAGGTACATATTTGGAATTCTTTTTCTATCATACTGATTTAATTATCTTTTTATTTCCTACAAGAAGGTAGAGAAACTTTTATGTTAAAGAGCCCCCCCATAACACCCACCCATCCCAAAAATATGAAATCAGAAATTAAGTATATTTTATTCACAAATTTATACATTTTGTGACCTAAGGCCAACATTATTAATAGTAAATGCTTAAAGATATAAGTCATAATTTGGTTCCAATCCATATAAAAACATTAGATTTAACCTTAACATCATAGTCACTGAAATTCTGATAGATTGTATGGGACATATTTTCCATTTTTGTGTTATTTGCTTCAACATATGTTAATAGATGGTAATTATATGCTTTTCATTTGAACAGCACTTATCCAAAAACAATTTAATATTCACACATCTAATGGATCAGGCACGGTTATTGATCATTTGGATCAGAGTTCAATTTGAACTGCTGCTGGTTAGATTAGAAATTGTAATCATGGCAAAAGATAAATTATAAGGACTCTGCAGATCAGTTCTGGTTTTAGATTAGATGTGTTTTTATTTTTTTTAAATTTATGAATAGAGTTTTTAATATTTTAGTATTACATGTCACTCCATTAAATTCAATTTTATAAATAAAAAAAAGAGAAGAGGAATCAATTAAAGGTGAGATGGGCTCTTAGACACAAACATCAGATGAGAGATCTGTGATGGTGTCATTAATGTGGGGTTTCTAAGAAATACATCAGACATCCTCTGTACTCTTCCAGTATTGTGTCAGGAAAGTAAAATTTATAGAAAATGACTTTTTTAATATAATAAAAATGGTGAGAGACATCCATAAATTATTCCTAAATTAAGATAAAAGCTAAAAAGTATGCTTATTTTATAAATATAAATTTTGATATAGTAAATCAAATACTCTATTATTAAAGTTATGCAATATTTAATATATAAAGATTTGACTTGAATTAAAGAATGTCTGAGTGAAGATTAATTTAGAAAAAGCAGAACTTTGGTGATTTTAATATAAACATTTATCTTTGCTTTTAAAAATTATTTTTTTCTATTTATAAAAGAAATATATTCTCATTGTAGAAAATTTAGAGAAGTCTATTCAAGAAAACAAAGCACACTCACTATCCTATAACCCAGATGTATTTACTATTAATATCTTGAAATATCTTGTTATAGTCTTTTATTTTGATTTTTATTAAATATTTTAATATATAGAAATACAGAAAATGATATATTGTAGTAAAACCATAGACACCTATCACCTACGTTTAAATATGTTAACTTTTTGCTATATTTACTTAGCTCTCTAATTCACAAATACATTATAAATGCAGATTCACATACTTCACTTCTTTCTCCTTTCTCTTTTTACCAGAAATAACTATTATTATAAAATTTCCATTTTATTATTTTAATGTGTATTATCCATAAACAGCATATAAAATTGTTTTGTTTTAAAAAGTATATAAATGTTATAATCATAATCATTGTCTTCATCATTATAATGGTGAACAAAGATTATGCACTTACTCTCTTCCAGACACTGTTCTAAAGAATATTATACATATTAAACTTAGAAGGTAGATGCTATTATTATCCTTATTTTACAGAAAATTAAATTGAGCCATAGTGAGGTTAATTAACTTGCCAAAGGTTGGACCTAGGTTAGGTCTGTATATTTAAACTGTTTTATTTTATTTACTATTCATTTTTACTCATTTTTAAAATTTAAGCATAGTTGGTATACAATATTATATTAGTTTCAGGTATATGAGATAGTGATTTGACATTTTATACCTTACAATATGATCACCACACTAATTTTTTTTTTTTAATTTATTTTTTTCTGTATTTTTCTGAAGCCGGAAACGGGGAGAGCCAGTCAGACAGAGACTCCCACATGTGCCCGACCGGGATCCACCTGGCACGCCCACCAAGGGGCGACGCTCTGCCCACCAGGGGGCGATGCTCTGTCCCTCCGGGGCTTCACTCTGTTGCGACCAGAGCCACTCTAGTGCCTGGGGCAGAGGCCAAGGAGCCATCCCCAGCGCCCGGGCCATCTTTGCTCCAGTGGAGCCTCGGCTGTGGGAGGGGAAGAGAGAGACAGAGAGGAAGGAGAGGGGGAGGGGTGGAGAAGCAGATGGGTGCTTCTCCTCTGTGCCCTGGCCGGGAATCAAACCCGGGACTTCTGCACGCCAGGCCGACGCTCTACCACTGAGCCAACCGGCCAGGGCCTCACCACACTAATTTTAGTAAGAGTTTATTAAAATGCTTTTCTGCACCTTTTGAATTCTATGGTTTTTCTCTTTTAATCTGTTAATGTGAAAATTACATTAGAACAATTCTAAATTAGTTCAATTGTTAAAGTTTAATAATTCATATATTCCTGGAACACTATTTAGTCTTAATTTATTGCTTTTTATGATATTATTGGTATCATTTTCTAATATTCCATTCAAGGTTGTTACCTCTATATTTAAAAATGAGATTTGTGTATAATTTTTCTTTATTGAATTATTTTATACATTGTTAATGTCAAGGCATTTTTAGCTTTATGCAATGAGATAGGAACTTTTCTAATTTTATTTCTATTTCTATGGAACAGTTTGCATAATAATAAAATTATCTGTTCTTTGAATTTGTGGTAGAACTTTCTTATAAAAAAAGGTTTAAGGAAGATAACAGTGGAGATTTTTAATTATTGATTATATTTGGCAAATGATTACAAGGCTATTAAAATTTTCTATTTATTATTTAGTTAGCAATAGTAAGTTAGAATTTTTTTAGTTGATTTTCTATCTGAGTTTTCAAATTTACTGGAATAAAATGTTTTATAGCATTTTCCTTGTGATTTGAAAAATATTAAGTGTGTCATTATTCTCCTATTTTTATTACAAATATTGATTGACTTACGACCTATGCAACTTACGACCATTCGACTTTACAATCACAATCGCTAGCCACTACTGCTCCGCGTCTGGCAGCGCAAGCATTGCCCAGCTGGGCCTACGACAGTGCGGACCAGCTTCCAACAGCACTACTATCTCCGCGTGTACCATTTCAACTGTTATCCCAGACTCGGTACAGCAAGTTGTGTTTTGTGTCTTGGATATTTTTCATCAAACCCCTCCCAAGATGTCTATCAAGAGGAAATTGTCTTTGCAAATATTAAACCAGTTGTACTGGTAATGCAGTGTTTGTCTTAAACCTGACGAATGTAAAAATAAGAAACAAAATGGTGTAGAGATGATACAAATGGCATAAAATAAACAAAGAAAATTATGATACATAACAATAATGAAAGAAAATTATGATAAAATATGACTTAAAGATTTTTATAACATCATTTTACAGTACTGTACATCTAGCCTACTCAACTTACAACCAAATTGTGTTATGACCAGTCTGTCAGAACCAATCATGGTCGTAAGTCGAGCACTAGCTGTAATTGGTTTATTTTATCTTTTATTCTTTTTTAAAAATAGAATTTTATTTTTATTTATTTTTTATTGATTCATTTTTGTCCAGGATGGATAGCTCAGTCGGTTGAAGTGATGTCCTGAAGCAAAGAGGTTGATAGTTCAGTCCTTGGTCAGGGCACATACAGGAACAGATCAATGTTCCTGTTTCTCTCTATCCCTTCTTTTCTCACAAAAATCAATAAATAATCATTTAAAAAATTGACTAATTTTAGAGATAGAGAGAAAGGAAAGAAAAGACAGAGAAAGAAACATTAATTTGTTGTTCCACCTATTTATGCATTTTTTGGTGGATTCTTTTCTCTTTTTGTGACAGAGACAGAATGAGGGACAGAGAGGAACAGATAGAGAAGAAGGGAGAAATGAGAAGCATCAATTCTTTGTTGCTGCTCCTTAGTTGTTCATTTATTGCTCTCTCATATGTGCCTTGACTGGGGGAGCTACAGCAGAGTGAGTGACTCCTTGCTCAAGCTAGTGACCTTTGGGCTCAAGCCAGTGACCATGGGGTCATGTCTATGATCCTGCACTCAAGCTGGTGAGCCAATGCTCAAGCCTGAGAAGCCGGTGCTTAAGCTGGCGACCTCAGGGTTTTGAACCTGGGTCCTCTGTGTCCCAGTCCAATGCTCTATCCATTGTGCTATTGCCCAGTCAGGCTCATTGGTTGATTTCTGTATGTGCCCTGATAGGGGATCAAACCTGTAATGTTGGTGTATTGGGATGATTAGCTAACTGAGCTATTTGGCCAGAGCTTTTATCTTTTATTCTTAATTTTGCCAAATAATTGTGTTTTATTATTCTTAGAAACGACAACCCACTAAAAATCTATTTGTATGATTAAAAAGTCCATGGATATGGTGTACTGAGGCTTAACTTTTCTCTCCAAAAGAGTCATAGCCTCTTTGTCCATTCACATTCTTGAGGAAATTCACAAAACTAGAGCCACTAGAATGAAGGTGAGGCTTGATACTACAAACATCATGGTGTGGCTGATCTCTCAACTCACATGTTTTTCTGCAATGTGTCCTCCCCATCAAGAGACTGCTCCTTCCACTAAGGAAACATGCCCCTATCAGAAATAGAGTTTATTTCTTGGATCCCTTGAATCTGGGTGGGTTTGTGACTGCTTTGATCAATAAAATGATAAAAATTTCCCTGTGTCCTTCCCAGGTATAAGTTTTAGCTGGGCTGGTAGCTCTAGTTTCTTGCCTCTTGGAAGCTAGCCATTGTGTAAACATGTGACTACCCTGAGATCACTATGCTATGAAACACATGCAACACAACGAGAGAGAAAAAGATTAAGGAGGACCGATGTGTCAAGTCTGTGAATGAAAAAGCCGTTGTGAGTGTCCACCTAGTTATGCTTTTAGATGATTCTGCCCTAGCCTGACTACAATTCATGAAAGACTCTAAGCAAAAACTACCTCCTAGAGCCCATTCAAACTACAGAAACATGAGCAATGATAACTATTTGTTCTTTTAAGGTTCTGAATTTGGGAATTGTTTCTTAGGCAGCTGTAGATACCTAGAAAGAGTAGCTATTGTGAAAATCCTCTCCCTTAGTTTTCCCCCAAGGAAAAGTTCTGCCTTTAACAGGATAAATATGCATAGGTATCCAAATTGTTAAGAGATTATTAAAGTCTGACCAGTCGGGGGCACAGTGGATACAGCATTGGACTGGGATGCAGAGGATGCAAGTTTGAAACCCTGAGGCCGCCGGCTTGAGTGCGGGCTCATCTGGCTCGAGTGCAGGCTCACCAGCTTGAGCACGGGTCGCTGGCTTGATCATGAGATCATAGACATGACCCCATGGTCACAGGCTTGAGTCCAAAGGTCACTGGCTTGAGCAAGGGGTCACTCGGTCTGCTGTAGCCCCCTGGACAAGGAACATATGAAGAAGCAATCAATGAACAACTAAGGTGCCACAGCAAAGAACTGAGGCTTCTCATCTCTCTTTCTTCCTGTCTGTTCCTATCTGTTCCTCTCTCTGTCTTTCTCTCTCTGTCTTTGTTAAAAAAAAATTATTATATGCCAGCTCTGAGGTAATACTATCCCTGAAGGACCCAGAATGCCAGTGTGGTATCCTGCTCAGAGAAAGACCAAATACACATTGGGTGGTAGATGGCGTGTTGATCCAAGTCAACCTAACAGTAACCCCAGTGTATTTGAAACTATCCTATAGGTATTTTCTGAGGTTCTTTTGTATCATCGGTAACTGTGTATTGTTTAAAACAAGTGATAGATGTAAATCAAGTGATAGATGTAAATATGTATATTACACAGTGCTTTAAATGTATATTATTTAAAAGTATTAAGAAGAACATTACATAGTCAAGATCAAAGAGAAAAGAGGGCAGTTACAAGAAACAGAATGATAGAAAACTCTTCATTTATAACAAGAAGTACATTTTTATTAAAGTAATAGAAAATTAAGGTACTTCTGTGTGCTTAACTTTTTTTTTTTTTTTAAAGAGCTAATACTTTCATAGTGCTTACCTGCCTCTGTGATAACTGGTTTACAAATATTAATCCATTTAATTTTCACAACAATCCTTTCATGTAGATATTATTACTTATCCTCATTTTTAGAAGAGGAAATTGAGTCAGAGAAAGGTTAATTATAATTAGCCTAAAGTCACAAAGCGAAGATACAAATTGTTATGTTGGAAATCATTATAAGAAGCCAAAACAGATTACACATCTCTCATCCTGGGTTCCTGGTTTCTATATAGTCCTGTACCAAAATGGTGGCAGTCAGACCACTTCCTCTGGGGAATCCCGAGGCTATGTATTCTCTAGCCGCACTCTTTCTTTCCTGATAATTTGAAGCCATCATTCCAGATCTACCATCTTGCATAGATTACTGTCAGTTTCTTATGGGAGGGCATGTTTTTTCCTGCGCGTTTTCAGATTGGTCTCATGTCAGGAAGTGACGAGTTACTTAGGGCTGAAGAGTGGGAGTCCTGATGTCCATTTGGATAGAGGAGCCTACAGAAAGAACTCCGTTGGAATATGGGTCAGAGAAACAAAGCAATGGTGATATCAAAAAATTTTGAGTTTATGGCCATACCTTCATCACTGGCCTGTCCAAAGAAGGGAATGAATTATCTCCTTTTTCTCAGAGTTTTAAAGAGCTTGAAAGTCATAGTGAAACAAACTTTTTGCTCTTCACTTCTGACACTAAAACAGTAAACAATATGTTCAGGTGCTAATCCTTGGGCTGGTGTTTTAAACATTTCTCTAATTGAAGTGAGAAGGATATTAACCCTGAGAAAAATGTCACAGACAACCAAACATTCTTGGCTTTGCGGCTCACAGGATGAATTGATACCAGTTATAACTTTCTTTTTCAACACATTAACTCAGTAGAATTAATTTCAAGTTTCTGCATGAATCATTTAAGTGTTAATTTCTATTTTTAAATAGTGACTATTATTTCTATTATTTTTTTTGTTCTTTTATTTTTTTGCACCACAGTGATTGGTCACAAAGTGAGAATTAAATTGTCACTATTCTTTTTTTTTTTTTTTTTCCTAAGGCAATGGCTATTTTTGGTCATCACTTACTAGACTGGATCAGGTTTTCATCTATGATTTTTAAAAGACTCCTGTGTACACAGCTGCTTTGGCAAAGTTAGGAATCAAACTGACAGCCCATTGGAAAGGCATAACCTGTCACAAGCCTAAAGAGACACAGAGTGACAGTTCCCAGGCTCAAGTGTGAGGCCTGCCTCTCAATCTTCTTCAACTTCCAGCATCTTAGCTGACTTAGGACACTGATGCCAGAGTGCAGAGGGCCTGATTTTACAGATACAAGGTCGTCAGGACCAAAAGACTGTTTGCCTCTGCTACAGACTTCCCTGCAGCTGGTGGCCAAGTTTGATACATCCTGTGAGGGTCTGAGCGCACATACACACACTTTGCTCCCTCCTTGTTGAAATTTTGAAACTTTCATTATTATTCTTGTTTTTGTTGTTGTTTTATTTTATATTTTTTGTCACAGTTTTCTCAATCCACTTTTTATCTGGATTTGTGACCAGAGTGGCAGTTGGCATAGAAATCATAATTGTTTTTTTTTTGTCTTATATCTGGTCATGAACCATCAAGCCAGGAATACAGGCAGACATCTAAAGCTGAAGGGGTAAGAGTACTCCTGGGTGTCTTTGGGGGATCATTCGCAATCAATGTTTTTAGCTGCTATTATTGCTGTATCTGTAAATGAGAAGGGGAGACTTCAAACTTTGGTTCAGGTTCTTCATACTTTGGAGTTTGAAGCTGGTCTTGAATACTGGTTCTGACACTTATTAGTTGTGAGACCATGAGTAAGTTGCAAGATCTATTTGATTTCAGCTTCTTTGTATACAAAATTGTCAATGGTTAGAGTAGCCAACACTTACCATATTTCCTCATGTATAAGATGCACTTTTTTCTGAAAATTTGGGGTCTAAACACTGGATGCATCTTCATCTAGTGGTGGCAACATTTACCTCCAGTCCTGACCAGGATTAGAAATCGGGACCATGGGGAGGAGTAGCAGCTTCAACTACTCGCCATGGCCACACAAACAGTGGTTGTAGATTTTTTTACTTGCATCTTCTGCTTTTTCACACTTGTTTTTGTGCTCATTGTTGAAGACAGTGATTCATCATCAGACACAGATGAGGACAAGCTAACGGATGGGAGTTTTGACAGTGATGAGGAATTGTATGAATTTTATAATGAATAATAAGGGGGTGGGGGAGATATATTCGGTGGGACACTTGAATCTATGTAAACACAAATTAAAATCATAAATTAAAAAAAATGGAGCCTGACCAAGCGGTGGCGCGGTGGATAGAGTGTCGGACTGGGAGCATCCTCCAGGACCCAGGTTTGAGACCCCGAGGTCGCCAGCTTGAGTGCGAGCTCATCTGGTTTGAGCAAGGCTCACCAGCTTGAGCCTAAGGTTGCTGGCTTGAGCAAGGGGTCACTCGGTCTGCTGTAGCCCCCCGGTCAAGGCACATATGAGAAATCAATCAATGACAACTAAGAAACCATAATGAAGAATTGATGTTTTTTTCATCTCTTTTCCTTTCTGTCTGTCTGTCCCTATCTGTCCCTCTCTCTGACTCTCCCTGTCTCTCCCACAAGAAAAAAAAAGAAGAAAGAAAAGATTAAAAAAAACTCCTGAGTTCAATAACTTTATGTAATACTTTTTTTTTTTTTTTCAAATTTCAGGCCCCAAAATTAAGGTACATCTTATACATGGGAGTGTCTTATACATGGGGAAATATGGTAGATCTTTATAGAACTAAATGAGATAATGTGGGTAAATAATTATCTTTTAACATAAAGCAAAGCACATTATAATCAAGCCTTATTTTAATTTTTATTTAATGATGTTAGGGAGAGAGAAAGGGAGAGAGAGAGAGAGACAGGAACATTAATCTGTTTCTGTATGTGCCCTGTCTAGGGACCAAAGTGGCAATCTCCGTACTTCTGAACAATGCTCTAACCCAGTTATTTTCAACCTTTTTTGAGCCATGGCACATTTTTTACATTTACAAAATCCTGGGGCATGCCACCTACCAAAATGACACTCTAACACAGTACATATTATACATATAGTTAATAATATAGTTTCTAAATGTATTTATACTCACTTAGTGTGAAACCTGGGCCTGTTTCGATGAACACAAAAGGGATATTCTGGCAGGAATGGTAGAAAGACACATCCAAAGCTCTTCCTCAACAGTTCTCAGTCTCTCTCTGTTTTTCGTTTTTATCGCAGTCAAGCTTGAGATGCTCAGCTCACATAGATATGTGGTTGAAAACAGGAGCAATGTCAAAATAGCTTTGTTGGCCAGAATGGGAAACTCCTTGGCAACAGATAACCAAAAACTGTCCAAAGGAAGATCAGCAAACTTTAGCTTTAAAGTTAGATAACATTGTGATGCGTTGTGATGCATTGTATATCACCCTCTGTGGGGGCCTATTTTAAAAAGAAAAAAGGTCAAATATCTATATACACCATCAGGATAGACATAACCAGCTGAGGCTGAGGCTTCATCTAGTGGTGGCAACATTTACCTCCAGTCCTGACCAGGATTAGAAATCGGGACCATGGGGAGGAGTAGCAGCTTCAACTACTGCCATGGCCACACAATGACAATGCAGCCCGAGCGGGGACCTTCCTGGGTGTGGGTGAGAGGCAGCCTACTATTGGTTCATCACTAGTGGTCGGGATGAATTCTAGAAGGTGATTGGTCAGTGAGCGTTCCCTGTGCCTCCACTCTTCCTGTCGCTGATAGCTGGAGGGATTGTGAGGGGAATGTTTATGTTCGGATGGAGGCAGCTGGCGGCGGGCTGGATAAATAGCCTCCATGGGCCGTATCTGGCCGCAGGCCGTAGTTTGGGGACCCATGTTTAATTTCCCCACGGCACACCTGACCATGTCTCACAGCACACTAGTGTGCCATGGCACACTAGTTGAAAAACACTGCTCTAACCAACCAAGTGGTAGGCCAGGGCTCACCTCTCAGTTATTGGAGTTCTTGTTCAGTTTCACTTTCTATCCCAGTGCATCCAGCATCTCAACAGATCTTTGTTTCCATGCAACAAACATTCTTTATAGCACACTCCTCTATTCATGCATGAATACCTTTCTTTTATAGTAATTTTTTTCTTTCCTCTTCCTTCAAAACAATGATTTTCACATCTGTTATTATAGTTATCATTCTTATATCTGTTATATTTAGACTTTGTCCCTACTTTTCTATCAGTCGGTGTGTCACCATCCAAATTTTCTCTATTTTCATCAATTATAGCTTCTACATGCTGAGTTCTTAGAATCATTATTATAAAGCACTATAGAAATGGATTAAAAAGGAGGAAATGCAATAATTTGAGAAACTTTTTGCTTCCCAGCAATAAATTTTATTTAAATTTAAATTTTAATTATTAGATTTCTAATTATAAAATTAATTTGCAATCACTTTAACAATTTATGCAATAGTAAATGTATAGTGAAATAATAACTACCCCTTAACCACAGCTAATCCCACACATGGTTAATGAAAGTTAGCAGTTTGTGTATGCGGTGTACCTTTGCATCCCTTTCTCTGTGCTTATATAACCATATACAAATATTAGAACCTTCTCATTCTCATTTGTTGTGATGGGTTGAATTGTATCCCTCCAAAATTTATAAACCCCCAGCACTTCATCTTATTTGGAAATAGAGTCATTGTAGATGTAATTAGTTAAGATAAGGTCATTGTATTGGTTCATAATCCAATATGACTGGTGTCCTTACAAAAAGGGAAAATTTGAACACAGAGATGTCCACACAAGTAGAATACTGTGCAAACAGAAAGACTGAGCTTAGGAAAATACTTGCACAAACCAAAGCATACCATAGATTTCCAGCAAACAGTGAGAAGCCATGCAAGAAGTATGGTACGTAGTCTCTTTTACACAGTTCTCAGAAGGAACTGGCCCTTTTATACCTTGGTCATGGACTTCCAGCCTCCAGAGCTATGAGACAATAACTTTCTGTGGTTTAAGCCACTCAGTTTTGGTCCTTTGTTACTGTCACTCTCGCAAACTAATGCACCTCCTTTATGAATATGGGATTATATCAGTGGTGTGATTCAGCTGTTTTGCAGAACCAGTGTTCGGCAGAACCAGTACCTAATTTTTGGTTGAGTTTGGTGAACCAGTTGTGAAAATGGCACTTGTAATCAGGGTTCTCTCTAAAGTGGGTGCCTGGGCAGCTGTCCAATGTGGAAACCACAAATTTATGTTCTTTACTCTTCTTTAACATTTATCTGTGCAAAAGCATATTCTAAGCGCCTGTAGTAATGTTGATTCCATCCACAGGAGAAAAAAATTGCAAGTGAGGATACCAATCAAGAAGCAGTATGGAAATGTCTTAAATAACAGTTTTATTGTTTTTTTGTCAGGTATTATTTAATACTTTTTCATTAGTATTTTGAAACTCTTTTTTATAACATTATCTTGTTTTGTGTACCTCTTTTATTGTTCTTATTTAAGTATTAAATGCATGAAATAGGTAATAACTACCCCTTAGTAATAACTACCTTTTGGTATGTTGTTTTTTTTTTTATACTTAAAATAGTCATTAGGGCAGAGAATCAGTTGTTAAATTATTTGAATCCTACCACTGGATTATATTGTACAAATTATTTTATGATGTGTTTTGTTCACTTAATGTGTCATGAGCATCTCATTAGGTAGCATATTTTAAATGACTATAGTTTCCCACTGTGGACAGAAATGTGGAATATAGGGCTGGAGCTGCTCAAGGCTCCTTCCCTCAGGCCAGGAGTGGATCTGGGGAGCAGTAGATGTCATGGAATAGTTCCAGTCATGGGAAATGGACAGCCACGGTGCTGGCATGGCAGCTGGGGACACAGTAGCCTCTTACAATTTCTCTACATAGTCCCTTCATGTACCACACAGAATTCACTCAACAAGGAAACAAAAAATCTTCCTCACACTTGATACCACAACATAATCACCAGTTGAATAGATAGGTTCCTGTTAAGTTTTAAAAAAAACAACTCCAAAAACCTAAACTACCAAACACTTGTCTAACTTCAGCAGTTTTGATCCTCTAGGAATTCCTCTAACATTCTGCTAGTTCAAGTAAAACCAACCCAAGGTGAGAATGCAATATTCCAATAGTGAAGAGGCAAGAGTCTCTTTAGCTGAGGGATTTCTGACCTGGGGGGATTGAAACCTGATCTAAAAGGCCGAGGAATTTATCCCCAAGATGGCTGTGGGTGAGCACAGAGTGGCGTGGGGATGGCTTTGGATTCCCAGGGAAAATGGTAATATCTATGCTAGATTCTTCTAGTCATTGTTTTCATGGTGTCTAAATAATGATCTAATTTTGAATGAATTCTAGGCCACATGGAATAGAACACTGCTCTCAGCACATTTTCTATGCCTGCTAGGCCCAGTCTTCAAAAGGTTTTAAAAGCTTAGATGGAAAGTTACATGCCAGGAATTGTCTACATATTCATGCCATTCTTGGAGTTATTTATCCATGAGATGCAGCAGCAATAAAACTCTAGTCAGATATCGCTTCCTTTTAAGGCTACCAGTCCACAGCAGAGCACACTGTGTGGAGATGGACACACAGGAAGGTTTTTTAGGGAGAAAATATTATGGTTATTTTGCTAGTCTATCAGGTAATGTTTTGTTTTGTCCCTAAATGGCAGGAATTTGGTTTTATTAAATTATCAGCAAAATGTAAGAGTATCTAAGAATATTCTCAATATGAGTTATATTTCTTAAGTTGACTGTTTAATTATTTGGACATTTATGCCAACTCTACCTACTTTTCAGTTTTACATTTATTTTATCTTTCAAATGTTTGTAAATCCAAGTATAACTTTAAGCCATAATAATTAGCTTATTAACAGAACGTATTCATTACTGGTCAATCTTTTGTTTAAGATATATAAAGATATCTTCTAAATTGTGGTATACAATTCCTGTGATAATATATCCTTGTCCACACAACCTGAATACAGTGAAATTAGGTAATTATATTTAATTAAATCAAATTATAGCCTCCTCCCCAAAGTGGGAACTTTATTTTTCTTTTTAAAAATTTTCTCAGGGGATTGTGAATGATTGATAATTTATTATGTGGACCTTCAGATTGATGCTTTTGGCTTCAGAACTATAAATCTGATTTTTCATGGAGAAAGGGAGAAGGGTGACTCTGTTATAATAGTGCCAAGGGCTAAGTTAATACAGCCAAACTAAATCTCTTTTCAGCCTAAATGTTTTCAAAACCTGGGTCCATGTTAATTTTCTTTCTTACATCATCAACCTATAATAATAGAAAAACAGAAGTTAAGTAATAATTTGTGCTATGTTACAGCTGTGAAGTCGGTTGGTAATGGGGGGAAGGTTACATAAGGAACCAGGTCCGGGAACTTTGGCTGGAACTGCCCACACCCATGCCCGCCAAAAGAAACTTCCCAGGAGTACTTTGAAAAAGAACGACTGTCTGTCAGCCAATGAAATTTCGCTATGTCATATCAACCCGATTACCCTACTGACACTAAAAATCACCCCCCCCACACACACACACACAGGAGAATCAGCGCGACTTCTCTGGTCTGTTTTGGGGACCAGAGAACCTCATCCGGAATGTGCTTTACTAAATAAAGCTTTTGCTGTTCCACATTTGGTGGTTACGCCCTTCTTTCTTCCTTGGCAGGGAAAATACCTTACAACAGTAATCCTTACTTTACCTTCAAAATTCTATAACTATAATTTTAATTTCTTAGCTCTCTTAGTTTATGAAGGTGTAATATATATTATAAACAGCTCTAAGGAAATTTAGGAAGGTTTTGGAGTAAGCACAATTTCAAGTACCAGTTTAACCATATTGCATGGTGCTTAGAATTTGAGCGGCACATGAATCACATATTCAAGCTTTGGGCTCATTAAATATTTGCTATTATGGGACAAACCTTGAAAAAAAAGAAAATTCTTTTCATAGCTAAATATAGTTATGAAGGCAGGTGTGTGAGTGCAATGTTGTGAAATAAACTTTCTGGCAAAGGAATTCTCTTTTACCTTAGAAGATAACAAGAAAACCCAGTGCTATAAAGCTGTAGTGAGAAAATTTGAGACTGCAGTATTATTCAATCTTCTACCTTCCTAGAATATTTTATTTCTTTTTGCCTGATCTGTAAAGGTGGAATGAGGTTGGAATAGAGGCAAGTGCTAAGGAGGAGAAATACTTGGGTTTCATCATTTCTAAGACTACTAATATTCTCTGCTTCCTGCTCTATACTTATTACATTAAATGCTTTTTTTTTTTTTTTTTTTTTGAGAATCTTTGGGGAAATACAACATCTTAGTAAATAATAGTTTTCTTTTCTAATCCATGTATATTAGGTAATATAGGCTAATCAATGTAATAAACAGTCTTAATGTTTAAATAACATAATAGAAGTTTATTTAGTCAATATGGATCAACGTAGAACTTTGCTCCACATGGTCACTCAGAGACCCAGGCTCATTCCATTGTTGGTTGTAGCATCTTCTAAGACCTTGTTGTTCTCTTTATCAACTGCACATATGAGGAAAGTGAGAAAAAGTAAAGGAAATATATATATTCTTAACTGCATTGCTCCAAAAATGATGCATGCCATTTCTACATACATTTCATTAGCTGGAACTTTGTCCAATGATTCTATCTAACTGCAAGGGAGTCTGGGAAATGTAGTGTGGTGGTGAGGCCAGAAAAAGAGAACTCTACCTCAATATGCAATATATTTTCAAATACATATAAAGTAATAAAATGGGCTTGATGTTAAAAAAATGCAAAACATTTAATAAATAGTTTCTTATAGTTCTTATTGTTATAAATATCAAGTCTTTTTGGACCAGAAATTAATTCATTTATTCATTCAAAAATATTTATCGAGTGCCCACTATTTGCCACCTTGCTAGACACTGGCAGTACAATAGTGGGCCAGATAGCCATAGTCACTGTATTCATCAAGTTAACAGTTTAGTGGCAGAAACATACTAATTAATGTAAAATTTAAAATATTTAAATATAATTTTGGAATAGTTCTGGATAGTACAGTGCAACATAAAATTTTTGTTTACTTAATTTCCCTTCAAGTCTTTCTTTGTCACAGCTCATAATCATTTATTAGTTATTTAATTTTATTTATTTTTTGTCCTCCAGGTACAATAATTTTCAGAGTATCTTGGATGATTGTTTTTCCTCAGAGACAGTGGAAATGAAGAATTCTCTTTATTCAGAGTTGGATTTGAGCCGATTCCATAACTTTATACCCTCTGATAAGTGTTTTTAAATGAAGGTCCTTTTATTTTATTCTTTTCATACTCTTACCAGGAAGATATAAAAAATGTTTTTATTTTGCAATTTTTACCTTTTCTCCTCCAAGACTTCCCCAGGAGGTGGATAACTCTAATTACTGGGACAGCCCAATAGAGCTTCTGGCAGGGACGTGGTGAGAACAAAGCCTGTCTGGAAAAGGGCTGATTGGCCTTTCAGCCCAGGACAGGTTATCAGAAACATCATGTGGCTGAATCTGTCCTGGACACAGCAGCCACAAACTCTTTAGGAGAGGTCTTTTTAAGGAATGCCCAAACATGAGAAAGGATTCAAGGGCAATTTTTCCACAGCCTGTGACTATGCCACATGATTTCACTATCAAAACAGAGAAGACTATATTAGTCCAGTTAGATACACAGGCTTTGGAATGTCCTAATGATTCAAGTATCTCATACTTTTTATTTTTGGAGGCACCCAGATATGAGAAGGCACTGTTATGTAACTATGTCATAAAGAAAGGTTGCCGTTGCTCACGGACTCTTCCTGAACGTGGCCTGGCGCCCCAGGGATGAGAGAATTGGGTGTAAGCATAGGGGCAGCTATAATCTAGACTTCAAAATTAATTAAAGAGCTAAAGGTCTCGTTTGATTTCTGGATGTCCTAGCACCAAGGGAGCAATATAAAACCTATGGAAATTGCTAGAAAATCTTTTCTCCAGGACTAAATGAGAATCTAAATTTACAATGTTTTAAGAATAAAAATAAACTCAAGGGTCTTTGATCTCCATGTGTACAACTGTAACAGTCATGAAATTAAATAAAAAACCCAAAACCTTGAACATTTCTAAAATACTAAGAATTCAGTGACCCCAAACTTTGCTTATGCTCATAGCTGATAGAGTTCAAACAAAATAACCAAACCTCAGAAACAGGGTGCAGGTCTTCTGCACAGTTGACCTCAGCATGGTGGTAATCCGCCCCCCTTTTTTCCCAGAAAAAGAAGCCAGAAATCATTGAAACTCTAGTCTGTTAACATTTCATTTTAAGATTTCCTCTCTGACAAATGGGAAGTATTTCTAAAAAGACGCAGTGCATAAGGAATGAGATAGACTATCTGTGGAGTATTAAAGATGATAAGACTATGTCTGGTATTAATTGAAACATTTTAGAGATATATGTCATTTCCAAAGAAATAATTTCTTTGTGTAGCTTCTAGAGTTGAGGCTCACTTTTATTATTACATTTATGGGTACACACACTCATATACACACACAATATTTAAATGATGGAAATGGAAAATTCAATACCTGGGGTATTTGAAAGGTGTTTTCAATAAAAATTTAAATTTCTTATGTATTTCTTAGGTATTTTGGGGGAAATCAATCACATGATAAATTGTTTCATACTGGAATAATATAGTGGTTGTCAGCTTGCAACTACTTCTGTCAGAAATTAAATGATAAAGGTTTCCCATTGGAATTTTTCTGTTGACAGAAGGAATTCCCCATTTTCTATTTGTGAAGAGTAGTAGAGCCCTTATGAGACCAAAGGGACTAAATGTTATTTGGAATAAATATAGTTGCTATTCTTGTTCAAACATAGAATATTAAAATATATATTTTTCCAATATTTCTGGGCCTCTAAAGTTGAGTTTTTCTCAGATTATATATCACCATCATCATCGTCCTCATTTGGGAGATAAAGGAAAAAAAATAAAGGGGGATAAATAGATACCTTGTTACTTTTTCTGTTCTTAACATTTTCCTTAGCAGAATTGACTCTGTGGCTTCTTGAACGGTTTCTCTTTTTTGGAGGCACTTTTTACATGGTTTTAATCTTACTTGTAAATTTTGTTACTTAAGTGGTTTTAGGAATTTGTTTACAGATGAGAGATGTTTGTGGTGCTTTAGAAGATAAATCATAGAAGAATAAATCTGATATGCTCTGTAGTGTGTGTATATGTATATATTTATGTAATATGTGTGTGTGTGAGTATATTGCATATGTGTCCTAAAAGCCCAGAAGTAGAAATTTTAATTTTTATTCATTGATGTTTATTTAATGTCTTCCAGATGGATGGCCAAATCTTTTGAATCATAAACTTTTTATATGTAAGTTAAGAATATTTACCCAAGATTATAAAGCTTTTTATTAAATGCTCCAGTATGTAGACTTCCTTCTTAGCTGATTTGTCATTTGAAAATCTATTCAGAAAGGTCATCTATCATACATCCTGCTCATGGGCCAGAAGAGAAGACATATCTCTCCACCTGTCACTCCCCCAACCCCAGATTCAGGTAGCATTATCCATTTTCAATCAGTTTCTTGAAGGGGGAAGTGCTCTGGGGTCTGGATGTAGAGTTGAAGATTTGGTTTTGAGAAATGCACCAACATTTGTATTATTTGTATATTTTAGAAAACTTACTTATTATCTATATTTGTCACTTACTTTCTTAATCTTTCCATAAACTATGGACAATAACAACTTATTTACTATTCATAAATTTTATCAGGAATAAATGAGAAAAGAGTGGTAAAACTATTCTCTTATAAAGTTCTCAAGGACGGCTAGATGTTATTTTTGGTTTTGAAATTTGAAATCACATGATCCACTCACCCTATTCTTCAGTTCTTATCCACGCAGCAGAGATATATTGAATCTCTACTAAATTCAGATCCTTAGTAGAAACTGGGGTCTGGTGGTCACTTTTGACCTGAGCTAAAAATCCAGTGGAAAATATGACTTTAAACAAATACATTAATAAATATATAACCAGGCCTGGTAATAAAAGCTGAAGTGGAAGAATATGCATTTCTAAGAGAAGGTATAAGAGCAAATCTATTTGGATTGTAGTTAAGAGAACCCCTATTTGAAGATTTGATACTTCGTTTGATGCTGGATTATAAGGAAAGGGTGAGCAGGTAAAAAGGAGGTCAAACTGTCTGTCCAGTAGAGGTACCATGTGCTGCTACTTGGAGGTGGAAAATAAAGTCTAATGTTCTGAAGGAACTGAGTGATGTACAGTGTGGTTCAAAGGTAATTAATTGGGGGTGGTGGTGATAGAGTGAATGATAAGGATAAGACTAGAAAGGCAGGCATAGGCTAGAGACTATATTAATATTTTGGGTCTATTGTGACTATTCTGATTGATCAGAACCTAGCTTTGGTTGGAGGCCATTAAAGTGTCTGAAGCTAGTGAGCAGCATGAGCTGGTTTTTGTGTTAAAGCATATAAACCTAAAATAATAAGCCATATTTTCAGCCATGCCTGTAATACCCTTTTCAGTAGCTGATGACTCTTCTAAAAAATATAGATACTGATTGTAAGCATTCAAACAATTTTTCAAAATTACACAAAGAAAAGAAAAATTTATTATAAATCCCATTATTCAGAGAAAGTGACTCTTAGCATTTATGTCAGGGATCGGGAACCTATGGCTTGCAAGCCAGATGTGGCTCTTTTGATGGCTGCATCTAGCTCACAGACAAATCTTTAATAAAAATATAATAACGTTAAAAATATAAAACATTCTCATGTATTACAATCCATACATTTCCTACTGCTCATGTTCATGGTTGCAGGTGGCTGGAGCCAATCACAGCTGTCCTTCGGGAAAACACCAAATTTTTATTGGATAATATGTAATGTACATGGGTCGTTGTATGGCTCTCATGAAATCACATTTTAAAATATGTGGCATTCATGGCTCTCTCAGCCAAAAAGTTTCCTGACCCCTGATTTATGTGAACTTCACACGGTATGTGCACATGCTTATAATTTTATGTTCCCATGTTCAAACTATATTGTTTTCTCCTCCAATGAGATGTACATCAAAATGCTTGATGGATGCTTAGTTGTCCATTGTAGCCAATCACACTAATTGACTTAATCCCTTATTAATGACTTTTGGCTGTTTCCGGTTTTTTTTGTTAATATAATGACGAGCTGAGGCATCCTTGTACATAAGTATACTCGTGTGTGTAATTATCTCATTAAAGCAAATGTTGAAAGGAAAAGTGCTAGAACAAGAATTTGTACATTTTCCAATTTTGTATATATTGTCAATCATCTGGAATTTACTTCAGAGAAACATGTCAAGAAGAATCAGAATTGTTTTTCTGAAATGAAGAGCCAGTTGTCTTAGTCACTGAAAAAAATCAAATGAAATTTTAAAGCAACAGAAACATCAATTTTGCTCTCTGCAGGCTTAAGGCTGGCGTTTCTCAGTTCTTTGTTTTCTCTGAGTACATGTCAATTTCTCTTACTGGATTGGAAACTCCTTGTAGCAGTAGAACATTTGCCTTGGGCCACACCAAGTTCCTGTCCCAGCTGGGCTACTTGCTATCTATAGTACCAAAGACAATGAGCTGTTACAGTGGCTATAATTTATCTTTAAAATACTTTAGCATGGATGGTAACATGTGTGAGTGAGTGAGCACAGAAGTGATTTAACCGATGCCTAGTTAATATTTGACGTATATTTACCCAAAGTGCTCACCAGAAAGGTGCTTAGTTAACATTTGAAAGAGTATAGCCAGGATTTTACTTTCTGAAGGCCTTGGGTATATACCTCCAACTACTGCTATCTCAATCTACATTACACCGTTTTCAATTAACGTAAGAACTGCTAGAGATTATATTTCCTGGCTGAACTGTGTAGTGTACCAGAAATGGTTAGTTACATATACTGTATAGGCCACTGGCATTTCTACCCTTGACGCAAATTCGAGGTATGCTGGCTCCTATTCTTCTCCATGCCTGCTATTGTTCAAACCCGTGTACCTGATTCAAAGAGAAGCTCAATTTCTATGGGACTGTCTCACCACCTGCCCCAGGTGGCTTTTCATACAGTCCTCTCTGGTCTAAGAAGCACAGAGCTGGGGCAGAACTGAGCTTCCAAGAATCGATTATTATAGTGGTTTCTGTACCTACTTGATAATAACTGTTTGGAAGTACTGCTAACTTTGGGCTTGCTTTCTTTGTAGGACACAGTAAGTGGAACAAGATTGTCGAGGAGAGGACCTGCAGTCTTCAGATATTCACCAGAAATAATTTGTTAGTAGTGCAGGCAAGTTCACAATACAAGGAGTGCCTTAGAGGTCGCTTGTCCTCTCTTTTAATAAGATGTTCAGCCAGGGGATTTTCAGTGACTCATAACCGCTGGGTCCTCTCGGGCAGTGTCTGGGCTGAACTGAGGTTTGCAAGAAAACTCACCCCGTGCCCCAATCTTTCCAAGATCAAAAGCCCAAACCAGAAATTATGTCAGGTAGTGCAAATATTACTACAATTTTTGGGGGGTAGATGAGGTTGTCAAACAACAAAAACCTAAGAAAACTTTTCTTTAAACTTTGTTCTTGCTCTCCATTCTCATCTACCCTTCCCCACCCTCCAGGTTTCCCATTTACTGGTTCTTTTCTTTCCATTTTCCACTTTTATAATGCTTCTAAAATCCCATTTATTTATGGTCCACACCCTTGCAGCAAAACAAAATTGTTGCTCACAGATGCCCCTCGGTATGATAGAGCCTTTCTTGTTATAAAGGAGGAGGTGGGCTCCATTCCATTTATAAGCCCTCAGCAAAAGTTTCAGAAGGATGGCACACCCCTCTCCTCAGCCAGGGCCGCTGTGCTCAGACTCTGCCTCAGGGCTGCTTGACCCGCCAGTGCACACTTATCTTGGGGCAGCCTCAGCAGTGCTGTAACAGGATAAGACAAATATGTACCGCGGCGGGGGTATCCCAGGGAGAGGAAGTGTTCCCCGAGCACGTCTGAGCCTGCATTCCATTTCCCTCAGAGTGGTGTCAGCAAACAATATCAAGTGTGAAAAAGACATTTTGGATCGTGTTTATAGGGCCCTTGGATGCACTTACTGTTTTAGGGGCCTGAGCTTAACTATTGTTAAAGTCTCTTGATTAGCACATGGAGGTCGTGCCACTTGAGGCCTGCCTTTGCACAGGTCTGTAAAGAACTGGCAGAGAGCTGCAGTGTTCCCTCCTTGACTCGGGTGGTTTATGTTAACACTTTAACTTCCATGCTGCAAGTGCTCACGTTTCACAGTAGGTTCCCGTGCTTCTTAGGAAGGGCATTACAGTTTGCACTTTCATTAAAACCACTATCTTTTTGACCACTTAACTTATTTATTTTAGTGTTAATTTTAATTATTTTTAAAATTTTAATTTATTGTGTTGGCATGGTTTCAAGCGTACCACTCAATAAAACATTCTCTACACACTGCTCTGTGCCCCTGTGTTCCATGTAGAGTTTCTTTCCACCTCCACTTCCAGGGGGGATGGGATAAACGAGAGGAAATGGAGTGGAAAGAGATTCCCCCTCTCCCTCCGGCTCCCCCTCCCACTACCTCTACCCCCACTTAGCTTATTTTATTTTATTCTTTTTATTTGTTTACTTGTTTGTTTATTTATTTATTTATTTTTGGTGAGAGGGCAAGAGAGAGAGAGAGAGAGAGAGGAAGATGGAGGGACAGACAGGAAGGGAGAGCAATAAGAAGCATTAATTATTTGTTGCAACACTTTAGTTGTTCATTGATTGCTTTATTATATGTGCCTTGACCAAGGAACTCCAGCTAAGCCAGTGACCCCTTGCTCAAGCTGGCAACCTTGGGATCAAGCCAGTGACCTTTGGGCTCAAGCCAGTGACCATATGGTCATGTTTATGATCCCACACTCAAGCTGGCAACCTCAGGGCTTCAAATCTGGGTCCTCAGCATCCCAGGCCTACGCTCTATCCACTGCACCACTGCCTGGTCAGGCCCCATTTAACTTATTTTAAATCTTCCTAATGCTGCAAAGAGGGACAGTATGTAATATGGAGAGGCAGTATGGTTTAGTGGTAAAGAGTACAGGAAAATAATCCTGATTCTGCCCCGAGCCAACTCTGTTTGGTAATTACAACCCCTTCTAGTTGCCTCATCTGTAAGATGAGTTTAATGACAATACTTACCTTACAAGATGGTTGTAAAACACAAATGAAATAATGTACATAAAAACTCTGGTACGTAATTAATAAAAATGAATTATTATCCTCCTCATCATTCAAGACTATAGAATTTGAAAGTGGGCAAATGGCGTTCAAACCCTGACTTAACTTTCAAGCTTATGAATGATTGAATTTTATAACAAAGATAATAGGTAATCAGAGCTTACATTTTATACTGAGATCTAAAAATACTTGCTGGGAATCACCACACTGTTGTCCATGTCCACGGTTTTTTTTTTCTTTTTTTCTTTTTCAACCCTCTACTTTTCTGCCAGCCCCTTTTCTCACCCCAGCTGTCAGTATGCTCTCTGTGTAGAAGTCTGTCTCTATTTTGCTTATTGGTATTTGTTCATTAGCTTTCACATATGGTGAAATCATACGGTACTTGTCTTTCTCTGACTGGTTTACTTCCCTGAACACACAATACAGTGTATAGATGATATGTTGTGGAATTGTACACCTGAAACCTATATAATTTTGTTAACCAGTGTCATACTAGTAAAATAAAGATAATAAAACTTAATAAAAGGCATAAAAATACTTGCTGGGTACTATTTTAAGCACTTACATATATTCACCTTTTTATAGTCATGTCAACCCTATGAGATAGGTCAAAATTGTTACCATTATCCACATTTGAAGATGGAGAAACTGAGACCCAGCGAGGTTAAGTAACTTGCTCAAAATTTCTGGTGACAGTAGTGAATTTACCATCTCCAGATTCTTAGTCACTACCGCTCAATGCCCTCAATTGCTATGAGCATCCCAATATATGACCTGGCACTTTATTTTTCAGAAGTCTATTTTAAGTACTATGGCTTCAATGCAGCATGGTGAGAAATTAGTCAGAGGTAGAGCCTCAAGGTTCACACTTTTGTTTCTCTGTTTGGCCAAGAAGGACACGCCATCAGTAAGTGAGCACTTGAAAGAAGGTGTATTTAATAATTATTTCTAGTTTGAGTGTGGACTATTTTCTGAGAGTAGAAAAACCATAACAGGGTTTCTGCTCCCCTTGGTAAGTGGGAAATGGTGATAATTCAATGCTATGGTGGGAGAATCATGGCATCTTTTCTCTGGGACTTCCTTCTGACCAAAGTGAGAGTGATTCCTAATATTTAGGACAACACCAGACCAACAGTCAAATAGGCATTAATAGTTCTCTCAGAAAAACTTTAAATCATTTGCTACTTATAATTTTACAGGAAATAAACCTTTACCCACCAGGTGTTTCAAATAATATAATTCAACTCCAAGATCTACATAAAATGTTTTCTTTATGCTAAATTAATTTACTTAAGAAAGTTCTCCAAGATAGGTAAAGTAAAAAGCATTGCTCCCAACAATCAGACCAACAGAACTATTTAAACCGTAATAAAAATGTATTTGGCTAAGAGAACAAATAGGATCTCATTATTCTAGTGAAAGTTCAGTTTGTGTTTTATTTCACTTAGCTTCATCTTTCTGAGTCATAAATAAGAAATCCCAAGTAATAAATACACTGTACCAAATGCATTTTAATAATCCAAAAGGGTTTCATTACTGTGGCTATAACCTGGAAATGTGAATTATGGCTGATACTCTAGCCTTAATTTATCAACTTCAGAGGTTCTGGTTTTGCTTCTGTAAATGCCCTTTGACTATGCTATTTACAGCATAAAGGACTTGGTGTGGTTAAATGAAACTTTTCTTGTTTTTGAATGTTTAAAAAATAATATCAAAATTTTCTAGGAAAAGATCATGATATATAATGTTGAGTGGTTTTGAATTTTTTGAAAATGAAAACAACCCCTACTTCAAGGTAATAAATTGGAACGTTACCCAAGAGAAAGCAAACAGCTGTTTTCAATAACACAGGTAAATTCCAGTCATGGGAAAATTTCTATGACTGCTTGAGCTGTTGCAAAAGTCTTGTGCATTAAACAGGCCTTGGGACTAGTAGAAATATCCCTTATAATCCATACCCAACCCATGGTACTTTTTATATTTTGTTTTCTGGTCTCCGTAATTACCTTCCAATCAAGTGAGTCTAGAAGTTCAGATAATTAGTGCTCCAGGAATAACCTCTATACCCCTGTGTATTAAAAAAAATGTCTAGCTGTTTCTGTAATGTCCTTTGTAAAAAAAAAATTCATGTAGCTATACCCTCTGTCAAGTTCTAGACCAAAGGCCACCTCTTCTATGAAACACTTTAAATCAATGATTGGCCCCTTCTCTGAAAGTCCTTTCTAAGTGGTTTGCTTACACTCTCATGTAACAAAAATTATTTGTTGTCCCTCACACAATTCTGATCTTTCAGGCTATAATTTCTGTGAGGACAAGGAGTTTGTCTTAAATTTGTATACATTTCCCAAATTGCTTAGTACAGTACTTTATATGCATTTGGGATTCAATAAATATTTGAATAAATGAACATTGAATATAAGTGAGTGGGATTCTAACAAACTTGTCTAGTCCAGCAGATCATTTGCTCAACCCTGAGTTTCTGTAAATGTCTTAGGATTATGCCAGTTATTAATGTAATACATTAACGTGGGAAATGGGTTGCTATGTTTTTGAAAGGTTATCATATAGTATTCTTTGAATTACTTAATGATATTTGTGCCTTATATTATCAGTATACAGGGGGTCATTGGATTCGTTCTTAGGAAAGTGACATAACCTGAATTTGGGTGTAAGTTGAAACACACGCTAACCTAAGTCACCTAACTTATCCTAACACAGTTGTAAAATCATAATCATCATAATCTAGAACACAAAAAACACAACTAAACCACAGAAAAAGGAAAAGGACATAAATATACTCTACTGTAGTAACAGAAGAAATGAGTGCAAAAAATTCCTTACCTTTATTTTGTGGTTGGCTTGTACACTGGAAGAGGCATTGCACAGTGAGAGAGAGTGACCTACTGGGAGGAGGAAGCTGGAGAGGCAGGAGAACCTGCAGAAGTAAACCTGGGTCAGGTAAATTAAGATCACCTAAGTAACATGCAGGAGACACTGGAGATGATTCTAACTGTACTAAGTTTATATGGGAGTGAGCGTTGTAAACTCAAAATGTCGTATGTTGAGACTTGTAACCTGAGGACCCCCTATATACGTATGTGCAAGTGTTTTTTCTTCTTCGTAGGGAAGATTAGTAAATTTTATTATTATCCTCATCCCTCTCTACTCTTCAGCCCAAGAGGATTAGAGCCTAGTTTTCCGTCTCCATGAGAAAAAGTGGGGTTGGTTATAAATACAAAGCCACATCCTTGGATCATGGCGGTCAGCGCTTTTCCAATAATACAATTTTCTCTCCTAGAATGCTGTTTATGATCCACATTGATCCAAGTTCACAATTTATTTATGAACCAGCTCAAATAATACTTCTGTGTAAATGAGTTGCCTGACTAATTCCACTCTGACCTGTTTACTATGTATACAAAGCTTCAGTATTTATGTCATGTATAACATATTTCAACAGTCACAAATTTACGTATTCATTTAGCAAATAGTTAAATGAAGCTCTGTACTAGGCAATGTAAAATGTCAAAGATGTTCCAGACACATCATGTCCTCAAGAAATGTTCAGTGTAGAAGGAGCGATTACAAACAGCTGGTAGTGCTAATGAGTAGCACAAGAATGCAGGTGAAAAAATATGGGAGCTCAGCAAAGAACCTACTTTAAGCTAAGGTTTCTTGGAATAGGTTGTAATTTGAATGGAGTCTTAATGGGCAGATAGAATTCAAATCCTTATTGCACTTATTGCTCTGATACTTTCATTGTAGACTATGTAGCCAACCTACATGAGTCTCATCAACTTTTTACTTACTCAGCTCTTCATCAAGGAATCAGCAAGCATTTGCAATTCTCCCACAGAAAATCCACTCCACAGAGCATTTCTGAGAAATGAGATTGTACCAACAGACATATAAGGAAGAAAGTGGATTATATATCAAACACTCAGAGAATGTTCTCAACCCCTCCATTTCACCCTCTTCATTTAACTGTCTCCCCTTTCTGTCTCCTAGGCCTGGAGGCAGGAGGTCCCTTCTCCGGATGTGCCCCCTCAGATGTGAGGGCCTGACTGGCTCTGCCCTCCCCCACCTCTGCTGGGTGCTTGTCCTGTTGCTCTTCCATCCTGCCTTCTCATGGAGCACCATTGATGTTCCCACCCACTGCTTAATGCTAAATTTGTCAAAGGACATTGTTATGAGAGTCAGGATTTTACTACATTCAATTGTTATTAGCGTCCACCTTCCTTCGAAAGCAGTGAGAAATTGTAAATAACAAAAATTTTGGTCATCTTATAATTATTTTTTGCACGCAAGTTCCATCTCTTAATTGCAGGGGCCTCAGCAGGTGGGAAACACATCTTTGTATACATTGGCTGTCCTTTCTGCTTTCCTGGCATCTGTATGGTGCTCTCTGCAAGGGAGGCTGTGTGAAGGAGAAGCGAAGTATCTTCCCTCACTGGCAGGGTCACAGTGCTCAGGCGCTGCTCTGTAAGGTGAAGCAGCAGCTGCAATTAAGTGATGTTTCTGCCACTGACATAATAGGTGGGGCCTCAGCCCCCAGGAATAGGGTTTGCTTCTGTTGACTTAGGAGACCCTTAAAAGTAGAATGCTGTGGAATCTTAGAATGGGGAACAAGGCTTGATTGAGATGTGACAGCCTGCATCCCTTGGGAAATATCATGATGGAACTAGAGGCTAAGGAAGGTATCTTAGGATGTTATCTAATTTTAGCCATGGCTAATATTTACTATGGCAATTTGACCTTTGCAGATTCAAAAAGAGAGCATTGTGACAAATCCTTTTCATTAATTCCAGTGGTGCATGCTGACATGTGACATACAAATAGTTCCACCATTACTGTCAGAATATATTTCCATATGTTACATTTTATGCACATAATAAATGTGCATATGGTTTGTTTTCTCTTTATGGTCTAATTGCTATAAATAGCCGATAGCTCTTTTAACTGTATTGAACCATCATGTATTACAAGATTGTTTATTCCTTTCTTCTGAAGAAACATATGAAATTAAAAATATTCTGGAAATGACAGTCCAGCATTCAATGAAAATAATACTGTAAATATATCTTATGCATAACATTAGCAACATATAAAAACCATATATATTGATCTCTAGCCACATAAAGAAAAGAGAATACTCACCAGTTGATATTTATTCCTCATTTAAAGCATATTCAAATGTTAAGAGAAAAATTAAAACCACTGAAACTAGGTCTGTCACTCATAGAAAGTATAGGAAATACTCTTTAAACGCTGCTTATTGTTACATGTGTTTACAATGCAGAAAAGGAATGGCCAAGGTCAGATCTAGGTCTTTATCTCCCAGAAAGAAAAAATTGAACAAAATTTAAAAAAAAAAATTTAAACAAAAGAAAAGTGATCAAATGGACTGTGGTTTGAGGGGGGTAGAATTGCTTAGGAGCCAAATTTTTCCCCAAAACAGCAAACATAGAAACATGGCTCAGTTAGTTAGGAGTCTGACTAAGCTGAGTGTCTGACATATCTTAGATACACAATAAAACAACACAGAGCCAAAGGGTCCTTCATGGTCAGTGAGTATAGGGTTACCAAACACAGAGATATAATATGATTCATGTAGCTGATTATTGGCAAACCTGGATCTAGTACTTATGTCTTCCTACCATCAACTTAGCACTCCATAGGTCTTTGCTTTCCAACATTCATTTTAACATTTCTGCTGGCAGAAAGCGATTTTTGGAATGGTCATTTTTGGAATGAGTTGTGACTTTTGGAAATTTTTGCTTCATTGATAGTAAATTCTACCTGCCTATAAGAACTCAAATATTCCTGTTCTGTCTGTTAAAGCATTAAAGTCTGTTTTCTCTCTTTTTCACACACTGCCATTCAGACATTTATGTTGAAAGCAATGGCAAGATTAGGGTATTAGCTTGGGAGGTCAGGAACACCCAAATCCAGCCTCAGACCAGTCATCTCTTCTCCCTGTGGAGTCTTTAAGGAGATAAACACACAGAAAAAGAGAACAGAGAATCCTTTATTGTTAGTATGGCTTCTTGCCAAAACACACATGAAAAGTCCTAGTAATTTGGTCCAAAGGATACCATCTCCCCAGTCCAAAATCCAAATCTTACAACTAGTGAACAGTGGACAGAGGAGATGAGGGCACCAGAACATGAGCAAGAGGACGGATGGGGTGGCAGTGTCAGGGGCAGAAGGCGCTGGTTGCTTTACCATTCAGACTGGGTTTCCGTCAGAATCCAGAGAAAGGAGCCAGGCTGTTTCTTGCATCTGCCCCTGCAGAACTGGCAGCTTTGAGAGCATGAAGGCATGAGAAACAAGGAGCCACGTGTAAGTGGTAACCTTTAAAAGCACAGCCTCACTGCCTTCTAGCAAATTTGCCTCAGTCAGGCTTGTATCACCTTACTAATCAGTGTAGTAGTACCTCCTGTGAGGGAGGAGAACAGAGAATTGTTGTAGAGGAACTGAGAAGGTGGCCATATGGTCTCCTCTTTGCTTTGCTTCTTCCCTGGCCTAAATGCCCACTGTTATCTGAGATGACCTCTACATCTTTGAGCATCTTCCCGGCCTCCTCTGAATGTGCCTTCTTTGTCAGCTGCTCCAGAGTGATGTATCTCCAGACATGGTTCGGCTGGTGCAGATAGAATGAGACTATTGTTTCCCTTAGTCTATCTAGGCCAGTAGTGTGGTAGAAACAGATATGTAAACTTCTATTTATGTTTATTTATTTAATTTTCTGTATTTTCATTTCACATTTTTCTATATTTTTATCTCACATTTTCAATGTATTAGCAACTCTTCATCTATTGGAAGTCTGGAATTAAACTTGAACCTTCTTTACCCATGATCAACATTCTCTAGGCATGAAAGTTACTTATTTGTTCTCCACTCAGCCCCTATTTCTACTGTGTTAATTTAGGCCCTTAGCTTTGCCTTTCCAGACTATTGCCATAGTCTCCTGCATGCTCTCTTACTCCAGTTTGCCCCCCTTAAAAATATCGTCCAGTGGCCATTGCCTTGCCTTGCACAAGTCCTTTTAATAACTCCCCAATGCTTACCAGAAAGAGTTCAGATTCTTGAATAAGTCCCTAACCATATTTTCTGCTTCCCTGTCGTGTCTACCTAGAAATGTGATGCTCTGGAAATACTGTGTTGCCAGTATAAGTTGTGTATACCTGTCTTTGCTCATTCCATTCCCTCTGCCTAGAATGCATTCCTCACCTTACTTTACTTTACATAGGCATGCCCTCTAAGACCAAACTCAAGCATCTTCTCTACTGGGAATTCTGCTGTGAACCCTTGGATTAAAGTAACTGCTCTCCTTCCATTTCCAATATCAGCGTTTTTGTACTAAAAAGTCCAGAAATTTCTACATTACATAAAACTTATCTACTTATGTGTTTGTGAATAGACTGGAAGTTCTTTGAAAATAGTGACCAGAGTGACATCACGGAAATGGCGCCGTGAGCAGCGCGTCCGACAGATCTCCCCAAAATCTCAACAAATTTATCAACTAGAAACAGAAAAATTTATCCTCGGAGCATCCCGGAGTTCCACACACACACTGAAAGCGAAAGGACTGTTGCCGAGGAGGGAATACGCCTGTGGTGAGTCAACCCACACGTGCAGCTGCCCGCGCCACGGTCCGGAGAGTCCTGGCCACCAGAGTGCACTAGGAAGCCGCGCGCGTGCCCCATGCCGCGGTCCGGGGAGTCCCGGCCACCACCAGCGTGCACTGAGAAGCCGCGTGCGTGCCCCGTGCCGCGGTCCGGGGAGTCCCAGCCACCACTGGCGTGCACTCAGAAGCCACACGCGCACCCTGAGCCGCGGTCCGGGGAGTCCCGGCCACCACCGGCGTGCACTGAGAAGCCACGCGCGCGCCCCGTGCCACAGTCTGGGAAGGGCGCCAAACCTGTCTTTCCTAGTCAGGAGATTCTCTCCGTGGGCGGGGCACCTCACCCAGCCATTCGAGCTAACAATCAAGCATTGGGGGAGGGGTGCGCAGGCAGCCTGAAATACTCTCTGGAGCACAGCTGCGGATCCAATCACTGAAATTAGCTTAACCCACGAAATCTGTGCACCCATGGGGCTCTAATTGATAAGATCTCTCCCAGTTCAGCGATCCAAGACAAGAGGGATAATATTTTTCAGTGCCTTTCGCTAAAGGGGCGGGGACAACTTCTGATTGACAGAGCCTCCATATTCAGGGATATACCTAACAAGAAGGACTTGGTAGATATTAAGATCTATACAGCAAGCAGCGAATAGTGCATCTTCTTTACAGCCAAAACAGGCTACAAAGTGTGGAAAGCCTGGGTTGAGTGGTCCAACTGAATGGTAGGCGCTGAACAGTCACCTTGACAACAATTGACTCCCAGCCCCACCTGATTATGCTGGAGGCTCTGACTGCCAGAGCCTTACCCAGAGCCTTGCGCTAAGTGAGGATAGAGTGGGGATTTCCCAGCTCTTTGAGCCTCTTACTCCCCAGACAGAAGCAGTGGCAGCCTCATAGCTGGATCACCAGGCTGCTAATTCAGGAAGGGGAGACTAGGGGAGAGACTCCAGGAAAGCAAACTCTCTCATTGTTGGACTCTGCAAACACCAACAAGCCTTAACTACCAGCGAGACTAAAGCCAATTATATGATATTGCCATAGAATCCCATCAACTGTAAATCCCTACCTAAGCATGACACAGGGGCAGAACCTGGGGTATAGAGTCACCGACCAGGAAGAGGGAGAGAAAAGAAAAAGGAAGAAGTTAACCTCTCAAAATCAAGAAAAATCTACAGATTTTATAACTTGTTCCACTAATTCTTTGTTGTTGTTGTTTCTTTCTTCTTTCTTATTGCCTTTATTATTATTTGTATTTCCTCCACCTCGGTCCTTTTATTCTCTGCCCATCTTATGCTACCCTTTTCTTGAACTACACTACCCATGAGTGTTACATTTTATTTCTTTTCTTCATCCTTACTCTCCCTTATGGTTACACTCCAAAACCCTTAATTCTCACTCTCTCCCCTTTTGTTTTCTTTTGTTTTTTTTTTCCCTTTCCTTTTTTTCTTCCTTCGTTTCTCTCTTTTTCTTATTTTTTCCTTTCTATTCATTTCTTCTTTTCTCCTTTCACTTTTCCTCCCATTTAATCCTCAATCACGAACAAATTATTTGAGACTCAAGTTTTTTTTTTTTTCTTTTTTTTTTTTTTTCTTTTCTGCTTTTGTTCTTGGTTTTCCTTTATTTGTTTGTTTTTGTGGCATTTTGGGTACTTTTTAGATTGCTTTTTAACTCACTAGCATTCCTCCCAACCCAAAGTCTCCATTGTATTTAGTCTTCGCTCCACTTAATACAACAGATTTTTACTTATTATTTTTATTTTTTTCTTCTTTAAATATTATTATTTTTTCTCTCCTTTTTTCTGTTTCCCTCTTATCCCTCTCATTATATCTCTTAGTCGACCATCACTTACAAGCAAATCATTTTATGCTTGTCTAGGATATCCTCCTTTTTTTTCTTTTACTTATTTTTTTTCTTTTTTCCCTTTTTATTCTTTATTAATTCTAATTAACACTATCAACAAGACCACCTTCAGATGCCAATAAGAAAAAGGAAATCGAATATTATGGATACAAAAGATAGAGAGGTAACACAAATAGATGTGGAAAAATCTATGGAGAAAAGATTTAACATATTGGAAGCCTTGAGCCAAATGACAGAGAATTTAAAATAGAAATCTTAAAAATACTCAGAGATATACAAGAAAACACAGAAAGGCAATTTAGGGAAATCAAAAAACAACTCAACGATCACAAAGAATATATTACCAAGGAAATTGAAACTATAAAAACAAATCAAACAGAAATGAAAAACTCAATTCACGAGCTGAAAAACGAGATAACAAGCTTAGCTAATAGAACAGCCCAGATAGAAGATAGGATTAGTGAAATAGAAGACAAGCAACTTGAGGCACAACAGAGAGAAGAAGAAAGAGACTTAAAAATAATAAAAAATGAGAAAGCCCTACAGGAATTGTCTGACTCCATCAGAAAGAATAACATAAGAATAATAGGTATATCAGAGGGAGAAGAGAAAGAAAATGGAATGGAGAATATACTCAAACAAATAATAGATGAAAACTTCCCAAGCCTGTGGAAAGAACTAAAGACTCAAATTCAAGAAGCAAACAGAACACCGAGTTTTCTTAACCCCAACAAACCCACTCCAAGGCAAATCATAATGAAGATGACACAAACCAATGACAAAGAAAAAATTCTCAAGGCAGCCAGGGAAAAGAAGAATACAACATATAAAGGAAGACCTATTAGATTATCATCAGATTTCTCAGCAGAAACTCTACAAGTTAGAAGAGAGTGGACCCCAATATTCAAAGCCCTGAAAGAGAGAAACTTTCAGCCAAGAATACTATACCCATCAAAGCTATCCTTCAAGTACGAAGGAGATATAAAAACATTCACAAATACAGAAAAGAAGAGAGAATTTATCATCAGAAAGCCCCCACTCCTGGAAATACTAAAGGGGGTTTTCCAACCAGATTCAAAGAACAAAAGAAAACAAAACCACAAGTAACAGCTCCACCAAGAAAACAATAAAACCAAACTTAAACTGTGACAACAAAAGAAAAAAAAAGGGGAGAAAAGATGAAGATTAACAGTAGCAAAGGACGATGAAGCGCAGAAATACTCATAAGAAAGGGTACTACAATGAATATGGTAGGTACCCTTTTCATTACTTAATGGTAACCACCCTTGAAAAAACCACCACAAAAACACTTGACTTAAAAAAGGTAGCAACAGAAGAAAGAAGTATGGAATATAACCAAACAAAAACAAACAATAGAAAAACAAAAGAGAAGAATCAAACAAGATACAAAACTAACAGAAAGCAATTTATAAAATGGCAATAGGGAACCCACAAGTGTCAATAATTACACTAAATGTAAATGGATTAAACTTACCAATAAAAAGACACAGAGTAGCAGAATGGATTAAAAAAGAAAATCCAACTGTATGCTGCCTACAAGAAACTCATCTAAGCAACAAGGATAAAAACAAATTCAAAGTGAAAGGCTGGAAAACAATACTCCAAGCAAACAACACCCAAAAAAAAGCAGGTGTAGCAATACTCATATCTGATAATGCTGACTACATGACAGAAAAAGTACTCAGAGACAAAAATGGTCATTTCATAATGTTTAAGGGGACACTGAATCAAGAAGACATAACAATCCTTAATATATATGCACCAAACCAAGGAGCACCAAAATATATAAGACAACTACTTATTGACCTTAAAACACAAACATGATAAAAATACAATCATACTTGGAGACCTCAATACACTGCTGACAGCTCTAGATCGGTCATCCAAACAGAGAATCAATAAAGATATAGTGGCCTTAAATGAAATACTAGAACACCTGGATATGATAGACATCTACAGGACACTTCATCCCAAAGCGAAAGAGTATACATTTTTCTCTAGTGTACATGGAACATTCTCAAGAATTGACCATATGTTGGGCCACAAAGACAATATCAGCAAATTTAGAAAAATTGAAATTGTACCAAGCATATTCTCTGATCATAAAGCCTTGAAACTAGAATTCAACTGTAAAAAAGAGAGGGAAAACCCCACAAAATTATGGAAACTAAACAACATACTTCTAAAAAATGAATGGGTCAAAGAAGAAATAGCGCAGAGATCAAAAGATATATACAGACAAATGAAAATGAAAATACGACATATCAGAATTTCTGGGATGCAGCAAAAGCAGTAATAAGAGGAAAGTTCATATCACTTCAGGCCTATATGAACAAACAAGAGAGAGCCGAAGTAAACCACTTAACTTCACACCTTAAGGAGCTAGAAAAAGAAGAACAAAGACAACCCAAAACCAGCCGAAGAAAGGAGATAATAAAAATCAGAGCAGAAATAAACGAAATAGAGAACAGAAAAACTATAGAAAAAATCAATAAAACAAGGAGCTGGTTCCTTGAAAAGATCAACAAAATTGATAAACCCTTGGCAAGACTAACCAAGGAAAAAAGACACAGGACTCAAATAATTAAAATCCAAAATGAAAGAGGAGAAATCACCACAGACATCATAGATATACAAAGAATTATTGTAGAATACTATGAAAAACTATATGCCTCCAAATACAACAATCTAGAAGAAATGGATAAATTCCTAGAACAATACAACCTTCCTAAACTGAGTCATGAAGAAGCAGAAAGCCTAAACAGACCAATCAGCAGGGAGGAAATAGAAAAAACTATTAAAAACCTCCCCAAAAATAAAAGTCCAGGCCCAGACGGTTATACTAGTGAATTCTATCAAACATTCAAAGAAGACTTGGTTCCTATTCTACTCAAAGTCTTCCAAAAAATTGAAGAAGAAGCAATACTTCCAAACACATTTTATGAGGCCAACATAACCCTCATACCAAAACCTGGCAAGGATGGCACAAAGAAAGAAAACTACAGACCAATATCTCTAATGAATACAGATGCTAAAATACTAAACAAAATACTGGCAAACCGAATACAACAACATATTAAAAAAATAATACATCATGATCAAGTGGGATTCATCCCAGAATCTCAAGGATGGTTCAACATACGCAAAACGGTTAACGTAATACACCATATCAACAAAACAAAGAACAAAAACCACATGATCTTATCAATAGATGCAGAAAAGGCTTTTGATAAAATACAACACAATTTTATGTTTAAGACTCTCAACAAAATGGGTTTAGAAGGAAAATATCTCAACATGATAAAGGCCATATATGATAAACCATCAGCCAACATCATATTAAATGACGTAAAACTGAGGACTTTCCACCTTAAATCAGGAACACGACAGGGTTGTCCACTCTCTCCACTCTTATTTAACGTGATGCTAGAAGTTCTGGCCAGAGCAATCAGACAAGACAAAGAAATAAAAAGCATCCATATCGGAAAAGAAGAAGTAAAGGTATCACTTTTTGCTGATGATATGATCCTATACATCGAAAACCCAAAGGACTCCACAAAAAGATTACTAGAAACAATAAACCAATACAGTAAGGTCGCAGGATACAAAATTAACATACAAAAGTCCATAGCCTTTCTATATGCCAACAATGAAATATTAGAAAACGAACTCAAAAAAAATAATCCCCTTCACGATTGCAACAAAAAAAATAAAATACCTAGGAATAAACATAACAAAGAATGTAAAGGACTTATATAACGAAAACTACAAGGCATTACTAAGAGAAATAGAAAAAGACTCAATGAGATGGAAAAATATTCCTTGTTCTTGGATAGGAAGAATAAATATAATTAAAATGGCCATATTACCCAAAGTAATACATAAATTTAATGCAATTCCCATCAAAATTCCTATGACATTTTTTAAAGAAATGGAACAAAAAGTCATAAGATTTATATGGAACTATAAAAAACTCCGAATAGCCAAAGCAATCCTAAGGAAAAAGAATGAAGCTGGGGGCATTACAATACCTGACTTTAAACTATATTATAGGGCCACAATAATCAAAACTGCATGGTATTGGCAGAAAAATAGACACTCAGACCAATGGAACAGAATAGAAAGCCCAGAAATAAAACCACATATATATGGTCAAATAATCTTTGATAAGGGGGCCAACAACACAAAATGGAGAAAAGAAAGCCTCTTCAACAAATGGTGTTGGGAAAACTGGAAAGCCACATGCAAAAGAATGAAACTCGACTACAGCCTGTCCCCGTGTACTAAAATTAATTCAAAATGGATCAAAGACCTAAATATAAGATCTGAAACAATAAAGTACATAGAAGAAGACATAGGTACTAAACTCATGGACCTGGGTTTTAAAGAACATTTTATGAACTTGACTCCAATGGCAAGAGAAGTGAAGGCAAAGATAAATGAATGGGACTACATCAGAATAAAAATTTTTTGCTCAGCAAGAGAAACTGATATCAAAATAAACAGACAGCCAACTAAATGGGAACTGATATTTTCAAACAATAGCTCAGATAAGGGCCTAATATCCAAAATTTACAAAGAACTCATAAAACTCAACAACAAACAAAGAAACAATCCAATAAAAAAATGGGAAAAGGACATGAACAGACACTTCTCCCAGGAAGAAATACAAATGGCCAACAGATATATGAAAAGATGCTCAGCTTCATTAGTTATTAGAGAAATGCAAATCAAAACTACAATGAGATACCACCTCACCCCTGTTAGATTAGCTATTATCAACAAGACGGGTAATAGCAAAAGTTGGAGATGCTGTGGAGAAAAAGGAACCCTCATACACTGTTGGTGGGAATGTAAAGTAGTACAACCATTATGGAAGAAAGTATGGTGGTTCCTCAAAAAACTGCAAATAGAACTACCTTATGACCCAGCAATCCCTCTACTGGGTATATACCCCAAAACCTCAGAATCATTGATACGTAAAGACACATGTAGCCCCATGTTCATTGCAGCACTGTTCACAGTGACCAAGACATGGAAACAACCAAAAAACCCTTCAATAGAAGACTGGATAAAGAAGATGTGGCACATATACACTATGGAATACTACTCAGCCATAAGAAATGATGACATCAGATCATTTACAGCAAAATGGTGGGATCTTGATAACATTATACGAAGTGAAATAAGTAAATCAGAAAAAAACAAGAACTACATGATTCCATACATTGGTGGAACATAAAAACGAGACTAAGAGACATGGACAAGAGAGTGGTGGTTACCAGGGGTGGGGGGAGGGAGGACGCAGGAGGGAGGGAGGGAGAGAGTTAGGGGGAGGGGGCGGGGCACAGAGAAAACTAGACAGAGGGTGACGGAGGACAATCTGACTCTGGGTGAGGGGTATGCAACATAATTTAATGACAAGATAACCTAGACATGTTTTCTTTGAATATATGTACCCTGAATTATTAATGTCATCCCATTAACATTAATAAAAATTTATAAAAAAAAAAAAAAAGAAAGAAAATAGTGACCATACTTTATTAATCTGTGTCTGTCTAGCATGGTATTTGGCACCCAGAAAGACTTAATCAGTATTAAGTATGAATATTACTTCCCACAGACTCAGAGGAGGATCCCACCTTAGTGGCAATAGAAGAATACAACTGGTTCAAGGAAACACATTCGTTGAGAAGAAAGATCATTATGTGTGTTAAGAAGTCATTCACTAAAATAATTCCAAACTAAATGTGTAATATATTTACACATTTAGTAAAATTACCAGTGGTCGGCAAACTCATTAGTCAACAGAGCCAAATATCAACAGTACAACAATTGAAATTTTTTTTGAGAGCCAATTTTTTTAAACTTAAACTATATAGGTAGGTAGGTACATAGTTATTAACTTAATTAGGGTACTCCTAAGCTGGCCTTTGTGCCTGCACATGGTATTCAAGGGGCCAAAGAGCCACATGTGGCTCACAAGCTGCGGTTTGCTGACCACTGGACTAGACTTACTTGGTAAGGTAATAAGCAATGATTTGTAACTTCTCATACCTTTTTTATTTACATTGTCAGGTTGGTTTCTATAAATTTATGAATTCTAAATGTAGATTTTGATATTTGCTCTCTTTATTTTTTTCATTTAATATTTAAAAAATAATTCTGTCAATATTCCTCTGGTTATTATATATAATAATTATATATAATTATATATTAAATTCAATACATAATTATATATTACACATTTAGTTTGGAATTATTTTAGTGAATGACTTCTTAACACACATAATGATCTTTCTTCTTCTCAACGAATGTGTTTCCTTGAACCAGTTGTATTCTTCTATTGTCACTAAGGTGGGATCCTCAGGACCCTCATTCCTCTGAGTCTGTGGGAACTAATATTCATTTGAGTCTTGATATCATGGTCTAGTCCTGTTTTCATAAAACTAACATTGAATATCAATGAAATGCTACATTTCCTTCTTGCCTTGACATATGCATTCCCTTTTCCATGCCTCCCACTATGTGCACAGATTTATAAGCATTGGATTTTTTGCCCATTGTTTTGTATTCCCTTCCCTGTTATTTCCTTCAGAGAATAACTAGTTTCCTTCTCTATCTCCAGTTTTTCTTTTTGTGGCTAAGCTTATTTCTCTTCCACAGTGATTGGTTTTCCTATTTTATCTAAATTCCCACCCCCTCCCACCCATTCTCTTCAGATTTCACTGTATAGTAAAGACTTTTTGAACAGATTCATTAAAATTTTTTGCTTATTCACATGCTTGCTTTTTCTTTGTTCAAAGGTCAAGATTGTAAGGAAAGAAATACAATTTAGATGAATGTTTCAAAGATGCATTTGAAGAGAAACCTTAGGCTGATCTCGCTGTGTTAATGTTGATTAGAGTGAGAATCTTTCAGAAGGTCTAAATCACAATAAAAATTATTTTTTGCAAGAATCAAATGGAATTGTGCCTATTAATAAAAGGAAATTTCGGAAGAGACACTTGACTCATCACTTGCCACAGCCTGAGATATATTGGATAAAGTGCCTAAATAATGTCTTTCTAAGACCTGTTATAACTGCATTCATTATCTGTTGGTGCTTGAATAACAGAATTTTCAGTTGGAATATAGAAAAACACCAATACTGTCAGAAAGAGGCATAATGTAGTTTTTGAGAATTAAAAATAAATTTTTAGGGAATTTTATAACTTGTATCACCTTTAATGTTTTTTTTATTCATGAAGATAAGCCTTTTGCTATTCTATAGAATCAAAATCATCATCATTACAGTTTTATGATATGATGATTTATAGTTCTCAAAGACTTGTATAATTTAATTTTCATACTACTTCTTTGAAGTAAACAGGAAGGCAATTCTTTTTGTTTTTCTGCTAGTAAAATGAGAATATGCATACTCATGTGGATGTTAAGGTAAACTGCAAATAGCACCTGCAAATACTTTGATGCTCAGGTTTTTTTGTGTGTGTGTTTTGTTTTTGTTTTTGGTGTGAGAGAGAGAGACAGAGAGACAGAGACAGACAGAAAGGGAGAGGAAGAGAATTATTAACTCGTAGTTGCATCACTTTAGTTATTCATTGATGGCTTCTCATATGTGCCTTCACTGGGAGCTCCAGCTGAGTCAGTGACCCCTTGCTCAAGCCAGTGACATTGAACTTTAAGCCAGTGATCTCTAGGCTCAAGTCAGTGATCATAGGGTCATGTCTATGATCCCATGCTCAAGCTGGCAACCCTGCGCTCAAGCTGGCAACCTCGGGATTTGAAACCTGGGTCCTTGGCGTCCTAGGTCGATGCTCTATCCACTGTGTCACCACTTGGTCAGGTGATGCTCAGTTCTTATAACATCTGTTGTGTTAGTTTCCTGTGGTTCTTGTACCATATAAAGGTGGCTTAAAATAAGAAAATGTATTCTCTTACAGTTCTAGAGGTGAAGAGTCTGAAATTAAGGTATTGGCAGGGTTGTGCTCCCTTCAGAGGCTCCAAGAGAAATTCTGTCCCTCCCTTCTTCCATCTTTTGGTGGCCACTGACATTCCTTGGCTATGAGTGCATCACTCCAGCCTCTGCCTCTGTGGTCACATTGCGTACTCTTCCATTTTCATGCCATTAGGATGATTTCCTCATCTGGAGAGCCTTAACTTAATCACATATATAAAGACCCTTTTTCTAGGTAAGGTTACATTCATAGGTTCCAAGGGTTAGAGACATTTTTCCAGTCTACACATACCTTAGATTTTGCACTGAGTTTGTGTACTTTAACAGATTTCTGACTCATAGTCTACACCGAGCAGATCTTGAATTCTTCTCTTTAAACAGTGTCTTTCCACCTCATAACTCTGTTCCTGATTTTTATGACTTTATGCTTACTCAACTTCCTTGGTGTATGTAAATAATTTTCCAAGATCACAAGTCAGGGTAACCAGATCTCTAGTGTTTTAATTTTTTAGTCAAATGTTCTTTCTAATGACTATACTATTAACACATTTTATTATAATGTAAAATGGGATTCAATAATAAGAAAACAAACAACCCAATTAAAAATGGGCCAAGATCTTTAACACAACACCTCAGCAAAAAAAAGATGTACTGATGTCAAATAAGCATATAAAGGGATGCTCCACATTATTGTTACCAGGTAAATGCAAATCAAATAACAATGAGATATTACTACACATCTATTACAATGGCCAAAATCTGGCACAAGGACAACATCAAAAGCCGACAAGGATGTGGAAAAACAGGAATTTTTGCATATTGCTGAAGGGTATGTAAAATGGTAAAGCCACTTTGGAAGACACTTTTTTAGTTTCTTATAAAACTAAATGTACTTTTACATATGATCCAGCAATCATGTTCCCTGGTATTTACCTAAAGGAGCTGAAAACTTATGTCCACACAGAAACCTGCACATAGATGTTTATAGCAGTTTTATTTATAATTGCTAAAACTTGGAAGTAATCAAAATGTTTTTCAGTAAGTGAATGGGTAAATAAATTGTGGTACTTCCAGAAAATGGAATATTATTCAGTGCTAAAATGAAGTGAACTATTGAAAAGACATAGGTGAACCTTAAATGCATATTACTAAGTGAAAGAAACCAACCTGTAAAGCCTGTATACTATATGATCTCAACTACATGACATTCTGGAAAATGAAAAACTATGGAGACAATAAAAAAATCAGTGCTTGGTAGGGTGGGGTGGGAGTGGGGGAAGAGATGAATAGGCAGAGTACAGAGGATTTCTAGGGCAGTGAAAATACTTTGTATGATATTAATATGATGGGTATATGTCATTACACATTTGTGCAAACCCATAGAACAATACCAAGAATGAACCCTATGGACACTGGCCTAGCAGAGAGGAACTAGTCAAGTCACCACCAGCAGCTCATGGGTCTACCTCTTGCACTGCTCAGTGCTTGCGTTTTTCCATTTTAAGTTTATCCTTCTAGACACAGCTCCTCAAGGATTCTGAATGATCAGAGAACGACAAGATGGCCATGGAGTAGGCAGACATTCCAACTCCCACCTCCTAGAACCAAAGTGGATTACAATTTAATTTTGAGAGTAGTCATCTTGAAATACCATCTTTGGACTAAACTAAGAGAATTCTATAGCCGAAGACCACTGAAGAACCCACACTGAAACTAGTAAGAAAGGTGGAGATGCAGAAAAGGATGCCCCGCTCCCAGGAGCGAGCAGTGGCCTGGAGGGACCTTTGTGGCAGGGAGGGTTGCCCGGAGAGTTAGGGGTCCTCAGCCCCAGGACCAGAGCCTTGGAGCCTAAAACAGATGTATGGACAGTATTTAGCTGAGAAAGGTGCCAAAATACTGTTTGCGAGAAAGAGATAGAACTTTTAGACCTAGGCTCTGTCTTAAAGAGACCACACAGAAAACCTCACTCACAGCCACTTACTTGGTGTATGGGAGCGGGAAGCGCTGAGAGGTCTGGAGTTGCCAGAGGAGAGTGTAATCTCTGAGGCACAGGGAGAGACACTTTAAGGGACAGCCACTTTAACACCTGGGCTGACTCACTCCCCAAATCTAAACTGACCATTTTTCCTGGGAGCAGCAACACTAAGAAAGGGAAGAAATTACTCCACCCACCAGAGGCTCTCCTGCTCCAGTCAGAGCAAAGAGGCTCTTAGAAGCAGGCAGCACATTATGAAAACAGGTAGTGACTGCTCAGGTCTGAGCTACATCTTCTGCCCCATATTGCCCCCAGGGGGCAGGCCGGCGAGTGGCGGTGGGTGCAGCTGCAAGGGCTGGGGTGGTACAAGTGCATGCGTGTAACCTTGCCAGCAGTGGTGGAGGCTGGGGCGACCATAGAGGCAGTCTGAGCAGGCACACGGAAGTCAGCCCATGGAGGCGGAGGCCACAGTGGCCACTGTGGTGGCCCAAACATGCACGTGTAAGCCTGCCCGTGGTGGTGGAGGCTGGGGCGACCGCGGAGGTGGTCCAGGCTGGCACATACAAGCTTGCCTGTGGTGGTAGAAGCTGCAGTGGCTGTGGAGGTGGGCTGGTGCTGGCAGTACCCAAGCCAGAATGCCCGAGACAGTGGCAGCAGTTGTGGCAGGCTGGCAGACAGATCACACACTGGGAACACAGAGGCCACATCCACTGGACTCCTATGGCCACATCCTTCTAAGGGCTGAAAAAGAAGAAAAGAAAATAATAAATAAATAAATAAAAAGTCTGGATAGAATGACACTTGAGGCTAAGGGGCAAGCCATATTCAGTACCGTAACTAATCACTGAATTACAGTACTGAGCTCAACAAGTAGCTAGCAATAGGAGGCAGCAGAAAGTGGATCTCAGGGAAACTTGAACTTTAAATGAACTTCCCCCAGGCCAAGAGTAGATGAAAGATAGCCTAGGAGTGCAGCTGATATTTACAACAGTACCTGGGCCCAGCAGAGGCAGCCACAAGATCTGGATCTCCTGTAGCTCCAAAAGGTTGATAAGGGCCAGTCATAGGCTGTGAACCCCACTGATCTGCACCAGGCTTTGGCCAGGGAAGACCAGGGCAGGCACATCCATTGGCCAGATATGGAGAGCATCAGTTTAGGACCTAACCACCTTTGTTAGAGTGGTATCTTAAGAAAGGGCCCCTCACAGCTGATCCAGCTAAGACATAAAAAACACTGACACAAATAGCAAAAAGAACAATGACAGCAGACAAGTAGCCTACAGTGAATTACAAACAACAGATGAGGCCAATCCAAGAAGATTTAGAAACAACACAACTGAAAGCTGGAGTCTGACAACAATAACCCTATACTTAGCTAGCTTCACGAAAAGCACATCCAAAGGAGCAGTATATACAAAGACAAAATGGAAGACAGAGAAATGCAATCCAAATAAATCAACATGAGAAATCCCCAGAAAAAGAACTGAATGAGATGGAAATAACAATGAGATGGATGCAGAGTTTAAAATAATGATTGTTAGGATGCTCAAAGATCTTAGAGCAACAATGGATGGATATAATGAGCACCTAAATAAAGAGATAGCAAGCATCAAAACGGACATTGAAATCATAAAGAAGAACAAGTCACAAATAACAAATACAATATCAGAAATGAAGACTACACTAGAAGAAATTAAAAGTAAGCTGAATGAAGCAGAGGATCAAATCAGCGATTTAGAGGACAAGATAAACAAAAGCACGGAAGCAGAGCAGCAAAAAGAAAAGAGGTCAAAAAGTCTGAGGAAACTCTTAGAGAGCTCTGTGACAACATGAGGAGAAACAACATCTGCATCATAGGGGTTCCTGAAGGAGAAGAGAAAGAACAAGGGATAAAGAACCTGATTGAAGAAATTATAGCTGAAAACGTCCCTAAATTGATGAAGGAAAAAGTCACAAACTTCAAAAAGCACAGAAGGTCCCAATAAAGAGGAACTCAAAGAGGCCTATACCAAGACACATCATAATTAAAATGCCAAAATTAAAGGATAAAGAAAGGATACTAAAAGTTGCAAGAGACAAGCAGTCAATCACCTACAGAGGAGCCCACATAAGGATGATATCTGACTTCTCAACAGAAACACTAGAGGCCAGAAGGAAATGACAAGAAATATGCAAAGTAATGCAAAACAAGAACCTACAATCAAGACTTTTTTATCCAGCAAGGCTATCATTTAAAATTGAAGAGAAATTAAAAGCTTCTCAGACAAAAAAACCCTCAAGAAATTCATTACAACCAAACCAATGTTGCAAGAAGTGTTAAGGGGCCTGTTGTAAATCAGTCTGAAAAAATCAGAAAACATAAGTAGAACAATTTCATCAAATGATATTGAAACAGTTATCAAAAAACTTCCAACAAACAGAAGTCCTGGGCCAGATGGCTTCACAGGTGAATTTTATCAAATATTCAAAGAACTAACTCCTATCTTTCTCAAGCTATTTCAAAATATTCAAGAGGAAGGAAGACTTCCAAACTCCTTTTATGAGATGAGCATAATCCTCATTCAAAAACCAGGCAAAGACACTAGAAAGAAAGAAAATTATAGGCCAATATCCTTGATGAACTTAGATGCTAAAATTCTCAACAAAATATTAGCAAACCAGATTCAGCAACACATGAAAAAAAATCATACATCACGATCAAGTGGGATTTATTCTGGGGAGGCAAGGCTGGTACACTATTTGCAAATCAATCAATGTAATTCATCACATTAAAATAAGGAAGGAGAAAAATCACATGATAGTATCAATAGATGCAGAAGAAGCATTTGATAAAATCCAGCATCCATTTATGATCAAACTCTTAGCAAAGTGGGAATATAGGGAACATATCTCAACATGATAAAGGCCATCTATGACAAACCCACAGCCAACATCATACTCAATGGGCAAAAATTAAAAGCAATCCCCTTAAGATCAGGGACAAGGCAGGGGTGCCCCCTTTTAAGACTCTTATTCAACATAGTACTGGAAGTCCTAGCCATAGCAATCAGATAAGAAGAAAAAATAAAAGGCATCCAAATTTCAAAAGAAGAATTAAAACTATCATTATTTGCTAATGACTTGATACTGTACATAGAAAATCCTAAAATCTCATTAAAAAAACTACTGGACCTGATAAATGAATTCAACAAGGTGACAGGATATAAAATTAAAATTCAGAAAAATAGTGGCATTTTTATACACCAACAATGAACTGTCTGAAAGAGAAATTAAGAAAACAATTCCCTTCACTATTGCAACAACAACAAAAATAAAGTACCTAGGAGTAAATTTAACCAAGGAGGTTCAAGACTTATACTTAGAAAATTATAAAACATTGATAAAAGAAATCAAGGAAGATACAAACAAGTGGAAGCATATATCATGTTTATGGATATGAAGAATTAAATTGTCTATATTACCCAAAGCAATCTATAAATTCAATGCAATTGTTATTAAAATACCAATGGCATACTTCAAAGACATAGAACAAATAATCCAAAAATTTATATGGAACCAAAAAAGAACACGAATAGCTTCAGCAATCTTGTAAATGAAGAATAAAGTGGGTGGTATCACATTTTCTGATATCAAGTTATACTACAAGGCCATTATACTCCAAACAGCTTGGTACTGGCATAAGAACAATGGAACAAATTAGAGAACCCAGAAATAAACCCATACTTATATGGACAATTGATATTTGACAAAGGAGGTAAAAGCATACAATGAAATAAAGACAGTCTCTTTAACAAATGGTGTTGGGAAAATTGGACAAGTACTTGCAAGAAAATGAAACTAGACCACCAACTTACACCATACACAAAAATAAATTCAAAATGGATAAAAGACTTAAATGTAAGTTGTGAAACCATAAGCATCCAAGAGGAAAACATAGGCAATAAGCTCTCCAAAATCACTCGCAGCAATATATTTGCTAATTTATCTCCTCAGGCAAGGGAAATAAAAGCAGAATGAAAAAATAAGACTATATCAAGGTACAAAGCTTTTGGACAACTAAAGACAACATGAACAAAATAAAAAGACAAACCACACAATGGGAGAACATATTTGACAATAAGACTGATAAGGGGTTAATATCCAAAATTTATAAAGAACTTGTAAAATTCAACACTAGGAAAGTAAACAACCCAGTCAAAAAATGGGCAAAAGAACTGAATAGACACTTTTCCAAAGAGGACATACAGATGGCCAATAGGCATATGAAAAAATGTTCAACATCACTAATCATTAGAGAAATGCAAATTAAAACCACAATGAGATATTATTTGACACCTGTCAAAATGGTGCTCATTAACAAAACAATACATCATAATAAGTTGGCGAGAATGTGGAGAAAAGGGAACCCTCCTGCACTGCTGGTGGGAATGCAGACTGGTACAGCCACTGTGGAAAACAGTATGGAGATTCCTCAAAAAATTAAAAATGGAACTACCTTTTGACCCAGCTATCCCACTTTTAGGGATATATCCTAAGAATACCAAATCACTGATTCAAAAGAAGAAATGCACCCCCATGTTTATTGCAGCATTGTTTACTATAACCAGGATCTGGAAACAGCCCAGGTGTCCATCAGTGGATGAGTGGACTAAAAAGCTGTGGTATATATACACAATGGAATACTACATGGCCATGAAAAAGAAGGAAATCTTACCTTTTGCAACAGCATGAATGGACCTGGAGACTATTATGCTAAGTGAAATAAGCCAGGCAGAGAAAGAAAAATATCATATGACTTCACTCATATGAGGAATTTAATAAACAATGTGAACTGAGGAATGGAATAGAGGCAGAGGCAGGATCAAAGGGGCCAGAGGGAAAGTGGTCAGAGGGAAAGGGGAGGAGAGGATGGAATCAGAGGAGGGAAAGAGATTAGTGAAATTATATGTACATAACACAGCATTATAGAGAGCATCACAGCAAATCCTGAAGGGAAGGGGGCAAGGCATTGGGGGAGGGGTCAAACGGGATATCAAGGGGAACATGGGGTGGGGGGAGGGAGATATATTCAGTGGGACACTTGAATCTATATAAGCACAATAAATTAAAATCAATACAGAATTTTAAAAGAATAAAAAAGTATTAACCTTTGGTAAACTGTGGACTTCAAGTGATTATGATATATGTCAATGTAGATTCATCCTTAATAAAAAAGAAAAGTACCATTGTGATAAATGGTATTGATAGTTGGGGACGTTATCCATGTGTGGAGGCAGTGATACATGGGAAATCTCTGAATCTCTCAATTTTGTTGTAAACCTAAAACTGTTTTAAAAAATAAATTCTTAAAAAAAGACATTTAGAAGGTCTGCATGTGTTCACTAAGCATAATATTTTTCATTGGGATTGTGTGTGTGTCCATCCGTATTTGCCTATGGAAATAGTGAACAGCTGGACAGGTGCAGGGTTATTGGCTATGAACCTGGACTCCCTCGCAAGGCTCTTGTGTTCGCGTCCTGGTTCTTTAATTTATAAGTGTATGACATTGGACAAGTTATTTAACCATCCATGTCTCAGTTATTTTTTTATCTATAAAATGGACTTAATAGTAAGAGCAACAACATCAGATTTCTGATTATTAAATAAATTTTATGTAAAAGTGGTTAGAATAGAACCTGGCATGAAGAAGCATCAATGCTAGCTTCTATTATCATCATCATTACTGTTAGTATTGTTATTTTCATATGAGTATGTAATAGCCAATGGGCTTGTCTTTGAAAGAAAGGTCTTTAATGATTCAAGGGGGAACATGCAAGGTAGAATTTTAAGGCACGATGATTCAGTTTAGGAAAAACCACAAAACTCAAGAAACAATGCCAGAAATTGTTAAAGAAAGAATTCTGGGAATGAATATGGGATTTACTGTTTCTTTAAAGAATTTAGTAACTGACCTTGTTTCTCATTGCTAAATAATAAACTATCCAATTTTGCAACTGGCTGCTTGCCCTAATCCAAGATTTGGAAAAGTGGGGAAAGTACAGCTGGTTGCTAAATAAAACTATTTATAAACGCTTTATTTTTCTCTTACACACACACACACACATATATGCTTAGTCCCTCACGAAAGCTCTGAGGTGATGCCTGTTTTTGTGATTCAGTGTAGGAGTCAAATCAAAATGTTAGTAGCATGAAGAGGGAAGAAGAGTAGTTACACAAACGGTGTGGAAATGGGAGGCATAATAAGGCTACAGGATTCAGAGAAAGCAATTGGCCAGACTAGGAGGGCCCAGTGAGAGGCTAATTCAGGCTCTTCATGCTGAGGGACCATGTCTAACAGAAGTTATATTATTGGTGGATCTGTTCACAGGGAAGCCTGGAAATACGGCAGCCAAGACTGAAAGGACGTTGCACAGCATGGAGGGACTCACACAGAGCTCTTCCTGCTCTTGGAAAGTCTGTGACTCTGGGCTCTTGGCTAGGTTAAGCAACTTGCCCACAGGCCCACAGATAGGACAGGCCACCCTCTGTCCTTTTCTGAAAGCCAGAAAAGCTTTGACAATGGAAAGTTTTATCATAACTCATTTGAGAGTAGAGCCTAACTTGAACTGATATGAGGTTATTTTTCACCTTAGTGCGGTGGTTCTGAAAGTTTTTGAAGCTAGCGTGCATTAAAATCCTACAAATAATTGTAGGCACACTATATACAAATTTCTGAGAAATATGTTATAATAATTAAGTCAAATATTAAAGAAAAAAATATAAAGTCCAAGCATGCTTTTATGGTAAATAAATAGGACAAAATTAAATTTATTCTGACATTAAAAAACTTTTTTATGTTACATTTTTTGAGTTATGCTTTTTAGGATTCATAAAAAAGAGGGGTTAAAAAATTTTAAAAACAACAAAAAAGTTATCTTTTTATATATATAGATAGACTCTTAGTAAGATTTAGTAAATTCAGCAGGACCCAGCACAAATGTGTTAAATTTTTTCATTCTTGTGTTTATGAGAAACATGAGCCTGATGTGTCCTAGCAATTTCTTCAATGTTTGGGCATATATTTGAAAGGCAAAGTCTCATTTTCTTGTCAATACATTGAAGAATTCCTCTCTTTTTACTCTTGTGTTGAGGGTAGAAAATCCTAATTCACATAAATAGGATGTTGAAAATTGTAGTAAAATGTTCAAAGCTTTTTTAGATATTGCCACATATTCTTCTTTTATAGAAATCCAAAAGGCTTCAAGAGACAATTTCTTATATTTAATCATCAATCCACGATCAGTGTATATAGCTGCCAGTTCTTCTTCTGTCAATGTTAAACCAAAATCACTTGAAGCTTTCATAAATGGGTTTCTAATCCAATCATATTGATCAGTGTTACAAAAATGTAACTGTTTCATCTCTTCAAAAAACGCAAGAAGTTCTTGTCGTAGCTTGTGTACATGGGTAAGTCCTTTTCCCCTTCACAACCACCTCATCTCAATGTGTAAAAGCAGCTGTCTGTGTTTTGAATCCATATCGATACAAAGCTTTTTGAATAAATGTGATTTGACAGGTCTTGTTTTAATAAAGTTTACCATCTGAACAACTTGATCTAAAACTTCTCTTAATTTTTCTCCCAATGTTTTTGCCATCAAGGCCTCCCTATGAAGAAAGCAGTGAGTTACAATAACATTCTCATTTTGTTTTAAGATGTAAGACCCCTAACCAAGCCTACCATGGAAGGGGCACCATCTGTACAAATGCCTACACACGACTTCCATGTTAACTGCCATTTATCAAGACAGTTATTCAAAATGTTAAAAACGTCTTCACCTTTTGTAGACACACTTAATTCTTTACAAAAAAAGAAACTGATTTACTATTTGATCTTCATTAATAAAATGGATGAATGCTAAGAGTTGTGCTGTGTTGGTAACGTCTGTTGACTCATCAACTTGCAATGCAAAATTTGAATACTGAAGCTTACTACTGCATACATTTTTCTCGATCTCAGAAGACATTTCTATAATACGCCTGTGAACTGTATCATTGGACAGAGGCATCTTGCTTATTTTCTTTTTTTTTTTTAATTTTTTTAATTTATTTTTAATTTATTCATTTTAGAGAGGAGAGGGAGAGACAGAGAGAGAGAGAGAGAGAGAGGAGAGACAGAGAGAGAGAGAGAGAGAGAGAGAGAGGAGAGACAGAGAGAGAGAAGGGAGGAGGAGCTGGAAGCATCAACTCCCATATGTGCCTTGACCAGGCAAGCCCAGGGTTTCGAACCAGCGACCTCAGCATTTCCAGGTCGACGCTTTATCCACTGCGCCACCACAGGTCAGGCATCTTGCTTATTTTCATTGCAGCATTTCCTAGCAATGTCATGACCATTTTCTTTGCATGCAGACAAAATAAATGACTGACCTAAAGTATGAGCTTTCATGGTTTTTGCTATCAGTTCTGAGACTTGATAAGAAGTGATTTGAGCTTTATCAGAAACAGTCATTATACTTTTTAAAAAATTTGCTGCTTTTGTTTGCTGTTCAGACAATCTCTTGAAAAAACTTACAGATTTATCTTGTAAACTAGAGTATATAGTTTTAAAATGTTTACTCAATTTACTAGGAAGCAATGATTCATTTGCCATTTTACATTCACATACTAAACAGAGTGATAAAGAATGATCTTCAGTTCCGGTCCAAGTGAAACCAAAGCTTAAATAACTTTCATTCTATTTGAGAGTAGGCCGCGATTCTGCTTTTTACTTGCACTCAACTTTTCCTCACTTCCAGAATCGGATTCTTCAATATCATGCTTCTTTTTGAGAAATCTATTCATTTTATTTGGGTGTATTTATCTAAAAATAATATAATGATGTGTTGATAATAAATATAATAATGATGTGTTAACAAAAAGAGTGGTATTTCCACAATGAAATGGTATAATAGAGTAACTATATTTATTTTTATATCTGGGCACATGCTGCAAACCAATGCAGCTAGTAATTCCAGGTCCCGAGTGGGAACGGTGCAGAATTAAGAAAATATCCAGAATTAAGAAAATATAGGGTCAGGAGGGCCTTGTAATTGCTGCTGGCAAGAACAAAGCTTGCCCCAAAACCGCATCTTGATTTATTTATAGGGCAAAGTGAAGCCACTAGCAAATCTTAACTTTATACCAAACAAAGGATAGAAGAAACTTTCCTCCAGTCTTTCTGGGAAACATGGGGGATAGTGTAAACAATCCAGCACCATAGCTTAACAGTCTTTTGCAACCTAATCAGGCAAGTGAGGTGGGGGTTGGGCAGACTGTCAGCTTAAAGCCAATTTCCCACACCTCTGTCCCCCAAAAATCTAAGCTCCAAAATCCCTGTTGGTTTTGTGGTCCCCAACAGGCACATATTTCTCTGGAAAACCTTAGGGTACACCTGAAAATCTTCTAGGGCACACCAGAGTGCCCTGTCACACACTTTGAGAACCACTGCCTTAGTGTGTTTATTAGTTTGCCAGCATGACCATAACAAAATACCATTTCTTGAGGCTGGAAATCTGAGATCAAGGTGTCAAGGGGTTAGTTTCTCCTGAAATCTCTCTTCTTGGCTTGTAGATGGGCTTCTTTTCTTGCCTTCACATGGTCTTCTTCTGTATGTGTGTCCTAATTTTTTCTTCGTATAAGGATATCAATTGTATTAAATTAAGATCCCTCCAGTGACCTCATTTTAACTTAATTCCCTCTCTAAAGACTCTCCAAAAAGTCACATTCCGAATACTATGGGTCAGGATTTCAACATAAGAATGGGAAGGGGGCACAATTCAGCCCGTAACAGTGTGAAATAACTGTTTCTTGCAGAGAGGTTAGTATGTTAGAGTATAGGGTGCTGTCCTAGACCCCACAGGGGGTATGATGCTTTATGTTATATGTGCTCTATCACCTTTCTAAACATGCCCTGATTTCTGAACTTTGAAATACATTTTGTCACAAAAATTCCAAAAAAGGAATTGCGGATCTAAAACAAAGATAAGATTCTTACCAAGACCAGAGTTCCAGACTATAAAACCAGGGGATGAAGTGAATGGCCTCCAAGTTCCTGCCAACCTTTAAAATTCCACTGAATATATGACAATGAGAAGAGATGGTTTTAAGTACAGGCAAACTCCAAGACTTATTCTTCTAATTGTGCCTATCCCTTTGGGTGATCCTCAAGACCGGGCTTCATTGTATGGTCATAGGCTTGGGCTTCTTGGGCAGGGAATTCTGGAGTCCTGAGTTCCTCAGACACAGGCAAATGTAGCAATGCCTGACAGCTAGGCAGGGCTTTCTTTTATGGGATGAATGAACAAGACAGCACTTAAGAAATCCCATTGGACAAGAAATTGGTTCATTTGTAAAGCTTAAGGAACTGTATCCCCCCCCCCCCCTTTGTGTCCTTGCTGATAGAGGGCTCCTTGCCCTTGAGAAGCCATCTTGAGGAGGAGATGAAAGAAGGGCAAACATTTTCCATTGTTTCCAAGTCAACAAAGAGTTCAAAATAATACATAAAAATCTCTTAAGATTTATTTCAGGAAACTTTGAAATGCCATATGAGGTCTGAAATTTTTAGGTTTTTGAGGAAATAAACTTTGCCTTTTCAAAATAGTAATTGCTGATATGGGATGGTAGACTTTTAAAGTATGTTTTGATACCAAATGTTTTAGTAGAAATAAAATCTAAGAAGGAATACCCAAGAGAATGATGCCTACTTGCGTTTGATATTTTTAAGCAAGCTGAGATAAAAGAAATGCTTTTCCCAGTTTTAAAAATATTTCTGTTTTACAAGAGTTTTAGTAATTTTGTTATGTTAGGAATTTTTAGGTACTCTCAAAGCACATGGTCAAATACCTCACAGGAGCTTCACATGTGAAGGACTCTGACTCTTAGAATAAAATTCAGAGCTGTCAAGACTGATGTCTTATCTTCTCTGGGCTTGGGTTTCTCTGGTATGGGGCCACATTCAGTTATTGAGACAAGACTACCACATCTCCAGAATTAAGGCTGAAGGCCACGGAAGGTCAGGACAAGTGTACCTACCTGGTATCAAGAGTGGGCTTATATCGCTGGACTGGGTAAGACCCATGAACCCAGTTTCAAAGATGGCTGTGAATGATGACCAGGATGTGGTTAAGGTTACTTTTGCTTCTATTTACTGTGAGACCAGTACAGAAACAGTGTAAAGGGTTTAATGTATGAATGAGGACTAAGTGACTGGACAATCTCATTAGCTGCTCATGAAGACATGCTCAGGATCCAGTAGTCAACGCAAAGGAATATGCCATGTGAGAAAAGCCCATAACCAAGGGTTAGTTGCAGGTTATACCACATCAGCTCTTAAGAATCTACTATATTTCTAGTAGGGAAACTATTGCTGGACCACACTTCTATCTTCTATGCCTCACAGAGTTGTCAGACCAGCAATCAGCCTGGTTGTGAGACCCCTGTGGCCAACCTAATTCTCTATGCATCACTTTTGTCATGGTAGGTAGCATCCTGATAATGAAGTGGAGACAAAGCTAACCTTTTGCTAGTGTGAATCTTGTCCAAAGACGACCCCATGTATCCTCACGCCTCTATGGCTGACTCTTGAACATCTCCAGCAAACACCTGTTCTTCCAAGTCCTGCTATATTCAGAACTAAGTTTGGTTTGTTTCTCTAGGGCAACTGAATGCAAACATTTACAGAAAGGCAGTGGCTTATGTAGTTTTTCTTCTGCTCTTCTATTTGTCTACACCACATTGAGTCTGAGGTTGGATTGATTCATCGTGTATCAAGGGTGGCACTTATTGGACTGTGGATGATTACAGAAGTATGTCTCTTAACCAACCCAATTCTCTATTCAGTGACTTCAAAGGATAGCATTCAGGACCCCTGTGGTGGAGCCAAAGTCTGTGATCCCAAACCACCACAGTGTGACTAATCAGCCAAGATATGCATATAAAAACTAACATTACAGTGCCCATGGGATAAATATAGGACACATGAGTGGCAGACAATAGGTTATGTGGAGGTTTCAGAGGGAAGAGAAGGCTGAAAGCTGGAGTTGTCCATGGAGTCACTTTGGAAATGCTCAGGTCCAAGGGAATATTGAAAGTGAGGGGGAGGAAAGCATAAATACGAGAAGAAGCCCCTTTTTGATGGACAGAGTGACATGGAAAAGGATGGGAAGTCAGACTGAACAGTGCCTTTTGAGGATCAGTGACTGACTAGTCAGGCCATTAGAACTCTGTAAGATAGGTAATCCCCTCCTTCAGACACAATGAGATACTATTGGTTTATCTTTTAAAGTATTTTAAAGCAAATTTTCTTGTCCAAAATTCTTATAATTGGAAAAGTGCCATCAGCAGGTTCTGAGCCATAATGACCTCCTCTGGCCTTAGAATCACTCAACATTCATTCCTGCAGAGCAAGAGCATGGACCCCACTCACTCCTGTGTTGTTTGTAGAATTTCTGCTATGGCTGATCTATGTCATGCATGCCTTGAGGGCTGCATTTGGAAAGCAGCCACTATCTTACCCCTCAAAGAGTCCTGCCAACAGACAGCTCCATATGGTAGGGAGGGATGGAAGGATGGAGGGAGGGAGGGAAAGAGGGAGAGAAGAAGAGAGGCGAGACAGAGACTTGTTCTAATTTTTTCCTTTCATACATCATCCTTTACATACAATAATTTTTTTCATTGAAGTTATTTTCCCTAAAAAGCACATTTCTTTGGTTACCTAAGTGGGTAATTGGATTTATCTGAAGGCTTTGTAGTTCAGAGTGATAAGTACAGTAACACTTTATCTGATCTTCAATGTCTAATTGTGTGGGGGCAGTGATATCTGCTTGTGAAGTATAACTTTGTAGTTTCCCTTGGGAAGCAATGCATTCCTAAATGGGTTAATTAAACTCAGCTATAGTATCTTTTTAATGTTAAATATCTTTCAGTGTGTCTAAAAAAGATTTTTTTTTTCAAGTGTATGCTACACCTAAATAGTCTCCTGGATTTGGATTTGTTGTTTGTTCAGCTGAAAATCAAAAAGTTATTGGCAACTGAATATATGCAAAATTAATGAAACAAGATATTTCTTTACTGATGGAAGTTTTATGTAATTGGAGTATGTACCATGGCCCTCACACTTAAAAGGATATTGTAGAAAATGGTACCAATCACAAAAATCCTGTTCACACTGTGGATCTCTCTGTTTTTCACTATGTCTCAGCGACTCTGGAGCTTTGCCTCTTAAGTTACTGCACAGTCAGTGTTTGTTCCTGAGCTGTGTTGGTGCTTAGTGTGAAAGCTTCTGTCAGTGTTACCAGAAAGAGACCAGGCTCAGAGCGGGTCTGCCTCAGGCTGGCCTATCATGTGTGTGTTCTTGACTTTGTGTAGAATAGATTTCACAACACGAGTCAGGGTGATTTTGAAAGTAAGTTTATTAAAGCTGGGGACAGTGAAACAAGGAAGGGCTTTGGATAGAAGAAGCAACAGGAGACAAACTGGGCAGATTTCTTTGGCTCCTTGAGAAATAAGTCACAGTGAGAGAAGTGAGCCAAGGTGGAGCTGCTATTGGTTCACTGAAAAGTGAAAGAAAAGAAGGGCAACCTGATGACAGAAGATAGGAAATGCTCCAGATAGAGGACCAGGAGTTATACTACGAGTCACAGTAGTGGCATCTTCCTATAACCCAATTAATGTGCCTTGTACCAGGTCAAGGAAGTAGGGTACCTAACAGAGAGAGAAATGCCACGTGGACAGGTTTACCCTGGGTCCTGACAGTGGCCTTACCAAAGATTAGGGCAGTAGATGCCTGGAGGATGGATTTACTCCACTCAGATATGGACTCAACTCCATACCAGCAGAGAGATAAAATGTGTTTTGCCTAATTTCTTCAGCTATCTGTCTCAGCTTCCTTATTGCACTCGGCAAGGAATTTTCCTGGCTTATTACTCTCCTGCCTCACCAGGATCTCTCAGAAGCCACCTCAGCATAGCCTCCTGGGCTGTGTGACAGAGTGGGGCAGAACTCTCTTTGATTAGTTTGGGTATCAAGGGTAAGAGGTCTACCTCAGAAGGAATGAGAACTTCTTCTATGCCTATTACTCATATCTCTGAGAAGATGAAGTACACAGACTTGATCTTATGTGCACCTACCTCTCCCATTGCCATGTGTTTAGACTAGTGTCTGATCACTAGCTCCTTCCTGTGGTTTGGACTCAGTGACATCCCCTTCCAGAGCGGACCTCAATGCTATGAATTTCAGCAACACTCACCATTGAGGCAGGATAGTAAGAAGCTAGGAAAATTCTGGCAAGTAGAATGGGAAAACTGAGACAGATAGTTGAACAAACTGGACGATACTGAATGTCACCTCCCTAGAGATAACATCCAGGCCTCAGCTGTATTTCAGCTCCAGGCCTAGAAAAGCTGCAAAACCAGGTTGGAGACCCCAAGACCAGCTGCAATAACTAATGACCCCATTCCCTGAGGCTGAGCAGTAAAGACCACAACCCTAAAAATGCACACCTGAAAAAGCTGATGAATATCCTATGGAAATCCTTCCCTAAATTTCCACTCTTTAAGCCCTGGCCAGTTGGCTCAGTTTGTTAGCGTATTTCCAAACCCCAAGGTGTGGGTTTGATCCCTGGTCAGAGCATGTGCAGGAAACAACCTGAATGTACAACTAACGTAGAACAAGTGGATGCCCCCCACTTTTTCTCTCCCCCTTCTCTCTCTCTCTAAAATCAATAAAAAAATTAACAAAAAACCCTCAAAACAAAAGACCCAGCATGCACTCTAGCTCCTGGAAGCATACCGGCACCTCTCCTTTTCCCCTCCCCTGTCTTCTTCCCTCATAGGTGTGCTCCATTAAACTCTAAGGGTCTCCACAAAACTTGCAACCAGAGCAGCAAAGGGCGGGGGGCAGCTCTTCCCAGGCTAACTCCCTGGACCCATCTCCAAAGCCTTCTTTTCTCTGACTGCCCAGTGTAAACTAATTTCTTCCCCATACAGTTTCTAGAGAGCCAAGGCAGCCCCACCTAGACTCCCTCCTGTTGCTTCTTCTATTCTAAGACCTTCCTTGTTTCACTGTTTCAGCTTTTTAAATTTTTTTGTTACAGAGACAAAGAGAGAGAGACAGATAGGGACAGATAGACAGGAAAGGAGAGATGAGAAGCATCAATTCTTTATTGTGGCTCTTTCTTGCTTCTCCTTAGTTTCTCATTGATTGCTTTCTCATATGTGCCTTGACTGGGAGACTATTGCAGAGTGAATGACCCCTTACTCAAGCCAGCAACCTTGGGCTTCAAGCCAGTGACCTTTGGGCTCAAGCCAGCGACTATGGGGTCATGTCTATGATCCCATGCTCAAGCAAGAGACTCTGTGCTCAAGCTGGTGAGCCTGCACTCAAGCCAGCAACTTCAGGGTTTCAAACCTGGGTCCTCTGTGTCCCAGCTTGATGCTCCATCCGCTGTGCTACCGCCTGGTCTGGCTCACTCTTCCAGCTTTAATAAACTTAGTCTCAAAGTCACTTGAACTCATGTTGTGAAATATTTCTTGCATGAAGTCAAGAACCCATACACTAGGGCCTGGCCCTAGGCAGACCTGAAGGGACAGCATAAGCATAATCACTCTTGATCTCCTTGACCCACAGACCTTCTGCTATTCCCACCAGCTACAAAGGACACTGGGAAGCAGCAGCACACACAGCTAATAACTTTGCCTAGTTTATTTTTTCTTCCCTTCTTAGTCACAGGTTGCTGGTTATCTTGAAAGTCTAAATAGCTTATTTGCAATGAGCTATTCTGACATGTACTGCATGGCAGAATTTTTCATTCTCTTTTTAGTTCCCTCTGATATTCTGCTGAGTCCTGATTCTAAACCATCTCACTCTCTGTGTGCTCTCTGACCCTGGCTATAACCCCCTGACTCTAAAGCCCACTTTATGTTAAGAGTGAAGAAACCTCCTTTTCTTGAGTATGTCTTAGCATCTTCACCCGTTTCCCACTTTTGTCATCTAATTACAAAGAAAGCAGTATCCTTCTATTGTGTCATTGGTTTCCTCAATCTGCTTCCCTTGGGATCTTGCTCTGCTGGTTATCCTTTACATTACTTTAATATGTTCTCTGGAGCTATTGGATATTTCCCCCCATTTGACAAAATGCTCAAGTTGCCATTAACTGAAAACAAACACACATGCACAAACTAGAAAAGCAAGTAGTCAAAATAAAAAAAAAAAAACCACCCTGGACCCCTTGATCCTGATACTGACTCTTTCCTTTTCTTTTGCTGACAAACATCTGAGTCTGCACTTGCCACCTTCATCTCTTTGTCAACCACAAGCTCCTCATAATCTGGCTTCCACACTCAATATTCTACTCAAAGTGTTCTCTTTCTAGTTGCAGATGTCTCATAGTTTATAACTAAAATGACCTCATCTTAGTTTTTACCCTCTTTACTCTCTCTGAAGGATGAGATACCTTGGCCATTTACACTGCTATAGACAGAATATTTGTGTTCTGCTCCTGTCTCCCAATTAAAATGTTGAAGCCCTAATACCTAATGTGATGGTATTTGGAAGTGGGGTTTCTGGGAAATGAGGTCATGAGAGAAAATCCCTCATGAATGGAATTGGTGCTCTTTTAAGGATAGACATGAGAAAGATGATTTTTTCCTTCTGCTATGTGAGACTAGAGCAAGAAGGCAGAGATCTGCAAACCAGAAATAGAGCCTTCACCAATACCTAACCATAGTGGCATGCTGACCTTAGACTTCTAGCCTCCAGAACTGTGAGAAAGAAACATTTATTGTTTAAGTACCCAATGGCATTGTTATAGAAACTCTAACAGACTAAGGCATACATCTTAAAATTTCAGCTGGAATTTGTGATGTTGTATGCTCCCATGCTCCTCTAACTTCATTACTACTATTAAGACTTGCTCATTGGTCCTCCTCTTTTTTTATTAAATAAAGATGTTCTTTCTTCCTGATTTTTCTCATTTATCCCTGCAGTTATAGTCTTTATTTAAGTGATCCCATCTGCTTATATAAATTAAAACACCAGTTCTTAGAAAATGCCTCAAAACTATACAAACATATCTTGGAGGTGTTGTGGGTTCAGTTCCAGACCACTGCAATAAAGCAAATATCACAATAAAGTGAGTGACACAATTTTTCTGGTTTCTCAGTGTATGTAAAAGTTACATTTTTGCTATATCATTATGTATTAAATATGCATTATCATGTCTTAAAAACAATGTACATACTTGAATTTAAAAATATTGCTAAAAAGTGCTAACCATCATCTAAATGTGTGGGAAAAATGGTTCTGATAGACCTACTTGATGCAGGATTGCCACAAATATTCAATTTGTAAAAAAACACAATATCTATGAAGCACACTAAAATGAGGTCTGCCCATTACTGTATCACAGCAATGACCTGTGTTAGACCTGCATTTCCAATAATTTGCTGCGTACCTTCACTGAAAGATGACCCATTGACTCAAACTCAAATTGATCAAAACTTAGTTCATTTTTTCCTTCCTATGAATACTTTAGTTCATTATTTCATCACCGGTTATGAAGAATGCTATACCTTCCACGCTGGTTGGTGCAACTCTCAGATTTCCTTCTCATAATTTATACATAGGTTGATGAATTTATCACTGACACACTATTTTTTAATTTTTGGCTTTTTAAAAAAACTTTCAATAGCAACTATGTTTATTAAAGTAAATGTAGCCAGAACCTTGCTGTTAAGGTGCTCTACAATGTAAATATGCATATCTTTTCAGACTTATTCTTCTAAAACACTCCCCAGATCACCTAAGTTACAGATAATACTTACAACTCATGGTTCCATAAATATAGTTTGTGTATTCCTATTGCCACTTTAATAAACTGACATGCCAACATGGCAAACAGTAGATTATGTAAAAAATGGATACCAGTGGATTTACTTATATGAGTTAAATTCATGAACCCAGAGAGGATATCTCTTCTTAAACTGTCTCTCTATAGAGGTACGAAAAACAATGTTGAGTGGGAAGGTATATATCTGTTATTATAAGTTGTTTGTCTTTGATCATAACCAGAATTTTTCTATACATGTCTTCTCTCCCAGTGAAAACTGTAAGCTCCTTAGGAACATCATATAATTTATTCTTTATATTTTTCAAATACAAAGAACACATAATAAATACTGCACATGTTTTTGTTGAAAGGATACATGGATGTGTAAAAATGGACATCCTGTGTGCTATCCTTTGAGACATCATGCTTATGATTTATCATGCAAGCCTGGTTTCCCATTCCCAAACGAAAGCTCCATGGTAAACATCTGAAAGCCTAGACAAATAGAAATTAAGCTGCCACAAATGGCTGTAGCAAGTTGGAGGCACCAGCTGGGGGAATCTTGCCATTTATAGTATAAGCCATTAAGCTTTTTTACAAAATTTCCAGGGTTTTTTTGAGGCTGGTGATAACTGCAAGGATAATGCACATTCACTATGCTAAGAGATGTGATTTAATGAGGTAAAGAAAATGTTTGTCTCTTGCAAATGACCAGAAAAGTTTTGCCAAATCCTTCAAGTTGTCTCTATTCTCTTGGCATTTTCTTGGAAAGAGTATGTCTTGGTAATGAGAATCGCATGTGATTAGAGAGACCTTTAGGAACTGATGCAGGCCTTACATGACCACAGTTAGAAGTTTAGGGGATACTGGGTGTTGACATAGATTTGAGAAGTATCCAGAATACAGTTTAAAATGTGATCAATGAAATATGGTCATCCCCTTAACTAGATCTACACATCCAATGCAGTCATATGGGATGTGTGTGTGTGTGTGTGTGTGTGTGTGTGTGTGTGTGTGTGTGTGTATCTGCTTACCTGGAAATTATAATCTTGTATGATATCATAATCATCTGCTTCTCAATCACTAGACCACTTTGTGACGTGGGTGTGCATGTGCATGTGTCTGTCTGTCTGTCTGCACATGCACATGTGTGTCTCTGTGAAAGGGCAATTAAAATGCCAAAAATAAGGAACGAGTTTGAGAAAAGCCTATCCTGGTAAAAACTGACAAAGGTTGATATTTTTAAAGTCAAATCCCTGACTGACTGAAGATGTGGACAGTCAGACGAGTGCTTCTTATTCTTAGAATAAAAAAGAAGAACAGGGGTTTCAAGGGTTTGCTCTCTCTACTCTGGGTGGTTTATCTCAGCACAACTAGATACTAGCTTCTCGACTTGGGGTCTGCAGAAAGATTTCCTTATGCTCATTGTCTTCAACTTTTAACACATTCATGACAAAGTGGAAATATTTATGCTCTTATTTTCTAAGCTAAATAGTCTCTTATTCAGTTTAATATCATACATTGACCTCTGTCCTGAATAACATGGGGGAAGTGAAGCTCTTTAAGTAGTTTTTGTTCTATGGTCTGTTGGGTTCCTTTACTGTCAGGTAGCTACACACTCTTCCATGCTCTATTCTAAAGAATTTTGCTTCATTCTGCTTTTTCCCCACTGTGTTGGATCTTGTTTTATCCCACCTTTTACCTTTTCTGTTCTCTCTTCTGCTTCCATTGTTTTCAACTCTGCAATTATAGATGCCTAGAAGTTGACATGGCTTGTTAAATATTCTCGGCACAGAGCCTGCAGAAAAGTGTTATATATGTCATGCAAATAATGGTAGGAAATCAAATTCCGCTCAGTGCTTTTGCCACTTTCTGGTAACAAGTCATGCAATAATGTACTAAATGATCAATTGGCAGCCTGGTGGGGTGAATGCACTCCTCTAAATGCCTTGTAACACCCTGGAGTGACTTAAGTATGGAGAAGAATAAAAACCAATAATATATGTCAGTTCTGATCCACTTGAGAATTCATGTCCTGAGAAATTTCAATGGAAAAATCTAATGTCTCATCCGCAGTGGCATTTGATTTGCATTCAGAGAGAGATACTTTTCTGGGCTGGCTGCTCTGGGAGGGAGTTCAAAGCTCACAAAACCTTTTATAGCCTTAATTTTTGTTCATTTCCCATTTACAGTGAATACTTACTAAGTTCATGGCCCCTCTTGGAAGGAGAGTGGAACTGAGAGCAAAAGTGGTCTGGTTTGTACCTCTGAGAGCTTGGTTGGTGCAAGAAACATCCAAACCTGTAGAGAATTTTTGTGACCTACTGGAGCCAAACTGATAACGTATGCTGGGGAGCAAAGTCAAATGCTCCTGAGAATGGCACTTTTGCTGCTTATTTAGTACGTTAGAATCAAAGGAGAAGTTGTAAGGAAGGTGCATGAAATCCACTGGTGATAGATTAAGGAGGCAGGAGAAAGCAAAGCCGGAAAATCTCTAGGATTAGATAAAAGGCAAAATGGAGAAACACAAGCTTTTTTTTTTACATTGGTGAGTACAGGATAGATAACAATTAACATTTACGCCATAGAGATAGTATTCGGAGAACAAGATAACAACGAAGCATTTTTCAGTTTTGTGCTCTGGTGGTTTTATATTCTGGTGCCTGAGATTGTGCCTTCAAGGGGTACGAAAAGAAAATTACTCTGACATTTCAAAGGTATGTTTTCATAAAGGCATAAGAACAATGGACAGGGCTCAAGTAAGGTAAATGTTGACCTTCGCTGAGGAAGCCCTCGGCCCAGATTGTGACTATACACTGTGACTTGCCCAAGTAGGAGTTTGTGATTATACCATCCTGAAGTTAGTTTTGGTCACTGACTTTGTCAGGACTGCCATACAGCCCTCTGAGCTTGGCTGGTTTATTAATTACATAACCCCATTTTTGTTCACAGCTTCCATACTCCAGTATCACCAAAGGTATCTTTTCCCTGGAACCCAATTAAGAAGTTTCCTCAGATAGCTAGTATTCTGATCTTCCAATCTACAGCAAGGGGAAGAAAACCTGATACCTGTCATACGTTGATGATCCCAAATCTCCAAAAGATGTAAAGTATAATTCCTTCTCACTGTTTACAATTTTGTTGAAAAATGTGTACGCACATTTAAAAACAATGTCACCGTCTATAACAAACTTTAGGAAATATACACAGAAAGACTAGGGAAAGTAGGGTCTGTAGAGACTGTGCCTGTAAGAAGGAAACCTCATGGGGACAGTAAGATTTGAGCTTGGCGTTGAAACAGAGAAAGGCTGTAGTTACAATGGCCTGTGTGACATGGTAGAAAAAGAAGGGACTTTAGAAATAAATTGCTCTTATTTGAATTTTCTGCTCAGCTAATTATTGACTGTGTGACTTCAGATTAGTTGCTAAACCTCTCTACATTTCCAATTTTCCCCATGAGTAAACGAAGCTGAGATGCATCATAGGGACTAAATCATAGACTTACTTGGCTAGAAGAGTGTGGAAAGCACTTTAGGCAACTGAATGAGCTGAGCAGAGGATGGGAGCTCATGGGAATGGGATCTGTAGAGTGGAAGTGAGGCTACTGATTGGCTAGAGCAAAAGGTAATGTGGAGAGGAATACAACATAAGATTAGATTATAGGAGAAAATCGAAAATGTGTATGTCAAACATTCTTGAGTTATTTTGGTTAACTGGAATTCAGTTAACCAGAGCACTCAATTCTGTGGTGTGAGGGGATTTATTGTATACATTGGCACACTCTTGGTTATGCTTCAAATCTCAGTTTTGAAGTTACCTACTTCCCTGACCTTCAAGTCTGGTTTGTGTGTGTGCTCTTTTTACACTGCATGCAATTACTTTTCCCATGATCACCTTCCACTCCATATGAACATGTTTCTTGGTGGCATAGGCTGCGCGTATTTTATTCACGGTTGTAGTAGAGTACTTAGCAGAAGACCTGATTATTTATTAAACACAGAGTTGGTGCTTAATAATTATTGATGGATGGAAAGAAGGAAGAAAAGAACAAAGAAAAAGGAAACAGATAGAAGGAGGGAGGGAAAGGAAGAGATAACTAGTCAAGAAGCTGAAAGGAGATTCTGGTATGAGGAAAAGAACTTTGAAAGCTGGTTGGTAGGCAGGGAATGAGTGTTGACCTTTTTGCAAATTCCCGACTTTGGGTTTTGTTTAGAACAGGCAAGGAATTTAACTTTCAAATATTTAATTTATTGCTGGACAGGAGTGCATTTTTCTTAAAAGTGCTGCTTCTCCCTTTTTTGCAGCTATTTTCAACTGCTTAAGCACAACTGCTAAAAGAAAAGAACTCAACAATTCAAAGTCATTTCTTGAAAAAAGCAAGCAACCAGAAGGACCACTTTCAGAGATATCGGTTTTGTTAAACTTCCACCCCTCAATTATACCATTGATCCCTAATTCTAAAATGCGTTTTAAAAAATATTTTAACAGCTCTGAATTTTACGATCAGTAGCACAATACAGTTATAATGGCTGTTGCTTTTCTTTCTTCTTCATAAATAAAATACTTGTGTTTCTTTCAGTCAATAATATCTTAGATAAGATGAAACTGAAGCCTCAGCTAATTTTGGAGTTTTCTGAAGGTTGCCTTATAAACTTGTATTGGAGCTAAGATGAGATCTTCTTATTCCCGGTGCAGGACTCCATCCTCCTGACTGTTCTCCCTTCTTCCTTTAAATAATCACACATCATCACTGCATATACTTTATGGTAAAGTTGCTTTTCTCTCTCAGCAACAATAAACAATCCATTCCAGGACTGGGAAAAGATCACTTAGGAAACCTGCATAGCAATGGTTTTTAATGATTCATGTGGGATGCAAGAGCATTCAGTGTTGGTCTGACTTCTGTGAAAGGGAAGCAGAAGATGTCAGTCACTAGATTGGTTCAAAGAGACTCAGTTCCAGTCCTGTGAAATCAGGGGGTGCAGCACAGACACCATAGCAACGCACATTTCCATCATTGTTCTCCTGCCTCTTCTCAGCCCTGAGGGCGTGTATAATGAGACCTTGACTCCCCAGACTGGATCGAATTGTAACACATTTTATTGTTCAATGACTATTTGGATTTTAATGCCATGATGCCCTGGATGGCCTCGCCTGACAGTCTGGAAGCTTAAGGGAAGTAAGTCTCTTTATATTATGCATGATTTGAAGGTCCCACAGTCACTCCTGCTCAAAATAATGAATGGACAGATACAAGTCTCTGTAGGGAAGAAAGATTTGGAACCCTAGGGTTTTGGTCATGCTGTTTATAGGGAGTATCTTGCTTCAGAACACTCACCCAGTTACATTGAGCTGTTTCCCACACATGCATGTTGTCCTGGTCTCGCAAAACTTATTATTTCTCATTTTAGAATTTTGCACACTCAAAAAACAAGGATTTTTACATGCTGTTATTTCTTCTCTGTGCCACTTTGTGGAATTTATTATGTTAAATATGTGGGACAACGTAAAAAAACAATTCCCAGAATTTGCCTGGAATTGGTCATTAGGTTTGAGATGTTTCCATGAGACTTTTGTAAAACTCTTGCTCATGGGGCCTTGAAATATTATAATGGTTGTTTCTACATGTTACACCATGATAAAAATCTATGTATCTCTCTCTCTGTAGATATATCTATACTGTTGAAATTCTCTAGTTTTTTGGAGAATTTGTAATTCTTCCAAGATTAGACTTTATGGTTCTATAAGAGAATTAAATTATTCCCTAAGAGGTCACCTACCTTTAAAGAAAAAAAAAAGGATCACATTCAATTAGGAGCAGAATTTAGAAATATTTAAATAAGTAAATAAAATGTTGAGACATGCAATTAATGTATAAAATGTTGCAATATGACAAAGAAAAAGTCCTCTGCTCATTTATTATGACTGTCATCACTTGTACTCATTCACCAATTAGTTACTCCTCTTAAATAATAGTAGTTAACATTTGAGCCCTCTCTGTGCAAGAGTTAAGTTGTTGGGACTTTATTTTCTGAGTCGGGATTTAGAGAACCTGAGTAACTGAGTTGTGGGCATAGAAATTATAATAAATTCCCTATGAATTTTTGTCTAAAACTGATTTTTATTTTTTTTCTGGGGAATCTCTTACTAACTTCTCTCCTCATTAGATTGGAAATAGGCAAAACTTCATACGATCCTGCTTCTCTGGTCATAGTTCAGAGGTTGAAAGAAGACTCAAGTTGAATATATCAGGGTCCCCTCCTTAGGAAATTTGAAATTGGGATAAAAAAATTCAATTGCTTGTTGGGTGGCTGCACCTGCTATGTGTAAACTAGGTACCTTGTAGCCCCCTGGTGTTCCCTCCTATAGTTATCTGAAGGGGGACTAGACAGACAGAGCTGGAGATGGATCTAGGATATGTGCAAAGGAGAGCAGAGATGAAAGGTGGGAGGTCTCTCTGCAGTGTCAGAGGCCCCGTTCTAAAGCACAGCTCATTTCCCATTCCTATAATCTTGTAGTGATTCTTATCTTGTGTTTTCTTATTTGATCATCAGTGTATTTCTGTTACGGGTAACCAAAAAGTCCAAAGTTACACAAGAATACGTGTTTAATGTGAATGGATAATCTTAAGATAAAATTACCCAAGTCCAGAAAGCATTGGGGAGTAGGTGGGCTGCTCAGCTAAAGGAAGAAAATGGACTTCTAAACATACTGACTATTTATCCTACTTATTATATTTTGGGTTATCCACTTGACAACTTTTACTGAGCACTCACTATATGAAAACTATTGGAAAGAGCAATAAAAACAAAGATGTTTTATATTTATGTATCTCCTGTCATTGAGGATCTTATAATTTAGTTGAGAGAGAATAATGCATAGAGGAAAAATTCTTCAGTATACTATGAAGCAACAACTGTATAAATACAAATTAAACAGAGCAAACTAATTGCATAAATGCTGAGGGGTGCCAGAGTAATGAGCAGGCTCTAGGAAATGATCTCTAAGGTCTGTTTCAGCTACAAAGTGCCAGGAGGTTGCATTCAACTGATAATTGGATAAGGCAGCACTTAGCAGAAACTCTCAGCCTTAGGGAGCTTGAGGAAATCAGGCCAAAGACAAGCCAAGATTTGATTAAAAGTTGAATGTTGGGACTGCGTGCTGTTCTGGGCTATAGCAGATGTTTTCCTATATGACAACAACAAGGGGACTCCTGATGGGTTTGGAATTTGCCTGAAGGAAAGGTGGCAAGAGAGGATGGGTACCAAGTCTTCTTCCACACAGCTTTGGTGAAGAGAGAAAGGGAAGGCCACTTTGCCACATTGTCTTCATGACTTTATGACTGCTTCTTAGGTTTGTCAGACAGGGTAAACCTGCTGGACTTCTACAGTGTTTCAGTTTGAGTTTCAAGTCAGCATATATTTATATGCTTTTATAATAAAAATAAGTAATAATAAATTACCTTATTTCCTGTAATTCATAAAATATTCCCTCTGAAAATCCTTGTTTTAAATAAGTACTACAGAAGGAGGGCCCTTGGCATTATGTATTAAGAGATTTTGATTTGAGCCGTATAGCAGCATAAACATCTAACTACATTTCTGGGATATAATGAGATGTTTATTTATCATTTCTTCTTCCTAAACTGTACGTTCTTAAACACAGGGAATATAGCCTTAGAAGAAACTGTTTTCTCTCCGGTTCTTAGCACAATAACTAATGCCTAAAGAGCCCTCCATTGAGACAGAATCGCTGAGGAGTTAAGAGGGTGGGCTCTGAAGTCAGAGATTTGGTTTCAAGTAATGACTGTAAACTTGGATGTGGACCTGTCCCAGTAGAGCCTGAGCTCTCCGTCAATCAGGTGTCCCGATTAGACTTCTCCGTGAAGTGGAACACTCCTGCTTAATGGCAGGTCTGGTGGCCTCCTTGAGACTACTCTTCAAGGTGCTATGAGGATTCTACTTTTTGGTACCAAGAACAATTGCCACCAGAGGAAAGACACAGCCGATACACAAGTTAGTTGCAAGAATAACACAGGCAAATAATTCACAAATCCTATGGTGTGCCTGGGTACAGCTTAATGGGGCTCTGTTGGCATGTTCCTCTTGGCTGTCCTTGGTCAGAGTGGTATAGAGACAGTCCACATTCAACATTGGAGTCTGGACGACTGCAGCTGATGTCCCCTTGGTTTAAATACCCTTTCTGGCATATGCTTTCTAACAGATGTTAATCTACGGGAGTATCACATCAAACCACTTATAGGGAGTTTCTTGCAGGGAGCTCTTTTTATCTGTATATAATTTTACACACACACAGAGGGCATGGTCTTGTCCATCATATCTCTACACAAGATTAGCTCTTACCCAGAGGACGTAGCCTTATTCACTTGACCTTTAATATTATATCCTTATTTCTTTATATCTTCTATATTTTTATATATTTAATTACTATAACATTATATTACCATAACAGGACCCTTGATTAGTCTGAGTATCCCTTTTAGTTTTATCTATAAATGGGATAATAGTGTGGTGTGCTTTCTGTGGTTGTTATGAGGAGGAGGAGTGATAAGGTAAAGCACCCAGCAGAGTGCAGGGAATATAGTAAGCTCTTAATAAGTGGTTGCTGTTTATTTTATTTATCAATATCTGCTTATTGAATAAACAGATGACTAGGTAATGGTTTGATAGGATTTTGTGAGAGAGAGGTCTTACAATGAATATTTCAACCTAGCAAAAGATATTGAAATAATCAGAAGTTTTCAAAAACTTCACTATAATTAAAGGCTAGAAGATTGCTTTCATCTTCTATCCCACAGAGGATTCTATTTTTAGTAGTGTTATTAGAAAAGATGGGAACAGGGCTCTGCATCTTTAATTCATTTAGATTTTTGTGTAGCTGTGAACACTGGCATGCTTGTGGGCATATGACTTACATTGTGGAGATGGATGTTATTGCTGCTGGAAGCATCCCTGAAGCCTAGAGACACCCTAGCTCTCTGGATTTAGTGACAAGCAGATCCACAGACTCAGTAAACTATTGGCAGAGGCTGAGCTGTCAAGCACACAGTGATCAGCCTTTTGTCATTCAAACTCTCATTCATTTGGAGGGGGGAGGGAAAATTGCCTTTTGTGCTAAAACTATACTATCAACTCATTCTATGAACCAAGGAGTCTGTGGATCTTATCACTAAACTTCCTTAGGTCTTGCAACATAAAATGAGGACCTCCTTTAAGAGTGAAATTCTTTTTTTGATAGCTTCATTTGCAGCAGCAATGGAACTCAAGATTAAATTCCATCTTTGAAGCCAAGAAAATATAATTTACTAGAAGAGTAAATCAGAACAGCCATTTAGCTGAAGCTAGTTAAACTCACAAAATGATAATGGGTTGGGGGGCGGGGAGAGGAGGGAAGAAAACTCGGGAAAGATTGGTTAATGTATTAGTTTGCTAGGGCCACTATAACAAAATAATACAAACTGGCTGGCTTAAAACAATAGAAACTTGTGTCACCATTCTGGAAGTCTGAAATCAAGGAGTCCGAGAGCCTTGCTCCTTCTTGAGACCTGTAGGGGAATCCTTCCTTGCCTCTTTCTAACTTCTGGATGTTTGCCAGCACTCTTCAGCATTCCTTGGCTTGTAGATGCATCACACCCTTCCTCCATCTATATGTGGCCTTCTCCTTGTAACCAATTTCCCCTTTCTATAAGGACACCAGTCATATTTAATCAGGATCCCCACCTGCCCCCATGAGTTCATATTGATGTGGTCACATCTATAAAGACCCTCTTTTCAAAGAAAGTCACATTCCACTGAGGTGCTGCAGTTTAGGACTTCAGCGTATCTCTTTTTGTGGGGAAGGGTGCATAATTAAACCACATAGCAGGTAATCAGACAAAGCTTACATCTTCACATATTTTGAAGGGTTCATGCTTACTGCATTAAACACACTTTATTTAAGCTCAAGAATTTTTTTCTCCAGTTAAGTGTTTGTGGAACTACCAACTATAAAAGAAGCCAGCTTGAACTCTGGGATTCTAGGATGTGAAGGAAAGATCCATAGCAAAGAAACACAAGCGTTTGTCTTAACAGCAGGGAAGACAAGAAGGCTTTTTCTAACAAGTGAGTTAAAAGTAAGTTAATCTTTCCTCCGGGCTTTGGTGCTCTAGAAAGTGGACCACCTGGGTGCTGTCACAACTGTTCTAGCTGTACAGAACCTTCCAGAATCATGATGAGAGGAGCTGCTAGCCATCTGCGGGACTCCCCACTATTTTGCATTTCAGGTTTTTCCAGGGGAATGTGTGGGATGGTGGATGCTGAGGGCCTTAGGAGATGGTTCTGAGGATCACCCTCTATACAAATACACCGATCTTGGTCTGCCAAATAAAAATGTTCAACAACAATTTGAGCTGAATTTTTAATATAATTAACTATGAAAACAATCAAATGACTGAATTTTAAACATCAAAGCATTTTTACAGTCAACACTTATGAAATATGATCAAAATAATGGTGTTTAATAATGGCTGTTTAATAGGCTAAAGGGTCTTATATTTCAAGCAGATTTTAATCTTTTAAACACCACAAATCACTGCATAACTATTACTTATTACCTGTGTTGTCAATATGAAAACTTGCAAAATGAATGTAGGGAGGTGATTTAAGGGAGCAGGTATTTGATTGATATATCTTGAGTTTTAAAAGTGAAAGTGACCATTTCAATTTCATTAAGGGTAGTAAATTTAATGAGGAAGAAAATAGCGCTTCTCATTTTATAAAAAATGTTATGAGAAGTGGAAGTTTCTGAAAAGCAAATGTTAAAATTAGGATGATTTATTCTTAGCCACAAAATTAAAATTTTTGTTATACCATGCTCTCTGTATTTATGGATTAAGGGTGTTTTTATTTTATATTTTCAGATGGAAAGTGCAACACTATTCAGAGATAATAAAACTTTTTAATATTTAAACAGATACATATAAGTATTAGTATATATTATATATATTAGTATTAATATATAATGCTGACTTACCGCCATATAGATTGATTATAAAAAATGTCAGTAAAATCTAAGAAATGAGATATGAAGACAGAAACATGAAAACAAGAAAGATAAATATAAGGAGTAGGCTCAGGGAAATTCTCTCATTTTAAACTTCCTGGATAAATGCTCTACAATTTCCTGGCCCCAGGGAGTGTGCTTTTATCTCTGCCATTCTATGTTTTCTGTAATTTGACTTATCATTTGTTCAGTAATTATAAAACATTGTTTCCTTTGGTCTACAGCAGTGGGGCTGCTGCCTGCCCCCTCCCCTAGGAATTCTGCCCATAAATCACTGTGAACAGTCCCTCTCTGAGTGGAGGCTAAAACCAACGTCTACAGCTGCCTGACCTTTTATCAAGTGCGGAAACTTTTCAGTCACATTTTCTCCTGCTCTTCAAAGAACCACATGAGATAAAATTGTAACTTCTCAGGCCATAACTAAAGAAAGGGTTTCTTTTCTGGCTCCAGCTAATTTCAGTGCCACTTATCAACAACCGTGTGCTTGGCAGTTGGGCTGGATTTGCGGCAAGGGTACAGGAAGCCAGCAGGGGTGTGGGGACTCTTGGTACTAGAGGTCTTTCATGCCAGTTGTAACATCCTGGTCTTTGCTCCTTCTCTGAACTCCTCCCCTAACCCTGCCTCCCATAATTCTTCCTCCCGTTACACTAAATTCCGGTCAACACAGCCGACCGCATTTTCTCATTCATGCCTTGGCTTTCAGTGTTGACCTTTAAGACACTGAAACTCCAGCAACCTTCCCCTGGAACCCCCACACAATGCCCCGTTCCCCTTCTCTGTGTCTCTCACAGTGGGCATCCCAAGCCTAAAGCTATGTCATCTCAGCTGAACTAAAAAAGTTGCACCTGCAGCTTGTGGGACAGCCCAGACCTGTGTTTCTGTGAGAGAAGGGCACCTGAGTGACCTGGGATAGCAGACTAGAAGGCTGTGCTGGGAGGTAACTGAGGTGACCCAGCCAGTTATACAATTTTATTTCTGCCTCCTGTTGACCCTATGTTTTCTTCTTGAGGCAATCTTATCCCTGGATGAAAATTTAAACAGTCCCTTGATTTTTAAGAGTGACAAGACATAAAACACATACTCAGAAAAGTCAGAATGGGCAGTCCCATATAATTATCAAAACTCAACTTGATTTTAAGTTGAGGTGTCTCTTCTTCCTTCAGTCTGGGATTGTTACAGGTTTCAGGTGGAAAGTCTGTGATTGAGGAGAAGTGGTGTGTTTGCTGTTTTTCTAAGCTATAGTTCAAATCTACTCCCTCCATATCCCTGTGGAGTCCAGGACGTGGGACAAGGGGAGAGAGAAGAGGGAGAAATGCTTTCAGCAGCACACACTTCAGCCAGGGCTGCCATGTGCCATGGCTTGGCAGGTGTTTACAGTGGACTCTGACTTGTATGGGTCCCTGAAGGCTCTTTAGAACCATCCTCATTCCCACACCCCTATCCCCTCCAGCCACTGAACATCTCTTTCCTGCAGCTCTCTGAGGAGGGTAAGTGCATCTCTCTTCAGGCTGGACTCTTATCCCCAGGTTTTGGTGGTAGCGCCAAAATTTTTCTATTATACTCTTTGCTTACATTTTTCACACTTTATTCCTCTTACTTACATACTATATAAATGGACTATATAAACTATAGGAAAATAAGTCAGATCACTCACATAAGCTATGGAAAAATAAGTCAGATCTTGGGGCACAGTTTAGAAAGTTGCTCAGTATATTTGTTGTTTTTTTGAGTTCTCATGAAAACAGATAGTGTTATTGTCCTAAAGACTCTAGCTAGACTCACGTTATGTGAAGAGTATATACTCTATCAAAAGTGACTTTTCATTGTAAGTTAATAGACATTAAAGCACAGTCAACTCACTGAGTTGTATTACTTAAGGCAGTTGAAAACTTTACAATAAAAAACAAACAAACATCAGCATCCACACGAACATAGTCCTTAATAACTCAGTGGTAATTAGTCTGTGAGGTGTCACTATTTCCACTTGATAGATGATAAAATCAGATTCAGAGACTAATAACTTGGGTGAGGTCACTAAGCAATATTGTGGGATAGAACTAGAATTCACATTCAGATCTTTTTTATTTAAATTCCATAGTTTGTATACTAAATCCCACAGTGTCCAGAAATATACCAAAATAATAGAAACTTAATATAGTAAAATCTGGTCAATAATTCCAAATATTCAGGTAAAGATGCATAGAAAAAGGGTTTAAAAAATGCTTTTGGGTAGGAGGCTGATGTGTTTGTGACTATATGGAGGTCACCAATTTATTCTACTGGCTGAGTAGGCAGGTGGCAGTTTCTTTCCTTCACATTCTCTTGGATTTTCCAAGGTACAGGAGGACCATTTTTGGTCAAAGGGCCGGGATTCCTTCTCAAATCTTCCTTTAATTAGCTTTCTCAGGGGAATGTAGAGAACAGGGTATTTGAAGTGGCATTGTCATTGGAAATCTTTAAGAGAGCAATTTCAATATGTTGAGGTTGGGTGTAGAGAGAAACAGACGTAACAAATAAAGACTTCCTTTTACAGACTTTTCAAAATAAAATAAAAAGGGAAAAGTGTTCAGAGAGGATAATCTATTTTAGGTTTTGCAAGATCTAGATATGCTTATAGGAAGGGGAAGAGGGCACCTAAAGAGAGGGAGACAGATGAATTTTGCAAGGCAAGGAGAAGATCATGACAGATATCATAGCTTAGAATGTATCATATATAGGTAACAGAGCAGGTCATGAAAAAAAATTTTGTGTGTGAGTCATGGGTAAAAAGGAGAGAAACTGAGAGAAATATGGCAGATGGAGAAATGGAAAAATTTTAAAGTCTTCTGTATAATTCAAGTGACCATAAAATATTTTCTACCCAGAAAAAAAAAATCACCTAAACCACATAACTTTGACAGTGACAGTGGCAACTTCTCAAACAGATGCTTGGGATAAGTAATATAAGCTAAGTCTAAGGAGGTTGCATGCTCATCCTCTGATGGTTTCAATAAATTAAGGCATCCCTTTCTTTTCTTTCCCCAAAGTTCCCTTAAAGTATACCTCATATTAATGTGGTATTTATTTTTCTGTTTATCCACTTAAAATTATTTTTCAAGAATTTTTTATATATCACACAACATTCACTACACTCTGATATATAGTGGAAAAAATTTTTATAACATACATTATTAGACTTCTTGTTCCTGAATGCTCAATAAAAAAATTATTTGTTCATAAATTAAATGCATATAATTAATATATATGTTCATTTTACTTCAAAAGAGTAAAGTTTAAGGGTAAAATAAAGATATAACACATTTTTAAAAAAAATTTTAAACTTTAACAGGGTGGCATTGATCAATAAGAGTACATTGGTCTCAGGTGAACATTTCTATAGCATTTCAACTATTGATTATGCTGTATAACCATCATTGAAAATCAAATCATTTTCTATCACCTTATATTTGTCCCTCTTTACACCCTTCAGCCCCCTCCCCATTCACTCAAGTCTCTTTCTCCTCCCCCATGTTCCCTTACCCCTGGTAACCACTTCATTTTTATCTATGTCCATAAGTCTCAGTTTTATATCTCACCTAAGTGTGAAATCATACAGTTCTTAGGTTTTTCTGATTTACTTATTTCACTCAGTATAATGTTCTGAAGGTCCATCCATGTTATCTTAAATGTCCCTATGTCATCTTTTCTTATGGCTAAGTAGTATTCCATTGTATATATTTACTGCATCTTCTTTATCCAATCCTCTATTGACAGACACTTTGGTTGTTCTCACGTCTTGGCCACTGTAAATAATGTTGTAATGAACATGGGGGTGCATGTGTCTTTACGTAACAATATTTTTGAGTTTGGGATAGATACCCAGTAGAGGGATTGCTAGGTCATATGGTAGTTCTATTCTTAATTTTTTGAGGAACCACAATACTGTCTTCCATAATGGTTGTACTAATTTGCATTCTCATTAGCTGTGAACGAGTGTTCCTTTTTCCCAATAGCTTCTCCAACACTTCTTATGATCTGTCTGGTTGATAATAACTAATCTAACAGGTGTGATGTGGTATCTCATTGTAGTTTTGATTTGCATTTCTTGAATAGCTAGTGAAAATGAGCATCTTCTCCTATATCTCTTGGCCATTTGTATGTCTTCTTGGGAGATGTGTCTGTTCAGGCCCTCTCCCCATTTTTTTAATTGGATTGTTTGCTTGTTGGTTGCTGAGTTTTGTGAATTCTTTATATAGATAATTTGGATAGTAACCCTTTATTGGAGCTGTTGTTTGAAAATATCATCTTCCATTTTGTTGGCTATTTGTTTTGTTGTTGGTTATTTTTGCTGTGCAGAAGCTTTTTAGTTTGATATAGTCCCATTCATTTATCTTTGCCTTTACTTCCCTTGCCTTAGGGGTCAAATTCATAAATTGTTTCTATGGCCAAGGTCCATGCGCTTAGTACTTATGTTTTCTTTTATGTAAGTTATAGTTTCGGGTCTTATATTTAGGTCTTTGATCCATTTTGAATTAATTTTTGTGCAGGGGGACAAACTATAGTCAAGTTTTATTCTTTTGCTTATGGCTTTCCAATTTTCCCAGCACCATTTATTGAGGAGGCTTTCTTTTCTCCATTTTGTGTTTTTTGGCTCCTTTATCAAAGATGATTTGTCCATATATATGTGGTTTTATTTCTGGGCTCTCAATTCTGTTCCATTGGTCTGTATGTCTGTTTTTCTTCCAACCATACTGTTTTGATTATCATGGCTCTATAGTATAATTTGAAATCAGGTAGTGTGATATCTTCGGCCTCATTCTTTTTCTGTAGGACTGCTTTAGCTGTTTGATATTTTCTATGGTTCCATACTAACCTGGTAATTTTTTGTCCTATTTCTTTAAAATATGACATTGGCGTTTTGATGGGATTACAATAAATTTGTATATTGCTTTGGGTAATATGGCCATTTTAACTATCTTGATTCTTCCAATCCCAGAACATGGCATATTTTTCCATTTCATTGTGTCTTTTTCAATTTCTTTTAATAATGTTTTATAGTTTTCAGTATATAGGTCCTTCACATTCTTTGTTAAGTTTATTCCTAGGTACTTTATTTTCTTTCATTGTAATTGTAAAAGGAATTTCTTTTTTTTAGTTTATTTTCCAAAGTTTCATTGTTGGCATATAGAAAAGCAATAGACTTTTTTGTATATTAATTTTATATCCCTTGACTTTACTATATTGGTTTATTGTTTCTAATAGTATTTTGGTGGAATCTTTGAGGTACAGGATCATATCATCTGCAAAAAGTGATACCTTTCCTTTTTTTTTCCTGATATGAATGCTTTTTATTTCTTCCTCTTGCCTGATCATTCTGGCTAAAACTTCCAGAACTATGTTGAATAAGAGTGGGTAGCCTTGTCTCGTTCCTGATTCGAAAGGAAAAATCTTCATTTTATCACCATTTAGTATGATGTTAGCTAATGGTTTGTCATATATGGCCTTTATTATGTTGACGTATTTTTTATTCCAATTTTATTGAGTTTTTTAAACATAAAGAGATAATGTATCTTATTGAATGTATTTTCAATACATTCGATCATATAGTTTTTGTTCTTTGTTTTGTTGATGTGGTGTATTAGGTTGATCAATTTCTGTATGTTGAACCATCTTGTGCTTCTGGAATGAATCCCACTTGATCTTGATGTATCATTTTTTAAACATGTTGTTGTATTTGATTTTCTAGTTTGTTTTTTTTTAATTTTTGCATCTGTATTCATTAGAGATATTGGTCTGTAGTATTCTTTTTTTGTGTTGTCCTTGCCAGGTTTTGGTATGAAGGTTATGTTGGCCTCATAAAATGTGTTTGGAAGTATTGCTTCTTCTTCTAGTTTTTGGAAGAGTTTGAGATAGGTACCAAATTATCTTTGAATGTTTGGTAGAATTCACTAGTGTAGCCATCTGGCCCTGGACTTTTGTTTTGAGGTTTGTTTGTTTTTTTATAGAGACAGAGAGAGAGTCAGAGTGAGGGATAGACAGGGACAGACAGACAGGAATGGAGAGATGAGAAGCATCAATCATTAGTTTTTTGTTGCGCATTGTGACACCTTAGTTGTTCATTGATTGCTTTCTCATATGTGCCTTGACCACAGGTCTTCAGCAGACCGAGTAACCCCTTGCTTGAACCAGCGACCTTGGGTCCAAGCTGGTGAGCTTTTGCTCAAACCAGATGAGCCTGTGCTCAAGCTGGCAACCTCGGGGTCTCAAACCTGGGTCCTCAGCATCCCAGTCCAACGCTCTATCCACTGTGCCACCGCCTGGTCAGTCTGGGGGTGGTTTTTGATAGTTGTTTTTATTTCCTCCCTGCTTATAGGTTTATTTAGACTTTCAACTTCTTTGTGGCTCAGTCTAAGAAGATTGTATAGTTCTAGCAATTCATTCATTTCCTCTAGGTTGCTGAATTTGTTGGCATATACTCTTTCATAACTTTCTATTATGATCCTTTGTGTATCTATGATGTCTGTGGTAATTTCTCCTCTTTAATTTTGGATTTTGTTTATATAAGTCTTTCCTTTCTTTTCCTTAGTGAGCTGAGCCAGTACTTTGTCAATTTCATTGATCTTTTCAAATAACCAGTTCTTTGTTATATAAATTTTTTTCTGTAGTTTTTTTGTTCTGTATTTCATTTAGTTCTGCTCTAATTTTTACTATTTCCTTTCTTCTGCTAATTTTGGGTTGCCTTTGTTCTTCTTTTTCTAGTTCCTTAAAGTGTGATGTTAGGTTTGGTCTCTCTTATTTCTTGATATAAACTTATAACAATATAAACTTTCCTCTTATTACTGTTTTTACTGCATACCAGAAATTTTGTTACATTGTGTTGTCATTTTCATTTGTTTGTTTATAGCTATTGATCTCTGTTTTTATTTCCTCTTTGACCCAGTCATTTTTTAAAAGTATGTTGTTTAATTTCCACATTTTTGTGTGGTTCTTTGCTTCCTTTTTATAGTTTAATTCTAATTTCAAAGCCTTATAATCAGAAAATATGCTTGGTATAATTTTAATCTTCCTGAATTTGTTGATGTTAGTTTGGTAGCCCAACATATGGTCTATCCTTGCCAGTTTCTGCTCAGAAGTCTGATGATAACCTAGTGTGCTTTCCTTTATATGTTATAATCTTCTTTTCCCTGGCTGCTTTGAGGATTCTTTCTTTATTGTTAATTTTTTGACAATTTCATTACAATGTGCCTTGAAGTAGGTCTGTTTGTGTTGTGGTAAATCAGCATTTTGTTTGTTTCTTGGATTCAAGGCTCTAACTCTTTCCATAGGTTTAAGAAATTCTCACCAACTATTTGTTTGAATAGTCTCTCAATTCCCTTATTCCTCTCTTCTTCTTCTTCTATACCTATTATTCTTATATTGCTCTTTTAGACAATTCTTTTAGAGCTCTCCTAGTTTTTTTAATTTGTGAATCTCTCTCTTATTCTCTCTGTAGCATCTCTAGTTGCCTGTCTTTGATGCTACTGATTCTTTCCTCTATCTGGCTTGTTCTATTAGCTAAACTTGCTACCTCAGTCTTCAATTCATATATTAAAGTTTCAATCTCTTTACTGAGGTATTTGTTTTGTTCATTAATTTGTTTTCTGAGCTCATTAAATTGCCTATTGGTGTCTTCTTGTATCTCGATGAGTATTTTCATATTTTGAATTCTCTATCATTTAACTCCAAGGTTTTCATGTGATTGAGATGTTTTCTGGAGATTTTTTATTCTCTCTCTGAAATACGTCTCTGTCTTTTATAGCCATGGTATTCGATTTCTTTTTCCTTGATTTAAGAGTGGTATTCATAAAAACCTTAACAAAAAAATTTGAAAAATTAAAAAAAATACTGTAAAAAATATAAAAGTTTAAAAAATTATGACAAGTAAAGAAGAAAAACCTAGGAAAAAAGATCAAAACAAAGAAAAACAATAAAAAACAAAACACCCACAAAAAGAATTAAAATATAAAAATAAAAAAAATGAAATTCAAAAATGAAAAAGAAAAAAGAATAAGAAGAGAGAAAAGGGAAAAAGGAAAAATAAATTTTGGTTTTGAGAGTTTTCTTTCAGTAGGTGTCACCTTATTCAACTTTAAGCTGTATAAAGTTCTTGGGCTGTCTGGTGGGATATTGCTGTTGCAATGATATACGATGGTGGGTGGGGCATACTGTGAGGGCTTTATATCTCTAACAATGGCAATCTCAGGCTTCCACATGCTCCTTTCCATGACTGAACAGAGCTGGGACTGGATGTGGAACACCACTGCTCTTCAGGGGCGTGAGTGGCTCTGGAGAGGTAGCTATGGGGTTTGTCTCTGCCATGCTCCATATTGTGAGGTGAGAAAGGCAGAATCTGGGATGCTGGGGGCCACACTTTAGCTTTCTCTATCTCTGCTGAGTGCAGGGTGCAGGTAGAGCATGGAAACACTGGCTGTGACCCCATGCTCTAGATGCTTTGGTTTATCTCCCCCTCCACCCCTCTGTCTCACTGCTCTTTCCTGCAGAGAAGACCCAGTAACTTCAGGTTTTCTTCTCCTTACCCCTCAGATATAATTCAGAGATCCCGAGCTTCCTTCCTCCCCACAGTCCATCAAAGAAAAAAACCCAACAAAAAACCCAGTCACTCCAGGTTTGTCTCTTCTCTTCTCCAAAGCCCACCATGAATGCATTTTATCTTTCACTCTCCTTTTCACCCCATCCAACCTTTAGTCCATTCAGTGCGTGGATCTTTCAGGCACTCCTGCAAGCCCAGCTGGGGTTCCTTTGCTGCATTATAGTTGTTCAATTAATTGAAATTTCAAGAAGAGAGATCAAGAGTATCTCTTATGCTGCCATTGCTCTCACATAATATTTTAAGTTGTATACTTATTGTTGAAATATTATTTTGTTCCACATGAAATACTAAATGTATTAGTACTAAACCTATTACAAATATTTAATTACTTTTGAAATTATTCATTTAAAACTTGAAACAGGATTTACCTATTGGTTTCTAAGTAGATGTACTTTATTTCAATAATATACATAACTGGAAAAACACTGCTCTAAAAGCACAATATATGCAAATAGATTCTGTTCAATAAGGTAATACTTACAATGTTAGATAATAATCGGTACCTCAAGTGAGCTTAATTTTTTTTTTGCCTGATTTTATTCAGAACCTATTGTGTCTATCTGATTTCATGGCTGACAAAGAGCTCATGTCCATTTCATTCACATGTTCACTCATAAACTGTAACACATTATAATACACTAGAAATTACCAAATAAATGATGAGGCCACAGTCACCCCACTGTCAACCCCTCTTCCTTCAGAATACTTTGTGAACCATGTATGGTGTGTTGCTACCTCACCTGGACTAAAATCATCCTACTGACAAGCATAGGTAAAAAAGAAATAGAAATACGAATTTTAATATCCTCTTTTTGTGCCCCTGCAGGTTGACTTGCTCATATGTGGAGGACAGGGGCAGGCATGGGCTTTGGTGTCATATAGACTGTGCTCTAATACTTAGAAGGTATGTGATCTTGGATAACTTCATCTCTCTGAAACTCAGCTAGCTATTAGCTGTAAAATAGTGTTAATAATATTTTACTTTTTTTAAAATTGTTTAAAACAAGAGCACTAAAGAAATCCAACCAAGAGCCTTATACATGGTAGGTGCTCATTGACCCGTAGGCTGTCCTCTCCTCTCCTCTCCTCTCCTCTCCTCTCCTCTCCTCTCCTCTCCTCTCCTCTCCTCTCCTCTCCTCTCCTCTCCTCTCCTCTCCTCTCCTCCCCTCCCCTCCCCTCCCTTCTCCTCTCCTCTCCTCTCCAACCTACTTTTCTTGCTTAGTTTGATCACCACCCCCCCACCTACCACCTCATCCTCATGCTTTGCTTCTTCAATGTTTGTAAAAGAAAAACTAGTTTTTTGACCAGCTGTTCTAAGTCCCCCAAATTTTATCCTAGAATGGCAGTTTTCAGGCCTCTGCCTTATTGTAGTAAATAAACAAGGAGACCTGTCTCCAGATTCATATATACCACACATTTCTCCCAGGACTCATCAGCTAGAACAGCACATGAGATTGCATTGAGCAACAGATCAAATTCCATCAGTTTTGCTGGCCCTCCCACCATTTGGCACAGGATTCTCAGCCTCCCTGCCAACTCATCCACTAATAATTCTGGGACTCTCTATGGGTTGCCTTCAAAGTGCTTCTAAGCAGTTTTATCCTTTACACATTTGGCAGCACTGGGCAGTTTGGTCTTGCCATTGTTCTTCTGTGCATAGCGTTTCCCTGACATGGCCCTACATACCCTCTTCTGGCCTTGGGGTCCCTCTTCCCATGCTTCTTCAGTAGCCATTTCAGTTCCTTCTATGGCTCTACTCAGCACAGTTAGCAGATGGACTGGTTCACCAAGGAAGACCTGAGCCTTCACCTTACCAAATCTCCTGGGCTTTGTGTCAGGAAATGAGAAGGGGTGGTAGCTGAGGAAGGAGATAGATTTTTTTCCTTTTGCCTAATGCTTTGGCAGGGTAGGATAACAAATGTATTATACAATTTAGCAGAAACAATTATTTTAATTAATAATTATAGCTCCATCTTCCTTTAATGACATACTATGTACATGTATCCAGGAAGCTGGGACAGAGACAGTTCTGAAAATGTTTTCCATCATTTATCTGGGGTCCCTACTCCACTGTGATAATTAAGCCTTTGTTATGGGATCAGCTCATTATCTTTACTTCTTCCCTCAGCATAAGTTCTCTACAAATAGACTTCTCAGCTCCTCCATCCAAATACCCTTTGGGCACTCAAATTATTTAGCTATACTCAGATGCGCCTAAGCTGTAGAAAGGAGAGTGGCTCAAGTTCTGGTCCCAAAGGACTTCTTGCCATCAAACTGGGATGCCTTGGTGAGTACTGTACTGTCCTCCAAATCACCAGAAGGCAATAGTATCAACTTTATCCTCATTTTGACCTTCATCCTTGTCAAAATTATGACCATCCCTCATCCTAACAGCTACCATTTAAGTGCTTTGGACCAGCTGGATGCTGTATATAGCACTATTTAATTAAGTAGTGCATGATATAATTTATCAACATTAGACTTAACAGCAGATGAACATAGCCCAATTCCAAGATATATTTCTACTATGTCAATTTCTGTTTGTTACCTCAGATATTAGTAAAACCTGCCATACTAATGCAAAGAAGCTGCAGTGAGTAACAAGAAGCATAGGTCACAGAGAAACTGTAACATGTGTAGATTTGAGCCACCAAAAGCATTTAAGAAAGCTGACTAAAAATGTGCTTTTGGCTTCAAATGACGAAGCCTTCAGTTCCACTATAATTTTCATAAGTTTGTTCTAAATAATTCATATAAAGGGCAAAAGTAATTTATTTTTGCTGCATTGTGCATTTTAATTAAATGCTCTAGAAATATCAGCATTTCCTTACCTTTTTCTCCCTCAGAAGAGCAGTATATAATGAACACGCTGACATCGAAATGAGTAATTCAAATGCAGCTTGTTTAGTCAGTATGAATCAGCATTTTGATGATGTCTTATGAGAATTGGATTATAATTGGCAGTATTTCTGCCTTAAGGTTGATAATTCCGGATTTTGGAAGAAATAAATGCATTAAATAGTATTGTTAATTTGTCTTATAAAGCATACATACAGCTTTACAAGGAATGAGTAAAACTTATAATAAAAGACAGAAACTGATAAAACCTAATATATACCAGCTTTGAAATATTTAGGTTATTATGAATATGTGGCCACTTGAATTATTCAGAACAATAATGAAAAAAAAATCAACCTTGGAATCCTCTTCTGTGATATATCTATAAGATAAGTATATCCTTAAGATTCATCCGCTATCTTTTCATTGACCTCATAATTATTGTAATTCAGGGTGCTGCTTGACTTTTCCAGATACCTGATTTGCTTCCTGCAGTATTCTTAGAGAAAGCTCACTCCACTAATCCTAGTTTGAAATCTGCGTCTCTTCCATGAACGTAGGTTGTTCTTCAGCTTGGCAAACAAGCTGAAGAGCCTTTGTGTGTTACTATGTTAGTGTGACATGCCTTCCTCTCACCTCTCCATCAACTTATTTCTTTCTCTCTTTAGAAACTCTGCTCCAACTGTCACAAAGCTCTTTCCTGATTAATCCAATGTGAATGCTAATTTCTACTACAAAGGATTTAGCAAGTGTGTTTTTTGGAACACAGCATTTCTGTGGTGTTCAGGGCAAAAAGGTTTCATAAATAAAGAACCGAGGGAAATGCTGCTTTTATTATGCTCCTCTGGGAGACTCACAGTGTGGCTTTAAAAGTCTGGCTGTCAGAAGCTTATCGTGATTAACTTATTTGATGACAATTGTTGTGCCCTAGGAATTGCTGTGCTGTGGAATGTGCTCTCGGAACCAAATACTACAATTGTGATCATTTGGTATTTAGATTAAGTTTGTTGATGTCATTTTCAGAGTATTTAGTTATTGCTCCACATTTGAAACCAAGTGCTTCAGTTATATTGTCCCGTTTTCCCAAGCAGTCATGCATAATTTGCTCAAAGTGGGCTTTTAATTCACATAATCCAGATGAAAAACTGAAGGCTGTAGGGACAGACTTGGAAGTTTCCATTTCTATCTAAATTTGAAGAGCTCGCCCAGATTTTTATAAATAGGAACTAGCAACTCTGTCTTATACTGACTCTGTCCTTTCTTTTAATTCTCTCGTCTCCACCTCAGTTACCAATGCTGCCAAACATGTTCAACATCAAAGCCTTGTCACAGGCCTTTTACTTTAGTTCCTACTGCTGAAGTCTGGCCTTTCCTGGGTGTACAAGTCACAGCTGGTAATGATGGGGACCAGATGATGCCCCAGCAGCACATTAAAGGTTTTACCAGGATGTGGTTTGATGGTTTTGCTTGGGTATTATGTTGTTGTTATTTTTTCCTTTGGAATGTGAGTTGTGGCCAAGAATTATTTTCCTGATTGCATTTTTGCTCTCCCTCTTCATTTGGTGAGTTGGAAAACATACAGAGACATAAGGAATATGATTGTCAACTACTTCTCAAGCTAACTGGTAGGCACTTATAGGCTGACTTTTAGCTGTGACCTTTATTTATTCAATAAATATGCTTCCATTATGTCCAAAGTACAATGCTGACATCTTGGTCTTATCATGTTACCAAGGCATCATTCTTCTAGATTTCAAAAAAACTTAAAGTTTATAGGCATAGTTCTTTGAATATTACAGAAGAAATGCCTGCCCTTACACTGTGTTTTCACATCAAAATGCAGTAGAATATGCATAGGTAATGATCTCTTTGAAATGCACTGTGTAAGATATATAAGCTATTGTTATTTAAAATATTTATTGTGTTTTTCTCATTACAGAATTGTTGTATGCTTATTATAAAGAATTTGGACAACATATAAAAGAACAAGGAAGAAATAAAAAAAATCAAGCATAGTCTTGCCACTATACCTATCTCTCTCTGTTTCATGATTGGGGAAAAACAATGGGATAAGTAAAATTGACACTTCAACCATAAACTTCAGCATCAAAACCAGACAGTCTGCCTATTAGTCTTACTTATCAGACTCAGAATCTGTTATTCAGTAGTTCTAAACATTGGAGCTTCCTAGTCCTAAGGTGTCTTTTTGATTCTACATTCACATTCTCTTTAGATTACCATTTTAATTCTTTGGACTTAAAACTATAAATCTCTCAACCTTGGCTACTCACTGGAATTTTAACTTATTTATCCAACACTCATTCAACATCTCCATTTAGGTGTCCAGGCGGCCTCTCCAATTTAAGACCGAAGCTTAACCCCAGATGTTCCTTTCTCCAGACTTTTGCCCAGGTAGTTTTTGCATCTTAATAAGGAGCATCACATTAACCCAGGTCTCAAGTCAAATTTTGAGAAGCCATTCCTGATTTTTTCCCCCCTTCCTCTCTCCCTCTCATCTAGCATATGTAAGTCTGGAAAGAGAAGGATTTGGGATAATGCCAGGTTTCTCTTGGCCAAGTCATTATTAAAGAATGTAATTTATAGGGGTCATTTTTCCCCCTGCTAAGAGCAAATGGAATCCTGTCAACTTCTATGCTGGGGGTAGGCGTGACTTTGGCAGAACAAATGTTTTCTATATTGGAAAAAAGGAGGAAAACCCTTATGGATGACCTAGCAATATGTAACAGACTTCAACAACTGCTGTTTTTGGCACCAAAAATCAAGCCAACGGTTGAAATTCTCATGCAATGGCTTTCTTAGTAGTTGTCAGTAAAGAGTGTTCATCAGATTGAGCAAAATACTGAGTTCTCAACAAGCCAAGAAACTAGGAGAACCTGGGTCCAAAGAGGTCAGAACCCAGAACAGTTTCCCGTCTTTTTCCATAAAGCACTTGCTAAAATGAGCTGTTGAGTGGGGAGGGGAGTGAGGGCTTTGAGAAAGGAGTGGAAAGAGAGGAAGGTTGGGAAGCTCTATCAAGCACAGTCCTTCATGGGGTCAGTTGACCTCTGGGACTGCCCCACACTGGGGGACATTTAGCATCTCTGATTCTGCATGCCAGAAGTAAATGCTAGTAAATGCCAGATGTGCCTATCAGTCATTGTGAAAGCAGATTGTCTCTACATATTTGTGTGGATGTAGAGCAGTCCTAGCTCTCTCAGAGTGTCTTGAGAGAATCTATAAGGAAACGCTAAAGAGAGAGATTTAAAGAAATGATGTGTGTGTGTGAGAGAGAGAGAGTTCTGATATTGCTGAGAGAGTTCTCTTTTACTGCCTGGCTGGCGTGTTCAGACTTAGCAGGATGTGGAGACTCATTGAATCAAGAAGCCAATTCTCAAGCATTTCTAAGACAGAGAATCCATCACCAGGGACCTCTGGGAGAATTCCTCCATCCTCAACTGACAGGGCATTTTAGGGTCCAGCCAAAATTAGATTTGTTTTGCCATATGCATCTAAGATCCTGTTGGTGTAGGATTCTGTTACAAACCTTAAATAACCAGAGTGTGTGACACATATGAACATCTGTGATGTCATATTCTCTGTGATACATTCCACTGTCCTGAGTAATATTACCTAAAAAACATGCTCACGCTCCCTGTAGCCTGTGCTTGGCGCCTGGAATCACACCGCTGATCTCACTCATATAGAACGATGGGAGAAGGAGTCACGTTAGACAGCTTAGGCTCCCACCTGCTATGAGAGCTTAATTTTATAAATATACCAACAAGCACATCCTCTTGGGTGGGTTATTTCATATCTCTAGACCTCAGTTTTTCTAACTGTAAAACTGGGATATTGATACTTATTTTACAATGTTATAACAAATAATGGACAAAATAGTATGTAAAATATCTGATACACATTTTGTGGCTTAATAAACATTAAGTTTCCAGCTAGCTATATAGTTCAGATAACTACCTGGAGTAAGGAAACTACTTTTGACTAAATGACCTTACATAGTCTCATAAAAGTCTATGCTCTTTGGGTACTTTCCATCCTTCCTCTTGACCTTTTCATGATTTAGCAGAGCCAGCACTAGAACAATGACTCTTACTCTCGTGCAGGTAAACTGATTACATACCACACTATAATTTAAGCTGGAGTGTCAAATATATGGGGGATGTGAGCAGGAGAAGTGGTTCTGTAATTTATATCGAGCACAAAGAAGGGCACAGTATCCATTTCAATCTGGGCATCAAATGCCAATTTTGTTCTGACAAATTGTTGGAAACAAAGAGGAAGGGAAAACTTTCCACTCTGAACTGGTTTGTGCTTCAGGCAGCACCAACATTTACAGTCCTCTTTGCATGACTAAGCATTTGTTTGCTGTCATGGAACATAACCTTGGCTGCCAAATACTTTTAAATATCTGCAAAAAAACTTATATAATTGGAGAGATTCCTAAAGAGGCACGCAGATGTTACAGAAGTCAGAGATGTCAGTAACAATATAAACATTAAGATGATAAAAATGAAGTTGGAATACCTGTGATCATATATCAAAATGGCACAGGCGGTTAAGGATGCTTCCTTTTGCTGTTGTTCTTTCCTTCACACATTCTTTCTCATTTAGACAGCTTTCTTCTCCTTCCTCTATTCCCTATATGTTTGGTTTCTTTCTCATTTTCGAACAGCACTCCCTTATCGTCCCCCACCCCACCCCAGCCCAAGATGTCCCTTGAACACTATGAATATCCATGTATCACAGAACAGATATTTAAAAGTATCTTTATACGTTTATGTAGCACATGAACCTAGCGAAAATAATTACAAGTATTGCTGAAGCAAAAAAGGTAGTCAAGTCCCAATGTTCTCATTTACTAATTGACTCAGAGAAAGCACACGTTCCAAAACTGCTTTCGTTTTATGTAAAAGTGCCAAAATTAATGAACTATTCAATTAATGTACCTCAGCTAGAATCTCAGCAGTGTGGTACCTCTATGAGAAAAATTCTTTTATTTTTTAAATAGAAGCAGAAAAGCTGGGAAGTAAGCCAGTGGCTTCAACCTCTCTTCCAATATCTTCTCTCTTGGCTCTGAGGTTAAATATACTCATCACAGACACAGGCACAGACATAGGTGACCTCATAGGGGCTGAAAAGAAAATTAGAAACAGCAAGAAAGGCAAAAAATAAACACTGTAGCATTGCTGAGATTCATGTCATATCTGAGTAAAGTAATAATAGCTGAGCATTAATTAGACACTTACTATACATGTGTGCGTACACCTGTGCTGAGTGCTTTCCAGGTATTATTTGTCCATTATTCCTCACACAAAGCTAAAAGGTAGGTAATGATGATGATAGGAAACATCCAGGCAGTATTGATTATATATAAGGTAGAGCTCTAAGCACTATGTAAATACCAACTATTTAATCTTTGTAACAATCATGTGAGAGAAGGACTATTAGTATTCCTGTTTTACATATAAGGAAATTGAGGCGCAGAGAATTTCAGCAATGTGTCCAGGGTCATGGTGAATAAATAGTGGACTTAGAATTTGAATCCAGGGAGAGTTGATACCAAATAGTGCAGTAACCACCAAGCTATAGTATTTATTATTATCTTAATTTTTCCTGGGTTAAAAGGATGATTAGCATTTTATACACAGAGTTTTTGCAGACTTTGTACCTAATTTATATCTTCTGGCTTGCCAAGATTAATATTGCTGAAGACAGAAGAGAGACCAAAGTGACCCAACTAGGGAGGGAGTGAGAAGTGATAAGTGGAAAAGATTGATAAGGATGTGCCTTGTGAGAGCAAAAACATGGCAAGTGAGAGAAAACACACCTGAACTGAGGATGCAGTCTGGTGCATTTTAGGTTGGAAATATATTTCATGTCTTTACAATGTCTTAAGCCTAGTTACTGGGGAATTTATTTCAAGTTTCAACAATTGTGTCCAAATAGCCATCATCTTCTATTTAGAGTAGATTCCTAACTGCCACTTTTGTCTTTTTAGCTTCTTTTCCCCACCTGACAGCTAAGAGGGAGCTCTTAAAAGTGTAAATCAGATTATGAGATTCCCCTGTTGACAACCACCAATGCCTTCCATCCCATTTGGAATAAACTGCAGACTCCTCACCCTGATGTTTAGGGCCCTGTGTGGCTTGCCCTTTAACTATCTAGGGGGAACATTTTAGTTCTGAAAAAGACATTATTCAATGAGTGTATTTTACTTAGCTGAAAATGTCTTCCTTAATATAATATTGTCCACTGTCAAACATGATGGAGAAATTTACATTCATAATCTCAATAGTTTTCCAAGATTTAACTGAAAAAAAAAATTACTCACTATTTTTTCTCAAATAATCTTTTACTTCTAATGTTTGCCTCTGTGTACTGCCCCCAAACTGCAAAACTCATAGTTGTAAACTCATAATATATTGGTCTCAATATATTAAGTGAAAAATACATATCAAATTGTTCCTTAAAAATCAGTGATACACACACTATATTTGAAATATCTCTTAGAGTAGCCCCTGAAAAATTACACATTGATTTAGAAGGGGATCAGAATATACCACCCCAATATATGCCACCTTGGCATAAGGGTTATTTTGAGCCAAAGGCAGTTAAGAATCAACAGATTTAGGAAGAATCTCTGCCCTCCGCTTACCTGCCTAAAAGCAAGGCATACATTTCTCTTTCAGGTAGGTACTCCCCACTTCCATAGCAGGAAGGGAAGAATAACTCATTTGTGAAGAAAAGGAGTAGACACCAAATTGAGTTTGCATAAAATAGACCTTATCTTCCATTTATATGTTCCCTCATATATTTACTAATAACTTCCCCAGAGTTTCTCAACCCATGAATCCTCTTCAATTATTTATTTATTTTATTATTATTATTTTTTGTTAAAAGGATATAAAAGGCCCTGAATCTAACGGCTTCTTTGAGTTTTACTTCATTTCTGTGAACTCTTATACATGTACATATATAGTACCTTTTCTCCTGTTTATCTGTTTTTTATTAGTATAATTTGCAAGCCCCCCAATCACAACCTAAGAGGGTAAAGGAAAAGCTTTTCTTCCCCAAAAAGTGCATCTATATTGTAATAAGATTTAAAAATGAAACTGAGAGACATTAAATATCACATTCTAAAGGAGGTGCTAGAGTGGCATCCCCAAACTACGGCCCACGGGCCACATGAGGCCCCCTGAGGCCATTTATCTGGCCCCCCGCCGCACTTCCAGAAGGGGCACCTCTTTCATTGGTGGTCAGTGAGAGGAGCACTGTATGTGGCGGCCCTCCAACGGTCTGAGGGACAGTGAACTGGCCCTCTGTGTAAAAGTTTGGGGACCCCTGTTAGACCATAGTCAGAATTAACAAGTTGTGTCAGAAAAATTTAACTTTTTACCTATATTGAGGGCATAACTGGAGGGTTTTTCAGGGAAGCAGTTATAGAACACTATTGGTGACCTTTTGGGCCCTTTTCCTTCCTCTAAAAGGATAAAAGGAGTACGGGTTCATGAGTACTTCTCTCTTCACCTCAATTTCTAGAAGACTCAAAAGTGTCAAATAAAAACAAATTTAGACTTAAGTAAGGAGAGATTTTATTTAGAAACTATTGCAATAGGGACAATATTCTGACCTCAGGATCTGCAAGGTTCTCAATATTAAATTTTAAAAAAGAGTGTTGCTGTTTTTTTTTATAGAGTGAAGTAAAACAGACCAACAAAAACTCTGTGGGGAACTGGGAAGGTGGTGGAGTGAGCCAACAGCATGGTCGGAAAATTCAAGAAGAAATATTTCTCTGTGTGCTGATCAGCCAATTCTCAGGATGAGCTGTGAAGAAGGATGTTTTGGACCTTAGGGCTTTACTGCTTGCTTAGACTTCAGGTCAAATCAGATTTTTAGGGTACTGTAGGGAGTTGAGAAATCTGACCAAACACTGTCAAGCCAAAGTTTGGTGTATAATGTAATGGGCAGCTGTAAACCTTTAGTCAAAAGAATCATTAGAAGAGCTTGGGGAGAGACACGGTAGACTTGGATCTGCTTTCTCTGTGAGAAATACGTAAAGTGAGAGGCTGGTTTAAGTGGCTTGTGGCAGCAGAGATGGTTACTGTTTAGAAAATGATTACACTTAAAGAATTAGTTGGGTCAGAGAATGTGGGACTTTTCCTTGATCTTCTTTCAAAAGAGTTTTTTAACTAAGAGGACCATCTGGAAGACTGAATAAATGAACTTTGGCAGAAAGAAGCTGTTTGTAGTCCTGCTGGATTCTTAGAGACTGGGACAGAAGAATAGAGATGAGCTCTTCTTTAACAAAAGAATACCAGGTGGGAGATCCTCAGAGATTGGGTCTACAAAGAACTCATAAGTGAACATCAGAAGAGACAAAATAGAATTCAACACTTACCCAAGCCCAAAGAGCTCTGTTGCTAGATCAACCCGACAGTACCAAACATGAACATCTATTTGCCCGTTGCTTTCCTTCTACTCCCCTTTTTCCCTAGATGTCATAAATCAGTTAACAAAATGTCATAAAAGCTTTTAAATTAAAAAAGCAATACTGACTCCAAAGAACCAAACAGGAAAGGCAATGGCTTGGAAAAAGCTAGGTATATGTGCCAAAATTTGGGTATGTTCATCCTACCAAGTAGAATCACCTGTGTAAAAGTTGTTTATCTAAAAGTGCTGACAAAACAAAGTACAGAGCTTCAATATGAGTGAAGCATTTTTATTTATTAAAAGGCATTGTCTAGTGTATTTCACAAAACTGGAAAACACATCAAAAAATTTATATGGAACCACAAAAGACTCCAAATAACCTCAGCAATCTTGAGAAAGAAGAACAAAGTTGGAGGTAGCATGCTAGCTGATATCAAACTATACTACAAAGTAACTGTAATCAAAACAGCATGGTACTGGCATAAGAACAGGCATATTCAGTAGATCAATGCAACAGAACAGAAAGCCCAGAAATAAACCCATGCCTACACTGGTCATTTAATTTGCCAAAGAAGCAAAAATATAGAATGAGGTAGAATCTATTCAATAAATCATGCTGGGAAAATTGGATAAATACATGAAAAAAATAAAACTAGATCACCTTCTTATGCCATTTGCAAGAATAAACTCAAAGTGGATCAAAGACTTAAATGTAAAATTTGAAACCATTAACTCTTAGAAGAAAACATAAGCAGTAAATCTTGGACATTTCTCATAGTGATATTTTTTCTGATATATCTCCTTAAGCCAGGGGAAAAATAGAAAAAAATAAAATACTGCTACATCAAACTAAAAAGTTTTTGTACAGCAAGGGAAACCATCAACAAAACAAAAAGACACCTATTGAATGAGAGATGATATTCACCAATGATATATCTGATAAGGGATTAATATCCAAATTTGATAAAAAATTGAGACAACTTAACACTAATTAAAAAGTGGGCAGAAGACCTGAATAGACATTTCTCCAAGAAAGACAGATGGCCAATGGATATATGAAAAGTTGGTCAACAGTACTAATCATCAGAGAAATCCAAATCAAAACCATGATGAGATAACACCTCATATCTGTCAAAATGACTATCATCAATAAATCAACAAACAAGTGTTGGTGAGGATATGGAGGAAAGGGAATACTTGTGCACTGTTAATGGGAATGCAGATTGGTGCAGCCACTGTGGAAAACAGTATGGGGTTAGCTCAAAAAATGAAAAATGTAATTGCCTTATGACCCAGTGATTTCACTTCTGGGAATGCATCCAAAGTGACATGAAGCACTAAATTGAAAGACTATATGTACCCCTATGTTATTTACAATAGCCAATATTTGGAAGCAGCCCAAGTGCCCATCAGTGGATGAGTGGATAAAAAAGCTGTGGTACATGTACACACTGAAATACTACTCTGCCACAAAAAAGAAGGAAATCTCACCTTCTGCAACAGTGTGGTTGGACCTAGAGGGTATTATGCCAGGTGAAATAAGCTAGTCAGAGAAAGACAAATATTATTATATGATTTCACTTATCAGTGGAATCTAATGAGAAAAATAAAGAAATAAAATAGAAACAGACTCATAGATACAAAGAACAGACTGACAGCTGTCAGAAGGGAGAAAGATTTGGGGGCGAGGTGAAGAAGGTGAAGGAAATAAGCAGTGCAAATTGGTAGTTGCAGAATAACGACAGAGCACAGAGAATATAGTCAGTAAGATTGAGATAAATAGATATGGGGACAGGTGGGTACTTGAAGCAGTGGGGGAACCACTTTGTAAATTATGTGGTTTACTAAGCATTTTGCCATATATCTGAAATTAATGCAGAATCATATTGAACATAAATTATAATTGAAAAATAAAATTAAAAAACACTGTCTTTGTCAATTATGTTGCTTCCTTTAATCATTGCTAAGACCTTACCACCTGTTTATTTCTCTACACCTCAATGGAAACAACTATTTCCCTTTTTTTTGGAGAATATTTTTGTTAACACTTGGTAAGCAAAGAATTTAGACTTCTAGAAAACTACTGAGAAACATGGAAGCCAAAACAATAAGGCAGCTGAGTCATCCATTGGGACCCTCAAAACTTTCTGAATGCTTTTTGCTGGAGCCCCAATTAACAAAGTATGATGACTAATTGCATGTATCAACTTTTTGTTACACCAAGTACTTCTTGGACTGAATCTTTTAGAAGCTTCCTGTAGCTCTTTTCTATAATATTTGTATGTGTCAATATCACTTTCTTTCTGAGGGGCTCCCTTGACATACCATGTAACCTCATCCAGTGCCAACACCCAGCTCACGATAGGATAATCGATAATCTATTCTGGCCATGATCAAATTGCTTGATGTTTCTGTGATTATGCAGCCTCCTGGACAGGGAGCAATCAGGCAGAGAATTATCAGGACATCGATAGATTAGCCTCATCAGTAAACTGCTGTGACCATCAGCTCTCTGTATATTAATAAGGAAAAAATAGCCTGCTGATTGTCATTTAAATTACATGAAGATACATTTGTCTTTTGGAACTCCCAGGTATTTAAATGTGATGTAAGATAAAAAAATCATTAAAGAAGGAAAAGTGTTGTTCCAGCAATCATCTCCCAAGAGGCTGAAGTGTGACATGACACTTGCACAGTTGAGAAGATGAGCACATTTTTTGCTTAATTGCTTTCAATATTCATCACAATTTAATCTAACAAATATTTATTGAGCAGTTACTATGGGTAAAGTACTATATTAGGCCCTGTGGGGACAAAAGAGACACGGGAACTACAGATCTTAAGAGTCAATCATGCTCTGGCTGGATGTCTCAGTTGCTGGTTCGTTCCCCGGTCAGGGCACATACAGGAACAGCTCAATCTCTCTCTCTTTCATCCTCTCTCTCTAAAATCAATAAAATAAACACTAAAAAAAAAAAAGAGTCTTTAAAACCAACATGGAAGTAAACATAATCCAAGGTAGACTATAATGTATGATGCAAAAAAACCCCTCAAAACAAAAGAACACATTACACTGGAGAAATTAGGAAAGTGTGGAAAGGGAGAATATCTGAGTAGGCTTTTTTAAAAGTGGAAAGAAAGGACTGACTAGGCAGTGGCGCAGTGGATAGAGAGTCGGACTGGGATGCAGAGGACCCAGGTTCAAGACCCTGAGGTCTCAAGCTTGAGTGTGGGCTCATCAGGTTTGAGCAAGGCTCACCAGCTTGACCAGCTTGAGCCCAAGGTTGCTGGCTTGAGCAAGGGGTCACTCAGTCTGCTGTAGCCCCCTGGTCAAGGCACATATGAGAAATCAATCAATGAGCAACTAAGGAACCGAAACGAAGAATTGATGTTTCTCATCTCTCTCCATTCCTGTCTGTCTGTCCCTATCTGTCCCTCTCTCTAACTCTCTCTGCTAAAAAAAAATAAAATTAAAAAAAAAGAAAAAGTGGAAAGAAAGGACATAGAAAGGGAAAATGGAAAGATGAAAGGTGGAATTGCAAATAGAAATAGGTGCATTATCAAAGGCATGAGAATGGGTGTGGCAGGTGCTAACAGTGTTCCTCTCAAATCCTATGGGCACGTTCCTTACCAGGGTACACTGGCAGCTTCTCACTACCAGGGCTGCAACTCTCCTGAAAGATTTCTTTGGCCAGGGGGCAGGATCAGTGAATGTGCAGGGCAGGCTGAAGGGACCAGGGAGCTGATGTCCTTGGGAATAGCTCTAACCAGTGACAAACAGGGACTTCCTCACCCCTCACGTGAGACAACTCCAAGGGGTATTCTCTACATCTCCTGGAGATACCTAGCAGGACTGGTTCTCAGTTCCCCAGAGTGGTTGATGCTTATGAAGTTACCCTACTTTGGTCTCTTCCATTTCCTGCCTTACTTCTCCACCCTCCCGTAAGATCACTTCCCAAATAAACTACAGTCATGTGCTGTTTAATCATGAGGATACCTTCTGAGAAAGGAATAATTAGACAATTTTGTCACTGTGATGGACATCACAGAGTGCACTTACACAAACTAGGTGGTACAGCCTACTGCATACCTGGTCTATATGGTCTAGTCTACTGCTCCTAGACTGCAAACCTGTACAGCATGTATTGTAATTGTACTGAATACTATAGGGAATTGTAACACAATGTAAGTATTTGTATATCTAAACATATCTAAATGTAGAAAGGTACAGTAAAAATATGCTATAAAAGATAATAATGAGATTGTCATTTTATGAAATCACTGTCATACATGTAGTCCTTGTAAACTAAAACATCATACTGCAGCATGACTGTACTTTCACTTGAATCTTTGTAACCTATTGTGTTTCCTAGGAACTCAACTTAAGATAAAGAACAAGCAAACTGTCTAGTGTGTTTAAAGCAGACAAGATGTGTAGGACAAATAAGACTGGGATCAGTAAAGTTGTGTGCTTTCTACTCAGTGCGAGAAATTGTGTAAAGCATTTTTACATATCCTATCTTATTTAATAATCAGAAAACCTCTGTGTGTTAGGTGCTACTCTAAAGAAGAGGTACAGAAGGGTGGAGTTGCTCAAGGTCACACATTTTCAGGTAGGAAAAGAATTCAACTCCAGTTCTCTGAGATACTGAAACAAGACCTTGAAGGCTAATGCTTTTTGGCCTCCTTAATATCACTAAAGGTATTGAATGCCACTCTGGAGAGTTCCTACCTGCCTGGAGGAACACTGAACAGCCATGGAAGTTTCACAGACACTGAGGAACGAGAGAGGGGGATATCCTGAGTTAGTTGGTGACTCTAACAAGAAAGAGAATAGTGGTATTAATACCGTAAGCACAGTCATGGCCTGGAAACATCAGAGGAACTCTAGCCATCGAAGGCCCCACTCAAACATCCCCAGTGCATCTATAGTCCATGGGCCTATGTTTGGGAAGCTCTAAAATTAAAATTAAGATTCTAGTTAAGGCCTGACCTGTGGTGGCACAGTGGACAAAGCGTCGACCTGGAAATGCTGAGGTCGCCGGTTCGAAACCCTGGGCTTGCCTGGTCAAGGCACATATGGGAGTTGATGCTTCCTGCTCCTCCCCCTTCTCTCTTTCTGTTTCTCTCTCTCTCTCCTCTCTAAAAATGAATAAATAAAATTAAAAAAAAAAAAAGTTTAAAAAAAAAAAAAAAAAAGATTCTAGTTAAGTAGTCAGACAGACCTTATCCAGAGTCCTGGCCCCATCATTACTGTTTCTGACATTTTGAGTGAGGTCTCAGTTATCTCCATTCTCTGGGCTTGTTATTTGTAACAGCACACGTCATTTCAATAGGGTTGTGAGGATTAGAATAACAAGTTTAAAGAACTTTGCCTTTTGCCTGGCATGTTCAATGTATATTAGCAGTATTATTAAAGTTAGGGACTGTCGTATGCACATAAGCTGACTCTTTTTTTAGGTCTCCCAAAATTTTACCTCTTCACCAGCTTCCACAAAATTCAAGTATACCAAGTGTGTTGTTGCTTTATTGAAAATTTGTGGGACCAATATACAGAATACATATAGAGATGACTTCTTGGCAACTGGGGTCCTAATAAGACCTGCTTCTCTGACCCTTTCTTACTCAGCTGTAGTGTTCTGTGGGACTGCCTGATGGGGGCCAGTGCTGTGTGTGTGACAAGGCCCGCTTCCTCCTGCCCTGGAAGAAGCTTCAATGGAAGCCCTCTAAGGGCCAAGTTTGTGGGTGCTGCTGCTGCACTGTGACGTGGGCAGGATTGCACAAAAGTCAGAAAGGACATGTTTAGCTACTAAAAGGCAAGTTTCTAGAATAATCCACAAGTTAAGAGTGCCAACTCCAGGTGGCCTGAATTTTTACCTATTAGAAACATTTTCTGTAATACCCTTTATATTCACATAATGCCATTTTTTTGTTAAGTTATTACCTATATACCTGTGGGTATTTTCCATTGCAGCACAATTCAAGTAGGCACACAGGGCAATTTGCACTTAATCTCATCCTTGTGCTTGGTGTTATAGAGGAAGCCACAGGAAGGCAAGCCACATTTCCTTCCTTAGAAGCTGATGATGTCACCAGGGTGAGGGAAAGAAAGAACTAGCAAATGTTTAATGTAGAGAAAAAGGGTATGACTGTGGGTGGGAATGTTCTAAAGAGGAGGGAGGTGCATCTTGTGCTTGAATGATTGCAATTTAGGCCAAAGCTGAGGATGTTTATGGAGCAAAGAGCAACACAAACAGAGATGGAAGAAAGAATAAGAAAGATTCGCGTAGGCGACAGTGAACGTGGCCTGGTGTGGGTGGAAATCCTTGCAGGTGGATTTGGGAGATGGAGGTGGGCTCAGACTGGGCAGGGCTCTGGCTGCCAGGGGGAGGCAGTGTCCTCAAACATTGTTCCGAGTTATGCTCTTCACAAGTACACAGAGGCAGCGAGATTCTAACTGGTCTCCCTGAATCCAGTCTGCAGTGTTTACAATAGGGAAGTGCTATTAAAACAACACTGAGCTGACTGAGTCACCTTCCTGCTAAAATCCTTTCCCAGTTCCCCTTTGCTACCGGGAGGAAGGCAAAGACTCACATTGACTGGCCTGCGAGGCTCTTCTGATCCAGTGTCTGTTGCTCTCCACAGCTTCAGCCCACCTTCTTTCCAGCTATCTATCCCCTGTCCAGTCTCCCTCATGCTCTCTGTTCAGCCACCCTGGCCTGGATTCGGTTCCCCAGGGGTCCCTCCCTCCCCAGCAGAAGCCTGTGCTCCTGCTGTTTCCACTGCCCAGGAGGCGCTTTCCCTCCACCGCTGTCTTTGCCCTAATGAACCAGCTTCAGCTTACATGCTGCAGCTCACACAAGACTTTCCAGGGGAAGCTTTTCCTGACTCCCTACTACAATAGCTCACAACACCCTGTGCCTCTCCCTCAGAAGACAGCATCTCAGTGTGTGCTTACCTGTTTATTTGTGTGATTATTATAATGCCATCTTCTCCTACTGGACTGTAGGCACCGAGAAAGGAAAACACATCTGTTCTTTCACCGTTGCATCTCCTGGCAAAGAGTTAACGAAGATCTTTGAATTAATGGATGGTTGAATGAATGGATTGGTGAATGAATAATAAGAAAATAACTCAAGAATTTGAATCAAATTTGATATATACCTTTTTATTATTATCAAGTTTATTTGAGGACTATTATTCTTCAAATACTGTGTATTTTATTTAAAAGCTTTTTAAGTCTCTCTTCAAGCAGTTAGGTTATTTTTAGAACCATTATTTATGAGTTAGAAAACCAAATATTCTCCAACCCTTATCTGTTATTCCTTTGAGTCTGGCTTGTTTTAAAAGTGCAGAGAGAAAAGTAAATACTCCAATTTTGTGGTTCAGTTCACATTTCAGTTTTTCTCTTTTCTCTTTTATTCTGAACATTGTAAATGGTTTGAAAAACCAAACTTTTGCATTTATATTGCCCTTTTTATCAACAAGATTCCTAAGAGCTTTAAAACATGCTTACAGTAGCATTTCAAACTATAGAAATACATCCACATTAAAGATCTTTTAAGATACCCAGGCTGTTAACAGGTTCACAATATGGCAGCAACAATTTAAAGTATCAATGGAAGATTTTAATTAAATCCTCTCAATTGACTAATGGTGAATTCCTCCTAGAAGCACCCTTCATTCTAAACCCAAAAAACACTGATGTCTCATTAAAGAATACATAGATTTTGAAAGCTCTGGCTTGAAAAATTGAGCATGTGCAAATAAAAAAAGGACAGGAGATAACATTGACTCTGTTTTTTCTAACTTCTTGAAAAATGTAACTGGATCTATAGCCCTACATTTTTGCCTTAGAAATTATTCTTCAAGCACAAATTTTTTCTGCACCCTGTAAATTTTGATATGCCACATTTTAGTTATTTTCACTTTAGAACATTTTCTAATTTCCACTAGAATTTCTTTCTTTGATCCATGAGTTCTTTTCAAAAGTGTTGTTCAGTTTCCAAACATTTAACCATTTTCTAATTACCTTTAAAAAAAGTTTTTATTGAATTCAACTTTAATTCCACTGTGGTAAAAGACCATTCTCTGTTATAATTTCAGTCCTATGCAATTTGTGAAGACTAAATGCATGGTCTATAAGCAAAAATTTCCAGTATTTGTAAATGTTGAAATGTATATTTAAAATGTTTATAGTATTATACATATATGAAATGGATCAAGTTTGTTGGTAGTGTTGTTTAAATCTTTTATATTTAAGGTCTACTGAAAAGTTCTGTCCGTTTCTATCACAAGTTTCGACATGTAAGCACATGTTTATTTGGCGCGTGTGTGCCTCTCTATTTTTATCACTTAATGTATACATACTGACATAGCAAATTAACTAAAACAAAGTTGATTCACATTAGTCTTATGTGTGAAGCGATAGTGTACCCATGGCTACTGATAAAGTTCATTTACGCCACTGTATTATATACGAATTTCAACAAGGAAGAAATGCTACAGAAGCATGTAGAAATTTATTGAAAGTGTTCGGTGAAGGTACAGTTTCTGAAGTGACATGCAGAAGATGGTTCGAAAAATTCGAAACAGGTGATTTCGACCTTTCTGATAAGCCACGTTCTGGGCGACCATCTTTGATCGATGACGATGTTGTTAAGACCATGTTGGAGCAAGATCCTTTTCTGACAACATGGGAGATTGCAGAAAGGCTTAATTCAGCTCAGCAAACCATTTTGGACCATATTCAGAAGATAGGATTGGTGTGGAAATATTCAAGATGGGTGCCACATGAATTAAGTCAGAAGAATTTGTATTTTGTTTTATTCCAAAAACGGACAGAACTTTCCGGTAGACCTTATACTTCGTGATTTACAGTGTGTCCGTAAAGTCATGGTGCACTTTGACCGGTCACAGGAAAGCAACAAAAGATGATAGAAATGTGAAATCTGCACCAAATAAAAGAAAAACTCTTCCAGTTTTATACCTATTCAGTGCAGTTCGATGTGGGCTCACGCACAGATTTTTTAGGGCTCCTTAGGTAGCTATCCCATATAGCCTCTACAGACTCATCACTGACTGAAGGCCTACCAGAACGGGGTTTCTCCACCAAGCTGCCAGTTTCCTTCAAATGCTTATCCCACCTAGTAATGTCATTCCTATGTGGTGGTGCTTTGTTATAAACGCACAGATATTCACGTTGCACTTTGGTCACGAATTCAAATTTAGCGAGCCACAGAACACACTGAACTTTCCTCTGTACCGTCCACATCTCTATTGGCATGGTCGTGGGCTGCTCTGCTGTATACACGGTGTTGCGTCATCATCTGCGCATGTGCACATACTGCCACTCATCCTACAGAAACTGGGAGGGTTTTCCTTTTATTTGGTGCAGATTTCACATTTCTATCATCTTTTGTTGCTTTCCTGTGACTGGTCAAAAGTGCACCATGACTTTACGGACACACTGTATTTTAGTCTGTTTTTATCAGTTACTGAGGAATGGTTATGTATCAATATATATTTGCCAAATGCTCTCATTCATTCTACCAGTTTTTACTTAATATATTTTGATGTTGTACTATTAGTACATATATATTAATTATTATTGCATCTTCTGGTAAGGTTGGCATGTTCACCATCATAAAATGTCTATCATCTTTTCTTAACCTCTCTTTTTGTAATTTTAGCATAGCTGTATTATGGTTTCTCATTTTGTGGGAGGGTCATTTTACATGTTTTTTCCTGTTTCATCTTTTTTACTTTCAGCTTGTCTCCTTATAGTAAGCACGTCTTTTCTAAGCAGCATATATATTTTTCTTTTTAAAACCAGTTCTTACAGTCTTCTTTTTATAATTAAAGTATTTGGTCTGTTTACATTTACTATGTTTATTGATATATTTGAGTTTTCTCTTTGTTCCTATGATATTTATTCCTTGTTTCTCCTTTCTGGCCATTTTTAGTGTCAATGTAATATTTTCTTTTCTTTTTTAATTTATTTCACTCTGTTGTATATATATATATATTTTAAGTGACAGATTGAGAGTCAGAGAGAGGGATAGACAGGGACAGACAGACAGGAATGGAGAGAGATGAGAAGCATCAATCATTAGTTTTTCATTGCTACACCTTAGTTGTTCATTGATTGCTTTCTCATATGTGCCTTGACCATGGGCCTTCAGCAGACCAAGTAACCCCTTGCTCAAGCCAGTGATCTTGGGTCCAAGCTGGTGAGCTTTGCTCAAAAGCCAGATGAGCCTGCACTCAGGCAGGCGACCTGAGGGTCTCATACCGGGGTCCTCCACATACCAGTCTGACGCTCTATCCACTGCACCACAATCCGGTCAGGCCCCTGTTGTCTTGCTAGCATTTTTTTCTTATCATTTATTTAGTGGTTACATTAGAGATTATAACATGCATTTTTAGCTTTTGGTAACATTATCTGTAATTTAGTACCTTTAGACTTTCTAACAGTGCAAGGACATTAAAACACTTGAACTCTATTTAAGTCCTTTTTCTTTTTATGCAATTTTTGATATGCACTTCAATTCTCTATGTATTTTAAACCTAACATGTTATATTTTTATTGTATTATAAAATCAACATTAATTTAAGATTGTTTTCACATACTTACAGTTTTCAGTGTTCTTTGTTTCCTGAAATTCCACATCTCCAACTGAAATAATTTTTCTTATACTTGAGAGATCTTCTTTAATATTTCTTTTAGTGCAGGTCTTCTAGTGGTAGAAAATGTTTTTTGGTAGAAAATATAGATTGGCTTTCCGTTTTCTTCTGTGCATTTAAAAAAGCTATTAATTTTGAAATAATGACAAGAAGTTGCAAAAATGGTATAGAGAGGTTCCATGTAACCTTATCCTGTTTCCTCCATTCGTTACATTTTGTATCATTTTAAAGATGTAGCAACAAGATTCCCATCACCTGATTATTCAAACACTAATCTAGGTATTGCTTTGAAGAAACTGTGTAGAAGATGTTATAAAGTTTATAGATCTTAAAGTACAGACATTATTGTGAATTGTACTGATGTGCATAACCTAATCACTCAAGACCTTGAGAATAGAGAAATTTCTCCAGTTGGAGTCAGAGAGATATGGTAGAAGAAAAAAACAAGGAGAAAGAGGTCAGAGAGATTAAAAAAGTGAGAAGGACTTGACCTGCCACTGCTGGCTTTGAAAATGAAGAAAGGAGTCCATGAACCAAGAAATGGTGGCAACCTCTGGAAGCTAAGAAGGACCCCAGCCAACACCCATCAGGGAAACAAAGACTTTTGAACTACCACATGAAACTGAATTCTACCAATGACTTGAATGATCTTAGAAGTGCTTATAACTCAAAACCTCTGGAAAGAAAAGCAACCTGTCAACACCTGGGTTTTGGTTCCATGATACCAGGAGCAAATAATTAGCTGAGCCATGCTGGCTCAGATTTCTGACCTGCAGAACAGCGAGAAAATAAATTCGCATTGTTTAAAGCCACTACATTTATGGAATTTGTTACTGAAGCAAACAACAAATGCAGTAACTATTGCACAACATCAGGTCTAGGAAATTGACATTCTTTCAATCTGTGGCGTTTTATTATATATAGAGGTTCATGGGACCAATAATTCTATTAAGACCTCCCTCACATTATCCTTTTATAGTCTCACCCTTTTCCTTATCTATTTCTAATCTCTGGCAACTATTAATCTCTTCTTTACATTTATAATTTAAACAATTTTGAAAATGTTATATAAATGAAATCATACAGTGTGTGACTAAGGATGGCTTTTTTTCACTTAGCATGATGCTCTTGAGATCCATTTAAGTTGCAAAGTCAGTAGTCCTTGCCTTTTCTTCTTCTTCTAATGTGCTAAAAAAGCACAAGATAAAATTTATCATTTTATGATTTTTTTTTTTGATATTTTTCTGAAGTTGGAAATGGGGAGGCAGTCAGACAAACTCCCGCATGCGCCTGACTGGTATCCACCCGGTACGCCCACCAGGGGGTGATGCTCTGCCCATCTGAGGCATCGCTCTGTTGCAACCAGAGCCATTCTAGTGCCTGAGGCAGAGGCCACAGAGCCATCCTCAGCTCCCGGGCCAACTTTGCTCCAATGGAGCCTTGGCTGCGGTAGGGGAAGAGAAAGACAGAGAGGAATGAGAAGGGGAGGTGTGTAGAAGCAGATGGGCACTTCTCCTGTGTGCACTGGCCGGGAATCGAACCCGGGACTCCTGCAAGCCAGGCCAATGCTCTACCACTGAGCCAACTGGCCAGGGTTCATTTTATGATTTTTAAGAGTACAGTTCATTAGTGTATATTCTCACTGTTGTAAAGCACATCTATGTTTTTTCCATCTTGCAAATCTGAAACTCTATACCCATTAAGCAAAATTCCCTTTCCTTTCTTCCCTGCATCTTCTGGTAATCGCCATTCTATTTTCTGCTTCTATGAATTTGAGTACTTTAGATACTCCATATAAGTACAATTATACCATATTTGCCTTTTTGTGATTGGCTTACTTCAGTTAGTATAATGTCCTTAACACTCATTCATATTGTAAGTTGTTTCCTTTTCATTGTTGAGCAATATTCCACAGTATGGAGGTACCACAATTTGTTTAGCCATTCACCTATCAAAGGACCTTTCTGATGTTTTCAGGATTTGGCTCTCTCAAATAAAGCTGATATAAACATTTTTATACATGTTTTTGTGTGGACATAAGTTTTTATTTCTCTGGGATAAATGCCTAGAAGCGAAATTGCTAGATCAGATGGAAAATTAATGTTTAATTTTAAAGAAAGTAATCATTTTCCAGAGTAGTTTATTATTTTACACACCCATTAGCAGGAACAGATCCAGTATCTCTGTATACTTACTAAACTTAGTATTGTCACTTACAATCTTTTTAGCTGTTCTATTAGATATGTATTATCCTCATTTCCTTATTTTAATATTTGCTTTATTTATTTCTTTACTTTAATTTTTTTAAGACTTTTTAAAAAATGATCTAGATATAGTTCTTAGTGAGATATGTGGCTTGTAAACATTTTGTCATAGTCTTTAGTTTTCCCCTTCACACCCTTTATAGGGTCTTTTTAGGGCAATTTTTAATTTTAATAAAATCTATTTTATCAACTTTTTTCTTAGTGAATGGTGCTTTAGATATCATGCATAAGAACTCTTCACTCATGGTCTTGAAGATTTTTCTTGTGTTACATTGTAAAAGTTTTATAGTTTTCCATTTTCTATTTAAATCCATGAAGCATTTTGAGTTAAATTTTGTGTAAGATCATGATTTAAGTTGAGGTTTATGATTTTGCAAGTGAATATCCATTATTTCTTCAAATATCTTTTAGTCATATGCTCTTTCTCTTCTTCTTCTGGAACTGCTATGACACATATATTTGATATTTTGTTATTTTCATGTAAGTCACAAGCTCTGATCATTAGTTGTTTTAAGTCTATTTTTCTCTGTTGTTTAGATTGAAAAAATTTTTTGTTTTATTTTCCAAGTTCACTGATTTGATTCTTTCTTTTGTCCTTGCCATCCATTCTGCTATTGAGCACATCCAGTAAGTTTTTCAGTTTGGTAGCTGATTTTCCTCTGTGTCTTCTACTTGTTTGTAGAGGCTTTTTAAAAATACATATATATATATTTGTTATTGTTTAAAGTATGTTAATCCTGGTCAGATAATGTTAGCTGTTGTGTCACCTTGGTGTTGGTGTCTATTAACTTCTTCTCATTCAAAAAGAGATTTTTTTGGTTCTTGTTATGCCAAGTGATTTTTAAGTGTACCTTCACATTTTGGTATTATGTTGTGAGGCTCTGGATTTTAGTTAAATCTTCTGTTTGAGTTGGCTTCCTCTAATACTGGGCTGGGGGGAGGGGATGATGGTGCTGCCTGATTATTGCCAGATGCGTTGGAAGTCTAGCTCTTCATTCAACATCCTTCCACATTCCAGCAGGAGAGGGATTCCTCATCATTACTAGGCTGTGATGGAAGTTTGGGCTTTCCACTTGATTTTCATGATACCCTGCTGCCTGGGAATAACAGAGGTTCTTTGTTATTGCTTACCAGTGGTTTTTATGATATTGAAACTGGAGCTGAGGCGAGTGGGTTGGGTAAATGGATCCAGAGGGAGGGTAGGTCTCATTACACCTGGGTGATGTTGAAGTTCCTTATTCTCTACTAGGCCTCTCCTGACACCACCCCAGGGGGAAGATTACCTCATTACTAGTTTTTTGGGGTGGAAGTACAGGATCTCCCCAGGGTTTCTACTGACACTGTAACTAAAAGGGATTTTGTTACCACTTGGTGAGAATAAAAATCCTTGCTTGCCACTTGGCCTTCTCAGGCATTACAATAATGGGTTTTGGAGGCACACTAGTTACTGTTCATTAAAGTGAAAGTCTGGGCTCCCAAATTATCTAGTGTTGGTGGAGATAGAGTTAGGATTCAGGTTTTCCTGTGGTGTTTGCTTTGAATAGGGTGATTAATGTATAAAAGTTTTCTATATTGCTAAGCTGTCCCTTTTCTAATCACTTGGCTAGAAAGTGTAGGCTTTTCTTGAGATTGTTTGCTGTGCCCATCAGTGTTCTAGTTTGTTTATTTTAAGTTATTAATTTGATTTCTTTTCCCTAAAATAGTTATTGATTCAAATCTTGAATCAGTGTTTATGACATAGATTGTCAGAAATTGAAAATAAAAAGTTTTATACAAATGTTATCATGAAAAAATAAAGCAAACATTTTCAAAGTATGAACTATCTTTACTATTGCAAAGCCAACATTTTACAGGATTAAATGCTTCTATTTTATGTTCACAATGGATACAATATTTTTATGTTAAATCCATGAGTCATTGGATATATTTAAGTCACATATTTGTTTGGTTAACACTACATTTTAAAACATGTAATACTATATAAAGTATAATAGCTATTTTTCTTCATATGCAATAGCAATCATGAGGAAAATTAAGCAACTTGACAGCACTAAGATCTTCTTGGGTTCAGTATTTAGAGTCAAAGAGAGTTATACCCTCTTTTTAATTTAATTTTTACAAAAGTACTCTAATTTTTTATGAGTGATGATAGGGAGTATGTGAGGGTAGAAAGACATGGCATATCATCCACATCGTTGGCATAAGAATCCTTTCAGAAAAATATTCTCAAGCATGAATGGAATGTTTTCCAGGTGTTTGTAGTTGATTTTCAGGTAGGGTAAGTTCTGGAATATGGTACTTAAAATTAGCATTTTCCAAATAACCAAATAATTGAGCATTTGTTCAAACAGTTATTAATTACTTTTGGGATTGCTGTTTTTTTTTTTTAAGGTAAGAAAAAAGGCTGAAAGGTAAGAAAAAGGTAAGAAAAGATGCCAGGTTCAGCCATGAAGTGTTCTTACCCTTCTCTCCAACTCCTCCTGGAGTTATCTTCACCTAGGGTCATAGATGACTATAAGGTAAGTTACCTTATGTTGTTAAATCTTTACAGATGAGTGACTAGAGGTGTGGGCTTTGGAATGGAACAGAACGTCTTTTAATTCTGAGCTCTGTCACTTATAAAAAGTTGACTTCAACAATTCATTTAGCCTTTCATAAGCTATTGTGATAATTATTTAATTAAATTTTATAATAATTAAATTACAGTATGAATGTATTGTACTGAGCATACTTTATTTTTATTATTTTTTATAATTATAAGGAATAAGAGAAACAACCATCTCCTTAGAATATATCTTTCTTTGGAATCTCTTAAATATCAGGTAAAATAAAAATAGCCCCTTCAGAGTAGTATCTGGAGATTTTTATTGACATTGAGCCCTCCTTTCTGGTGGACACATATGTTGGCACTATGCCTATGATAACAATACACTTTGAATTGGGATAACACATGATTCTGAAAAAACAAAATATTAAAGACAAATAACAGAAATGTAGATACCTTTGATTGGTAGGTCAAGCCTTGTCCATTTTACAAATAACAATGCAGTATATAGTGTGATGGTTAAAAGTGTGAAAACTGGAGTCAGACAACCTATGTTTAATAGCCACCAAAAGCCAACTGTGAAACTTCAGTTAAGTTATTTTGCTGCACCTCTTATATCCCAGTTTTTACATATGTAAAACAGTGGTAATAGTTGAATTGTGCATATTAAAAAAAATTTTAAGGGATATAAAGTCACAGAACATTTCCTGGTATATAGTAAACCCTGAATTAATATTAGTTACTATTTAACTCTAGCTACATGAAATAGTATAGTACAACAAGGGCTAGTTTGTTCTATCTCTACTAGATAATTTAAGTTTAAATTTGGGAGCAGATGAAAGAATGAGATTTTGTACAGTCTCTATATATTGTAGTATGTGAAGATAGTTTTTACATGCTTGCGGCTTTGTATTATCTTAACTAGAGAACAGGAAAAACTTGTCTCCAAATATGCCTATTGAAAAAGAAAGATTTCTAGTTAGATTTCATTACTATCAATTATTTCCATTTTGAAAACAAAAAACCAAACAATACCCTCATGGGGAAGGGGCTGATTGCCGGCAGAAGTGACTATAGCAGCAGCTGAGTTGGTTCACCTCGTTAAGGTCGGCAGTGGGGCTAGGGTTTATTGCTGCCCAATATTTTTAATAGTTTGAAAAAAGAAGGTTGAGAAATAATATGTGTAACATCTGAATATTGTGTAATGATATCTTTGGCAGAAAAGAAAGGATCGTCTCTGAGTGATAACCATTTCTTTGACATCTGATCTTTCATTTCATGCCTTACACAACTATCTTCTGTGCAGAGTCTGGCAAAGAGAAGGTGTTTTCCCTTACTTTTGGATTAGAAACTCCACATAAAAACATCACAGCAGTTTTACACACCAATATTTTGACTACATCTGTACCTTTTATCTATTTGTATTGGTATGTGAATAGACTCTAAAAGAATATTCAATTTTTTAGGTGTGTTTTCCCTGAGTTAAATGTATTGCACTAAAAAAGCCAATTTATTGAGGCATAATTTTATACAAGTAAATATATCTTTTGAAATGTGCAGCTCAATGAGTTTTGACTCATGTATACACTTTCATAAGCCCTCTCCCTCAAATTCCCTCATGTCTCTACAGTTAATAGCCACCCCATTTCCTGAGCCCCTAAGCCCAGGCAGCCAATGATTTTATTCTCTCATTTTAGGTGTTTTTCTAAAAATATCATTCATATCTTATTTACACTTTTTGTGGCTGGCTTATTTCACTGAATATATTGATTTTAACATTCTTTCATGTCACTGCATGTACCAATAGTGTTTCTTCTCTCTCTCTGTAATATTCCATAATATAAATGTGTTCATCTATTTACCTGTTGAAGGGCATAAGGGTTGTTTTCAGTTTGGGGATATTATGAAGAAAGCCTTTATGAACATTTGTTTTTAAGTTCTTTTGCTACTATATTTCCCCCACTGACTTTTACCTAAATTTATATATGCATGAAATACTTCATAGAACTACAAGAGGAGATATACATGGAAGAGTTATAACTCCCTTGCTTTTGTTGTTTTAAAACTTTTTCTCTGTGTCTAAAGATGGTGTGATGTTATCCTTTAGGTATGAGGAATGAGACAGCGTGCAATTTGTTTGCTAGTAACTGTGTTAGTTACCCAGGACACATGGGAGTCACTACATATTTTGGGTGGTTGTTTCTACACATATCTCTCCTCTGCGACGTGGTTGGTAATGTCATGCCTGAGCAAAGGTAGGAGTGTGGAGTATACTTAGTGCTTCCTTCAAAAGCAGATTTTAACATTTTTCATTGAGAGATTTTCTGCTGTTTTTCTGTTTTGTGTTCAGCGTTAGTTCCTTTCACAAGCTTTTATTTATTGACCTCTTGGTGTTTCCTTAGCCATTAGCCAATCAGTCATAATAGTGTAGAGTTACACATTTCAAACTTTCCTTGTTTTTACCTTATCCCATAAAGTATATGAGGTCAGAATATAGTCCACATCAGAAATGGGAATTAGGGTCAATGATTTACTTACTCTCCATATTACGATGAAATTCCAACCTTTTTTCAAACTTGGAGTTCCCCTCCATTTAGTTTCTTTGTGCCTTTATAGTCACTTGAATTCTTTCATTTAGGTTCTGCTTGTCATGAATATCACCCTGAAATGCCTCCATACTCAGTAATCAAAATCTTAAACACAGTGATGTTCTTGGAAACCATTTAAACGTTCAAAAATATAAACCTTAAGAAAGTCAGAGCATTCAAACAATTGCATCACAGAAAGGTAGCAATTACTGATCTCAACAGACTAATGTTAGGATATTAAATTAAGGCCAAATAAGATACCCAACCAAGGTGCTTCTTAAATATATTGACTCATAGCCTAATTGATGTGAGAATCAAATAAATATTATAGAAATTCTTTGAGGGCAAAGGAGTCCTTCAAATTTAAGTTTTAGTTAATGGAGTCCATTGAACTTTTTTAAAATTTTCCATAAATTATCCAATAAAATCACAAAATCTTAAATAAGTTTACATCATCTTTTAAAAAACGGATGGGAAACTCTTTTCCTTCCTTTCCACCTACTACATGAGAAGGTAACGCAGTGCAGTGAATTCCCCTGTAATTTCAGCTGTGGAGACCTGTATGTGGAGGAAAATGTCTAAATAAAGAGTTCAAGCTGGCACAAAGCTGCCTGAAGCACACAGGGAGGTGGGCTTTCATGAGTTTTTACCAGGGTGCAGTTGAATGGTGACACTTTACTATAACAGTAAATGAATTAGTCCCAGAGTAAAGGTTCTGTCAGCCTGTGGTTTTATTTTCTTTGTAACAAAGTATTGATTTTGGTGTGTTCCTTTTTCTTATTGAATTTCCAGGTTTTATTTTACTAATAGGTCTGCTATGCAATGGCAATTTAGAAAGGTTTCTTCCTAACTGTTAGGCAATCCTGAATTGGCACTATAACTAGATATCTTTCAATCATGTAGAGGAGGGTTGTTGGAGGTCCCAGAGTGATGTGAAACATGCAGAGTACTTGGTATCACATAAAAGAACTTTAATTCCTTCTCTGCTACATCTAGAGCTATGTTTTCTATTAAGTTGTTAGCATTTTGGTTCTGCCCAATGGCTCAGTGGATAAAGTGTCGCCCAGATGTATGGATATTCTGGGTTTGATTTCTGGTCAGGGCACACAGCAGAAGCGAATATCTGCATTTCCCACCCCCCCTTTCTCCCTCTTTTTTTCCCCACAGCCATGGCTTGATTTTTTCACTGTGGCCCCAGGAGCTGAGAATAACGCAGTTGGTTTGAGCTATCGGCCTCAGGTGCTAGGAAATAGCTCTGTACTGAAGCACTGACCCCAGACAGGGTTGTCAGGTAGATCCCAGTAGAAGTTCATGTGGGAGTCTGCTTCACTATCACCCTTTCTCTCACCCCCTCCTCCCAAAACAGTTGTTAGCATTTTTATTCTTTGCTTTTTCATCTTAAATAAAAGGACAAAAATATGTTACTTAAAGAAATGTTGAGTGATTAAAAGAAATAACATATGCAAAGATCCAGGTATATAATCAGTGCTGAAAGTATGTAGTTTACTTCTACCAATCTGTTTTTCAGAAGGCTATTTTATAGCTTTTTTCTTTTTGAAAATTGTTACTTTTAAATTGAATGTGCCTCCAGGTATATTCCAGAGGTAAATTCCTTTTGCAAAAACATAATATAAGGCCTGACCAGGCGGTGGCGCAGTGGATAGAGCGTCGGACTGGGATGCGGAAGACCCAGGTTTGAGACCCCAAGGTCGCCAGCTTGAGCATGGGCTCATCTGGTTTGAGCAAAAGTTCACCAGCTTGGACCCAAGGTCACTGGCTCCAGCAAGGGGTTACTCGGTCTGCTGAAGGCCTGTGGTCAAAGCACATATGAGAAAGCAATCAATGAACAACTAAGGTGTCGCAACAAAAAACTAATGATTGATGCTTCTCATCTCTCTCCGTTCCTGTCTGTCTATTCCTGTCTATCCCTCTCTCTGACTCTCTCTCTCTGTCTCTGTAAAAAAAACCCAAAAAACAAAAAAAACCCATAATATAAATATTATTATAGGTATTGTATTTTTATAATTTTTATATGCAATACATGCATATAAAACTATGAGTCATATGAAATAAGATAATAAAAGAAAAAAATGGAAAATATCAGGCAACAGAAAGAGATACACTTGGCTTCAAATAATGGAACAATCACACATAACACTTAAAATAATGATTCTTAATGACCTTAAGGAGATAAAGAGACCAGACTGAGGATTTTGAAGAAACTTGTGACTGTTAGAATTCTAAAATAGTTTATAAAATTGAAAATAAAATATCTGAAAAATTTGAACTCAACATATGGTAGTAAAAACTGATTAAATGCAGCTGAAGGAAAACAAAAATAATAATTGGAGGATAGGCCAGAATAAAATATCTTGAATAAAGCCCAGAGAAGCAAAATAATATGGAAAATGAAAGAGAGGGACAAAGACATAAAGTATACAGTAAGAAGATCTCACATTCATCTAATTGGAATCATGGAAAAAGAGACAGAATAAAGCACAAACAACTTGGAGAATTTTCCAAAACTACTAAAGATGTCAATCTTTAATTTTAACTCTACAAATGATCTCACTGGGCATTATCTGGTTTCCTGAATGGCCATTGAAGGGCAAATAATAAAATTTGCTAATGTTGGAGAACTAACTGCTCATGAGTTGGACTTAGAGCAATAGAAATGAGAAGTATCTGAGAATATAAATCTCCCCTCCATTCTTCCTTCCATTGAATACTCCTAGGTGTGGTTCATTCTTGCTAGCTATATAAAGAAGTCTTAATGCCAGAAAGTAAACTCAGCTACTGAGCAACCTATTATGTTTCAGCAGTTTGCTGTAATAGCCAATATGACAACACAATTCAATGAATTCCTTATTATTTTCTTGCATTCTTTCCCTTTTTCTGTATTCGTACCACCTTGGTTTTGTACTTCTCAAAGTAATAGCATTCAATCCATGTCACATTTTCTGATTTCTTGAGGACCTAAGCTGAGGAACTCTATAAACCACAAGAAGTATAAATTAAAAAACATACACTGAAGCCTGAGTAGGTGGTAGAGTAGTAGATAAAGTATAAGACTGGGATGCAGAGGACGCAGGTTTGAAGCCTCGAGGTCACTGGCTTGAGCCCGGGTTCACTGGATTGAGCATTGGATCATAGACATGACCCCATGGTCGCTGGCTTGAGCCCAAAGGTCACTGTCTGGAAACCCAAGGCTGTTGGCTTGAGCAAGGAATCACTCATTCTGCTGTAGCCCCATGGTCAAGGCACATATGAGAAAGCAATCAATGAACAACTATCATGAGAGAACAAAGAATTGATGCTTCTCATCTCTCTCATTTCTTTTCTTGTTTGTCCCTATCTGTCCCCCTCTCTGTCTCTCTCTCTGTCTCTTTCACACACACACACACACACACACACACACACACACACACACACAAATACACTGAAGTACATCATAGTATAAGATCTGGAAACCAAAAAAATATTTTAAATAAATACAACAGACTACTTAACAGAAACAATGGAAACAATAATACAATAAAATGTCTTTTACATTGCTGAAAGGAAATATATAAAAACATAGGTTTTTATGCACATCAGCAAAAAATTTTTATTTATGGATAAAAATGAAATAAATATATTTCAGAAAACAACAGTAAAAAAATTTATCAATCTCAAATCACCATTAAAGGAAATATTAAAGCTTATGTTGCAGGTAAAAGAAACATGATCCTAGATAGACATTTGGAAGTGGAAGAAAAAATAAAAAGCAAAACATTTGGTAACTATGTGGACAAATCTAAATGACTACTGTCTGTAAAAACATTATCTAAACACTGTATATAAAATAATGATGTCTTAGTGATTTAAAATGCATATAAAATCTAAAATAGATTGTTGAGAGGTAGATAAATAGCAATAATATATTGACTTTGTATTGTCCAGGAATAGGGCAAAAGTACAAGGTAACATTATACTCTATTAAATATAGACATATATTATCATCTTGGGTCATTATTAAGCAATTGGGGAGAGGGTAAAGGAGGGAATTATTAAAAAAAATCAATCTAAAGAAAGAGAAAAGGGAAGAGGAAAATGTTACAGAACCTGATCAGAAACAAAGTAAGTTCTATAAATTGTTTTATTTAAACTATTTTATTAGTGATTTTATACAGGTAAATGAGCTCGATACTCCAATTAAAATACAAATACTGCTAGTTAGATTAAACAAAAGCACCCTAAGTCTAAGATATTTGTAAGAAATGCCTGTCAAATATAAGATGCAGATAAATTAAAACTATTGAAAAAGGAATGCCAAAAATCAGCAACCAAGTAAATATTGTGTTTTATTATCAGAAGTCAATCAACATAGACTAAAAGCATTTCCAGAGAGAAAGAATGTCATGGTAAATGGTAATAAATGTTTGACCTCATCAAAAAGCAGTAGCAATCTCCTGCATATGGAGCAAAAGCATTTACTGTATTTTGTCATGCTTACAATCTTTAAAGTAGTATTAAAGTGTACTCAGCAAACATTTTAAGGTCAATTAAAAAAAAAAACAATTTAAAAAGGGGTAGTCATATCCTAGAACTCCTACAGGTCTACCATATCATGCTTTTTACTTAAAAACAAATTTTTTACATTTCTTTTGAAGGCTGATGAACAGGAGACACCAAATCTTTTTCGCCTGCAAACTACTACCTTCTTTATTAGATCCAGCTAATAACACTGTTTTGTCTTTTTCCAAATACCTCCAGATATATGAAAAAGATTTATATAGGCGGATGAGGATCCTCAAACCCCTCAGTGAGATCTTCTGAGCATGGCTTTTAAGATACCTAGAGGCAGAAAAAGCCCAATAAAGTTCAGGGGAACTACCAGCTTTTAGGATATGCCCTTAAAGGCTCCAATGCCCCAAAGGGGTCTCCTAGGATGCCATCTGGGTCCTGCTTCAATAGTGGAAAGGAAGGTCATTGAGCTAAAGCCTGCCAGGCTTACATGCCTCTACTGTGAGAAAACAGGGACACTGGAAGGTAGGCTTCCCCCTCACTCCTCTAAGGGAGGGTTCAGTCTCTTCCAGCCCTGCTCCAGCCACCTATGACCTAACCTTGCCCAGAAAGCTGGGGATTGCCACTGAAGGCTGAAGGTGCCCAGGGCCGTCGGCCCCATCTATGACACTGTGGATGAGCCCAGGGTATTTCTTCCAAGAAGCAGGTAAACTGATTTCATTTGCACAAGGGCCACTTAACTATGTTTTGCCTGAATAGTCAGGTTTTTTATTCTTCCCTCGAAGATCTCTGTTGTGGGTGTTGATAGTCCTATGTCCTGCTGCTTTGCTTAATATATAGTGTTTTCTTTATCCCTCCTATCTCAATGCCCCACTCATATTTCAGGCTTGGACCTACTCCTAATTTAGAGCTCTCTTTCCCCCTTTTGCCAACTTCTATTATGAATCTACCTTTGCCACCCAGCTTAGTGTATCCCAAGGTTCTCTTTACCATGCCACAGTCGCAGAGCTCCAGAGAAAAGCTACCTGGTCTCATCTCTCCAGGAAGAGGAGAACAGAAGCTCCATATCCACGCATGCTGCAAATGGCTTCTCCAGTCTACCTGAATCATTACCAGCTAGAAGCAGTGGTCACTGGGACTTGGACATGAGCTGCAAAGTATAGAATGGTGACAACAATTCCAGTGCCATGCGGACTTTTCCTGGATGTGGACTTTTCCTGGACTCCTGCTCCCTATGACAGATCCTACAGATTAAACTGTGGTTGGGTTGCATTTTTCAGGGATTTGACATGGTGATGGAGCCAACTTGGACTTGGTGAACATGTTAAGGACACTACTCTTTTATGGATTCTTGCTGTATTGGCCAAGAGTTTGCTTAAAGACTTTTAATCACTGTAAAAAAAAAATAGAAGGCTGGATAAAGAAGATGGGGCACATATACACCGTGGTATACTAGTCAGCTAGAAGAAATGATGACATCAGATCACTTGCAGCAGATTGGTGGAATCTTGATAACATTATGCGGAGTGAAATAAGCGAATCAGAAAAAACAAGAACTGCAGGATTCCATACATTGGTGGGACATAAAAGTGAGACTAAGAGACATGGACAGGAGTGTGATGGTTACGGGGGGTGGGGGGAGGGAAGGAGGGAAGGGGAAGGGGGAGGGGTATAAAGAAAACTGGATAGAGGGTGATGGAGGACGATATCTCTTTGGGTAATGGGTATGCAACAGAACTAAATGACAAAATGATCTGGAAATGTTTTCTTTGAATATATGTACCCTGATTTATTGATGTCACCCCATTTAAATAAAAATTTATTTATAAAAAAAAGCAGTAGCAATCATAATATACATTAAAAATATAGCCTCAAATATATAAAACAAATGCTGACAGGAATAAAAGAAGATATAGCTAAATATACAATTATAGTGGTATATTTAAGATAGTGCTCTTAATAATTAACAAATCAAGCAAGGTAAAAATTAGATTGTTTAAATAACTCATAGATTAAGAAAGATTACAAATGGAAATTATGACTTTTTAATTAAGTGATAATAAAAGAGCATCTAGAAATTGTGAGAGGCAGATAAAGCATATTTAAAAAGAAATTTAAGTCTTAGGTTGGTATCCTGAAAAAGAGGGAAACACCCTGAAAATTGCCAAGCTAAGCTGTAGCTAAAGTTTAGTAAATGAATGAATAACAAATTAAGTGTAAGAAAATATGAAGGGAAAAAATAATAAAGTGCAGAAGTTAGTACACAGAAGCAAATATACATCATAGAGAATTTACAAAGAACAATTTAACTCAGAGAATATTAATAAAATCATATGTATAGGAAAAATCCAGGAAAAAAGAAAAGAAATGTACAATTCTAGAAAAATAATAGGCACAAATAACCAATATCAGAAGTAAAAGAATAAACATTACTAGATATTCTGTATATATTAAAAATAACATATAAAATTGTTAAGAACAATTAGATGTTAGAATTCTTAAAATATAGATGAAATGCACATATTTCTAGAAAATTATAATGTAAAAACTGACACGAAAGAAATATGTATGTAAATGCTATAAATATAAAATACATTGACTCTCTATTAAAAGCCCTTCTTCACATAAAATGAAATGCTTCACTACTTAATTTTATGAAATATTTTTAAGAAGAAATGGAAAAGCTTATACAAACATCTCCAAGGATACTGAAAAAGAGATATTTCATAACTCATCTTATGAAGCTAACTTAATTATAAGAGTGAAATCTGGCAATAATACAATGAAGGAGAAAATTAAAGATCAATTTTATTCTGAACATATATGAAAATTCTAAACAATGGATTAGCAAAAAATATGCAGAAACTATTAAAAGAGATAATCTAAAAAAAAGAGATAATCCACCACGTTGAGTTATTTGATTCTTCAACAAAACCATTGTGAATCACCATATTGAGAAAGTAAAAAGAAAGCCATGTGAACACATAAATGATGCAAAACAGTTTTTGATAAAATAAAACATTCATTCATTAAAAAGTTTAGAAATTGGGATCAGAAGAACTCATCAGTAATTTTTTAATTACAAAAAATCTATTGAAAATATGACATTTAATGGTATAATTAAAAGCTTTCTCACTATTGTAAGGAGTTTCAAAAAGATGACTACTATTACCTTTGATATTCAGTCATGTATGGGTTTCTTCGTCAATGAATAAATGAACAAAAAATAAAATAGTTAAGGATTAGAAAATTAGAAATATAACTGTCATTGTTAACAGATGACATGATGGCATACACAGAAATCTAAGAACTCTACAAATTATTGTTAGAATTGGAAAATAAGTTTAAGTACTTGCTGAATACAAGTACATATAAATATTGACTTGTGTTTCTTTATATCATTAATGAACAATTAAAATACATTTTAAGAAAGCTAGCGTTTATAATAAAAATTTAAAATACCATGAAAAAATAAGTCAAGTTAAATATGTGCAATATTACTACAAAGAATACCTTAAAATATTAATTATAGAAATACCTTATAAACTTATCAATGTACATATCATTACAAAGACTTGATATTTTAAAGATATCATTTCTACTCAAAATAATCTATATTCTATGCATTTTCATGAAATAGCTCAAGAAATATATGTTTGTATGTATGCATCTAGGACTCTTGACTTACTGATTCTAAATGTAATTTGAAACAAAGAATAAAGATTAGCTTACACACATAAAAAAGAACAAAATGACAGGATTTTCTCTACAGATTATCAAAAATTAATATACAATTTCAGAAAATAAGTTAATGTGTTATTAATTCAAGTGTAGATAAATTGACCAATAGAATAAATAGCTTGGAAATAGACTGAAACACCTATCAATACTTGATTCCAGACAATTAGCCTGTGCAGAACCCTGCAGAAGTTTTTTCTATAAATGGTACTGAGTAAACTGAACATGTAATAGAAAAAGTAAACCGGCCCTGGCCAGTTGGCTCAGCGGTAGAGCGTCGGCCTGGCATGCGGGGGACCCGGGTTCGATTCCCGGCCAGGGCACATAGGAGAAGCGCCCATTTGCTTCTCCACCCCCCCCTCCTTCCTCTCTGTCTCTCTCTTCCCCTCCCGCAGCCAAGGCTCCATTGGAGCAAAGATGGCCCGGGCGCTGGGGATGGCTCCTTGGCCTCTCCCCCAGGCGCTAGAGTGGCTCTGGTCGCGGCAGAGCGTCGCCCCCTGGTAGGCAGAGCATCGCCCCTGGTGGGCGTGCCAGGTGGATCCTGGTTGAGTGCATGCGGGAGTCTGTCTGACTGTCTCTCCCCGTTTCCAGCTTCAGAAAAATACAAAAAAAAAAAAAGAAAGAAAGAAAGAAAAAGAAAAGATAAACTAACCTCTACATATAGCATACACAGACATTAATTCCAGAGAGGTAGTAAATGTAAATGTACAAAACTAAATAAGTTTCTAAAAGAGAATATAGGAGTGCTAATTCTCTTTGTCAAACAGAAGGATAACCACAAAGGAAAGATTTATAAATATAACTATATTAAAATTAACTGTTCATCAAAATATAGCGTGAAAAGGCAAACTACAGTGAAAAAAGACTTTTGTCACACATAGTATAACTGATAAGGGGCTTTTGTATAAGTTTGTAAGCAAAATAGGGCTAATAAATATTTTATAAAACAAGATGTACAAATGACCAATAAGCCTAAGAAATATCCAAAAAGTCTAAAAAAAATCTCAGTAGTCTTAACAATGTGATTTAACACCAAATGATACACCACTTCATACCTATAAGAATGGATAAGAATCAAGTTATCAACAATACTGAATACTGGCAAGAATATGGAGCTACTGAAACTCTTTATGAGTAGGAGTAAAAATTCATACAGCCATTTAGAAAATTACTGTTTGGTATTATCTACTAGACCCATCATTTCCACTCTTAGATCAATACACAACAGTGACACCAAATGACATGTACTGGAGTGTTAATAGCAGCGTTACTCTTAAAATCTCCAATTGAAAATAACTCAGATATCATTCAACATAGACTAGATCAGTAAACTATGGAACATTAATTAATACAAAGGAATGTTATTCAGCAATGAAAACATAAATTATAGCTATACAAAAAGCAAGCAGCCTGCATAAATTTTCTGAACACATGGTTGAGAGAAAAATGCCGAGTATAAAGAAAACTAATTGTATTATTTTATTTACATAACACTCAAAAAGAGGCAGTACTAAATTATAATTTTAGAATTCAGAATAGTGATTATTTTTGAAGAGGAAGAAACAATAAAGACCAGAGGTGGGGGCCATTAGGGGAACTTTCTGTGGCACCCACAATTTTCTGTTTCTTTGGCCAGGATAACGTTTTTTTTTTTTTGTTTTGTTTTTTTGTTGTGTTTTTTTTTTCTGAAGCTGGAAACGGGGAGATACAGTCAGACAGACTTCCGCATGCGCCCCACCGGGATCCACCCGGCACGCCCACCAGGGGCGACGCTCTGTCCACCAGGGGGCGATGCTCTGCCCCTGGGGGGGGGCGTCGCTCTGCCGTGACCAGAGCCACTCTAGTGCCTGGGGCAGAGGCCAAGGAGCCATCCCCAGCGCCTGGGCCATCTTTTACTCCAATGGAGCCTTGGCTGCGGGAGGGGAAGAGAGAGACAGAGAGGAAGGAGGGGGTGGGGGTGGAGAAGCAAATGGGTGCTTCTCCTATGTGCCCTGGCCGGGAATCGAACCCGGGTCCCCCGCACGCCAGGCTGACGCTCTACCGCTGAGCCAACCGGCCAGGGCTTCAGGATAACGTTTTTATTAGAATTTACTTTATGAAAAGATATTGAATGATACATTCATTTTTGTGCACCTTCATGTGTGCGCATTATAATTCACAATAAAAATATTTAAAATACCACATTGAAGATGGTCTTAGGTGTCTTTCAAAATATATGAAAGACAATTTTTGTTTCCTTATGGTTTCCGTGCTTTATTTTCCTTTTGCTTGTAGTTTTAATATAAAGCAAAGGTGGCAACAGACACTACTGATCTGTGACTTACATAGATAATTTGTAATTCTCATCATGTTTCTTCAAGTTAGTGTTATCACCATATTTCATAAGTGAAAGAAAGTGAAGCTCAGACAAAGGAAAGTGATCTCCTTGGAGCATTCTAAAACCTGCCGTGAGATCCGAGCAGGTGATGGAAAAGTTAACTGCAAATACACACTTAAATGATCCAGAGGGCAACAGGAATACAGTCCTCCAGTTCACTATTTTTGCCATGTTACCTAAATATTCAGTGTTTTAAAAATAAAATGTATACCTTTTTATATATTTATCTTAATATCTTTAGAAATTCAGTTTCATTCTGTTTAAAAAAATACTCTTCCATGTTTCTATATCAAGCTTTTCTCTGCATTCTTGATTATATAAAATACAGTTATAATAAATGTTTATATATATATATATATACCTAACTACTAATTTTTATCTTCAGGGTCACTTTCAATTGATTGTTCTTTTCCTCATATGGATGGTATTTTCCTGCTTCTTTGAATGCTTGGTAATTTTTTATGTATATATATTTCTTTAATGTTTATTTTTTAAATTTTTATTTATGATTTTAATTTGTGTTTACATAGATTCAAGTGTCCCACCAAATATATCTCCCCCCACCCCCTTATTTCCCATAGGCCCCCCTTATACTCCTCCCCCACAATGGCTTCCTTGCTTCCTTCCAGGATTTGCTGTCCTGTTCTCTATAATGCTGTGTTATGCATATATAATTTCATTAATTTCTTTCCCTTCTCTGATCCTATCTTCTCTTCTACTTTCCCTCTGACCGCTTTCCCTCTGGTTCCTTTGATCCCGTCTCTGCCTCTGTTCCACTCCTCAACTCACATTGCTCATTGGATTCCTCAAATGAGTGAGGTCGTATGATATTTTTCTTTCTCTGCCTGGCTTATTTCACTTAGCATAATAGTTTCCAGTTCCATCCATGTTGTTGCAAAAGGTAAGATTTCCTTCTTCCTCATGGGCTGCGTAGTATTTCATTGTGTATATGTATGTATTAATGCTTTTTAATCCACTTGTCCACTGACGGACACTTGGCCTGTTTCCAGAACTTAGCTATTGTAAACAATACTGCAATAAACATGGGGCTGCATTTCTTCTTTTGAATCAGTGATTTGGTATTCATAGAATATATTCCTTAAAGTGGGATAGCTGGATGAAAGGGCAGTTCCATTTTTAACTTTTTGAGGAATCTCTATACTGTTTTCCACCAGTCTGCATTCCCACCAGTGGTGCAGGAGGGTTCCCTTTTCTCCGCACCCTCTCTAGCACTTATTATGTGCTGTTTTGATAATAAGCGCCATTCTGACTGGTGTGAGGTGGTTTCTCGTTGTGGTTTTAATTTGCATTTCTCTAATGATTAGTGATGTTGAACATTTTGTCATCTGCCTATTGGCCATCTGTTGTCCTCTTTGGAGAAGTGTCTATTAATTTTTTTTGCCCTATTTTTGATTGGATTGTTTATCTTCCTGGTGTTGAGTTTTACAAGTTCTTTATAAATTTTGGTTATTAACCCCTTATCAGACATATTAGCAAATATATTCTCCCATTGTGTGGATTGTTTTTTTATTTTGTTAGAGGTGTCTTTTGCTGTGCAAAAGCTTTTTAGTTTCATATAGTTAGTCCCATTTGTTCACTTGCTCATGGAGATAAATCAGCAGATATATTGCTACAAGAGATATCGGAGAGTTTACTGCCTATGTTTTCTTCCAAGATGTTAATGGTTTCACAACTTACATTTAACTCTTTTATTCATTTTGAGTTTACTTTTGTGAATGGTGTAAGTTGGTGATCCAGTTTCATTGTTTTATAAGTACCTGTCCAATTTTCCCAACACCATTTGTTAAAGAGACTGTCTTTACTCCATTGTATGCTCTTACCTCCTTTGTTAAATATTAGTTGTCCATAAAGGTGTGGGTTTATTTCTGGGTTCTCTGTTCTGTTCCATTGATCTGTATGCCTGTTCTTATGCCAGTACCAAGCTGTTTTGAGTTCAATGGCCTTGTAGTATAACTTGATATCAGGAAGTGTGATACCCCCAATTTATTCTTTTTTAGGATTGCTGAGGCCATTCATGTTCTTTTTTTTCATATAAATTTTTGAAATATTTGTTCTATATTTTTGAAGTATGTCACTGGTATTTTAATAAAAGCTGCATTGAATTTATAGATTGCTTTGGGTAATATAGACATTTTAATGATCTTTATTCTTCCTATCCATGAACACAGTATATGCTTCCATTTGTTTGTACTTTTCTTGATTTCCTTTAACAATATTTTATAATTTTCCAAGTACAAGTCTTTAACCTCTTTGGTTAAATTTATTCCTAGGTACATTATTTTTGTTGTTGTTGCAATAGTGAAGGGGATTGTTTCCTTAATTTCTCTTTCAGACAGTTTATTATTGATGCATAAAAATGCCACTGATTTCTAAATATTGATTTTATATCCTGCCACCTTGCTGAATTCATTTATCAGATCCAATAGTTTTTTTACTGAAACTTTAGAGCTTTCTATGTACAGTATCATATTATCAGCAAATAATGATAGTTTTAGTTCTTCTTTTCCAATTAAACTGCCCTTTATTCCTTCCTCTTGTCTGATTGCTGTGGCTAGGACTTCCAGCACTATGTTGAAAAAGAGTGGTAAAAGCCGACACCCTGCTTTGTTCCTGAATTTACGGGGATTTCTTTTAATTTTTGTCCATTGATTATGAGGTTGGCTTTGAGTTTGTCATAGATGGCCTTTATCATGTTGAGGTATGATCCCTGTATCCCCACCTTATTGAGAGTTTTGATTATAAATGGGTGCTGGATTTTATCAAATGCTTTTTCTGCATCTATTGATATTATCATGTGACTTTTATTCTTTCTATTGTTTATGTGTTGAATCACATTAATTGATTTGTGAATATTGTACAAGTCTTGTCTCCTTAGAATAAATCCCACCTGATCATGATATATGATTTTTTTCCCATGTGTTGCTGGATCTGATTTGCTTATACAGTATGGACCGAGTCACAGCTTGTATCTTAAAAATTCATATGTTGGTCTGTTCATATCTCAAGGTACCACTGTATTTTGTTGAGAATTTTAGCATCTAAGTTCATCAGGGATATTGGTCTATAGTTTTCTTTTTTTGTAGTGCATTTGCCTGGTTTTGCAATGAGGATTATGCTCACCTCATAAAAGGAGCTTGGATATCTTTCCTCCTGTTGAATTTTTTGAAACAGCTTGAGAAAAATAGTAGTTCTTTAAATATTTGGTAAAATTCACCTGTGAAGCCATCTGGCCCAGGAGTTTCGTTTGTTGGGAGTTTTTGTTAACTGATTCAATCTCATTTGATGAAATTCATTTATTTATGTTTTCTGATTCTTCCAGATTGATTTTTTGAAAGATTATATGTTTCGAGGAATTTGTCCATTTCACCTAAGTTGTCTAATTTCTTGGCATACAGTTCTTCATAGTATTTTCTTACAATCCTTCGTATTTCTCCTGTGTCAGTTGTTACTTCTCCACTCTCATTTCTAATTGTATTTATTTGAGTCCTCTCTCTTTTTTTCTTGGTGTGTCTGGTTAAAGGTTCATCAATCTTTTTTACCTTTTCAAAGAATCAGCTCTTGGTTTCATTGATCTTCTGTATTGTTTTTTAGCCTCTATGTCATTTATTTCTGCTCTGACCTTTATTATTTCCTTCCTTTTACTTCTTCTGGGCTTTACTTGCTGTTCTTTTTTTTTTTTTTTTTTTAGTTCTTTTAGATGAAGTATTAAGTTGTTTATTTGAGCTTTTTCTTGCTTCTTAAGTTATGCCTGTAGTGCTATGACCTTCCCTCTCAGGACTGCTTTTGCTGAGTCCCATTAATTTTCAGTTGTTGTATGTTCATTTTCATTTGTTTCAAGGAAATTTTTGATTTCTTCCTTGATCTCATTGTTAACCCATTTGTTATTTAATAACATGCTATTTAGTTTCCAAGTGTTTGAGTGTTTTTTGGTTTTTCTGTTGTAGTTGATTTCTAGTTTTATGTTATCATGATCAGAGAAGATGCTTGATATTTCAATTTTCTTAAATTTATTAACACTCGTTTTGTGTCCTAAAAAGTGGTCTATCCTAGAGAATGTACCATAAGCACGTGTAAAGAATGTATATTGTGCTGCTTTAGGGTGAAAGATATCTTAAAAATATCTATTAAATTGTGTTGATCTATTGTGTCCTTTAAGTCTGCTGTTTCTTTGTTAATTTTCTTTCTTGAGGATCTATGTAGTGATGTTAGTGGGGTATTGAAATCCCCTATGTTATAGTATTGCTGTTGGTCTCACCCTTTATTTCCATCATAATCTGTGTTATATATTTAGGTGCTCCTATATTAGGTGCATAGATATTTAAAATGATTATATCTTCCTGTTGGATTGCTCCCTTTATTATTATGTAGTGACCTTCTTTATCCCTTATTTTATCCTTTGTTTTAAAGTCTATTTTGTCTGATATAAGTATTGCTACCCCAGCTTTTTATTCATTTCCATTTGCATAAAATATTTTCTTCTATCCCTTTACTTTCAGTCTATGTGTATCTTTTATTTTGAGGTGTGTCTCTTGTAGGCAGCATATGGATGGGACCTGTTTTCTTATCCACACTATCTATTTCTTATCTACCCTATCTATTTTTTTTTTTGTATTTTTCTGAAGTTGGAAACAGGGAGGCAGTCAGACAGACTCCCGCATGTGCCCAACCAGGATCCACGCAGCATGCCCACCAGGGGGTGATGCTCTGCCGAACTGGGGCATTGATCTGTTGCAACCAAAGCCATTCTAGCACCTGAGGCAGAGTCCATAGAGCCATACTCAGCACCCAGGCCAACTTTGCTCCAATGGAGCCTTGGCTGTGGGAGGGGAAGAGAGAGACAGAGACGAAGGAGAGGAGGAGGGGTGGAGAAGCAGATGGTCACTTCTCCTGTGTGCCCTGGCTGGGAATCGAACCTGGGACTCCTACATGCCAGGCTGACACTCTACCACTGAGAAAACTGGCCAGGACCTATATTTTTTTATTGTATCATTTAATTCATTTACATTTAAGGGTATTATTGATATGTAGTTGTTTATTGCCATTTTATTCTTTTAATCTGCTTTTCTCTTTTACTATAATTTTCCCCCTTGTTCTATTTACAGTAGGCCCCTTAACATTTCTTGTAGCATTGGTTTGATTGTAATGAATTCCTTGAGTTTTATTTTGTCTGGGAAGCTTTTATTTCTTCTTTAATTTTAAATGATAACCTTGCTGGATAGAGAAGTCTTGTTGTAGGTTCTTGTTTTTCATTACTTTGAATATTTCTTGCCATTCCCTTCTGGCCTCAAGTGTTTCTGTTGAGAAGTCAGGTGTTGTCCTTATGGGAGCTCCTCTGTAGGTAATAGACTGTTTTTCTCTTACAGGTTTTAGAATTCTTTCTTTATCTCTTAATTTTTGTATTTTAATTATGATGTGTCTTGGTGTCGGCCTTTTTGGGTTCATCCCTAATGGAACTCTCTGTGCTTCTTGAATTTGTGTGACTTTTTCTTTCATCAATTTAGGGAAGGTTTCAGCTATGAGTTTTTCAATCAAATTCTCTATTTCTTGTTCTTTCTCTTCTCATAGGAACCCCTATCATGTGAATGTTATATCTCTTCATGTTGTCACAGAGCTCTCTAAGAGTTTCCTCAGACTTTTTGAGCCTCTATTCTTTTTGCTGCTTTGCTTCCTTGCTTTTGTTTATCTTATCCTCTAACTCACTGATTTGATCCTCAGCTTTATCCATCCTGCTTTTAATTTCTTCCAGTGTGGTCTTCATTTCTGATATTGTATTTGTCATTTTTGACTGATTCTTTTTTTAATATTTCAGTGGCCTTTTTTTATACTTGCTATCTCTTTATTTAGGTGCTTGTTATGTCAATCCGTTGTTGCTATAAGATCTTTGAGCATCCTAACAATCATTATTTTAAACTTTGCATCCAGTAATTTGGTTATTTCCTGCTTATTCAAGTCATTTTCTGGGGATTTCTCTTGATTCATTCGGGTTGCATTTCTCTGTGTTCCCATTTTTTCTGTGTATAAGAAGGGTGTGGCCACAGGAGTTTGATGAGTGTGGCCTCTGTGTTCCCTAGATGTAGTCTGTCTGCAGGCCTGCCAACCGCTCTACTGCCACCTTAGGTGTTTGAACACGGGTGTTACCTGCGCCAGCCCACTGTGGCAGTTGCTGTGGTTTCTGCCTCACCTCTTTGGGCTGTACTGTGTTTGCATGCCCAGATTACAAGCCTTGGCCATCCTCAGTCTTCACTCGACCCCCACGGCCGGGACTGTGCTCATCATTCCGGGGCCTCAAGCCTTGGACCCCGGGCTGGGCTGCACACCTGTGCTCATCTGCAGGTCTCAGCCTGTTCCCCGGCTTCTGCCTTGCCTCTGTGGGCTGGACTTCAGGCAGGACCGCTCTTGCTCACCTGGCCCATAGCCTTGGGTTGGACCCCTTTTGTACGCTCCTTCCCATGCTGTGGCCATCCTCAGCTTCTGCCCCCGCTGGGCAGGACTGTGCTTATGCCCGGGCCGCTGCTGTGGCCAGTCTCCCAGCTTCTGCCTCTGCTGATGAGACCACGCTTCCGTGTCTCACCGCCGCCCACCCTCTAGTGAACATTCAGCAGTTTGTGTGGTGGGTTGTGATGCAGCTCAGACCTTAGCACTCAATTCTGTATCCCTGATGGCTCCCTGCTTCTAAGAGACTCTGCTCTGACTGCAGCAGGAGAGCTTCTGTTTGGCTGGTGACCTGCTTCTATTTGCTGGTATTGCTGGTTCCAGGAAAAATATGCACTTTAGATTTAGGGAGTGACTCAGCCCAGAGGTTAGGGTGGCTTTCCCTCAAAGTATTTCTCCCTGTGGCTTCTAGATTACACTCTCTTCCTGCTATTCTGGTCCTCTCATCTCTCCCCACCCCCCCAGGGCCCTGGTGAATGGTTCTGAAAGAGGTTTTCTGCGTGGTCCCTTTAGGAAGAATCCTGGTTCTGAGAAATCTGTTTCTCGCAAACATTATCCTGTCTTGTTTCATAGCTAAATACTATCTGTATGCCTCTTCTAGGCTCTGGACCTGTAGTCTGGGGCTTTGTTCCTGGGGCCCAGGACCCTTCCCTCTCTGCTAAACTTACTTTTTGCTGCACGAGTCCCACCAGGCTGGCATTTGCTCCTGGGTACTGGGCAGCCCTCTCCACTTTTCCACTTTTCCTACCAGTCTCAGTGTGGCTTCTTCAGTGAGCCTTGGTTAAAGAGTCCTCTTAATTTAGTCCAAAGTTGGTTTTTCCAGATGACTGTTCTTAAAATTAAGTTGTAATCCACTTTGGTTCTGGGAGGTGGAAGTTGGTATATCCGCCTACTCCATCACCATCTTGCTGCCCCTTTCATCAACTGGTCTTCTTTCAGAAGGTCAGATAAATTTGGAAGGGACACAGAGTTATGAGGGAGACCAGGGACCATCTCAGACCATCTGCATCAACACTGGGGTCAAATGAAAAAGTCCCTAAACCAGGCATGACCAACAGTTTTTGCCCCCGGGCCAGATTAGAAAGAAAACTTTTTTCATGGGCTGGATGAAATATTAAAATTAAAAAATGTTAAATACAAAAACGATTTATTTAAGTAAATAAAATTTTATTATGTAATTTGTTTATGAATAAATGTGAGTAAAATTTTTTAATATATAATATTATTTTAATAAAAATATAATTGCATACTGTATAAATATTCAAACTGTATCACAATCAATCAAAACAATATTTAATTAATAGAATGAGCTTGAAGGGGTTATATCACAAATAAAACAATTATTTTGTTTTAAAACAGCCTGGACATGTTTTCAATTATCAACTGCAGCTATTGTCTACACTGCAATGCCACTTGACCACAAAAATAACAAATTGTTTGACCTTGGGTGTGCACTGGCAAACTCCACCTAAAAGAATGTGGGTTTCATATTGCCACTAAGTGTCAAACAGTTCATATCAAGTACAGACAAGTACAAAAGTTGTAAATCTTTATAGTGGAATTTTTTAAAAAAATAAAGAAGTATCGTGAATCCATTCGACCAATTATTGGAAGTTAACCCTAGATTAGTCACATGCAGAATTCTTTTCCACACGAGATATTTAAGAATTCTATCTTCTTAAATATCTCGATTTCCAATAATCAAAGATGCTTCCACTTCTGAGTAGCTGAGATTTTAAAGTAGTGGAGAATAATAAAAATTTAATCACGGGCCACATAAACTCATTACGTGGGCCGGATCCAGCCTGCGGGCTGTAGGTTGGCCATGCCTGGCCTAAACATCAAAAGCTATTTCCAATGTTCAACTGGGAGATCTGAGTGGCGCAGGTGTGGGTCATCTGCCTCTGGTAATTTTTTATTGGATGTCAGTTTCTTTTTGAGAACTAGATATTTTTGTATTCCTACAAATATTTTTTATCTTTATTCTAAAACACAGATAGGTTGCTAGGAGGCATGATTGTGTTTAAGCTTTGTTAGGTAGGACCAGAGCAGCCTTCAGTCTAAGTCTGATTTTGCCCAACTACTGAGGTAAAGCCCTTCTGAATATTCTACCAGGGATAGTGAGGTCTTCCTCCTCTGACTGTTGGGAATACAAACTGGATGACAATCAAGTCTCATCCCTGTGGGAGCTTCAAAGATTTCCCCCGTCTCCTTTTGGATGGTTCTTTCCCTGGTTTCAGGTAGTTTCCATACAGGCCTGCACTGTGCACACTTAGTTCAAGAATCAAGAGGACCCTCTCTGAATATCTGGAGCTATTGCTCTGTGTGGCCTTCCTCTCCAGTGCTTTTGTCAGTACGCAGTATGAATTATGGGGTCTTTGTCTCTCTGGACTCACAACTTTGTCATCTCAGTTCAGGAAGATCTTTTGGGTCTCACTTCCATTACAGCTTGGAAATTCTCTCTAGGCAGTGCATGAAGGTAACCAGAGGACTCACTTGTCCTCTGTCTCTTAGGGATGATCATTTGTCAGTGTCTGAAAACCATTGTTCAGTCTACATTTGTCATTTCATTTGTTGTCTGCTTTTGTTTGTTTCAAGAGGTCATGTAAAGCCAGGCTTTGTTATTCTGTTTTGTCGGGGAGCAGACAGCAAATGTGTGCTTTGATTTAATCTTTTCCTATTTTCTACAAGTGAAATCAATCTAACATTTGTGCATGTGTTACACTAATTGGGAATGCTATCAGAACTTCTTCAAGGAGAATCTGAGGTTCAAATCACAAGGTAAAAATTTAGCATGCATTCATGCGGCACTGTTTGCATTCTGTTTATACTATTTCCTGCTGTCTAGCCAGGCAGCTAGTTCCAGGAAGGAGTTAATCCTTCCTCTAAGACACAGTTGATTCTCGCAACATTTTTTTTTTCTTTTCACTGCAGAAACAGGCTCATTAATCATCATTTTGAATTGAGGTTATACAAGGCCAAGCAGTTCCAACTTACAAACCGATGAAGTTTGGCAAACCCAGTCCAATTTCCAGAACAGCCTCTAAGCACAGTGCACCTGCCTGTGCTTCACCTGAACTCATACTTTGCCAAGTCCACTTTGTCAGTCTTTGCTGGGCTGAGAGCCAGGACTGGGATGCCTTCAAATACTAAACAAGCCTCCTTGCCTGTGGAATTCCCTGCATGCAAACTTACAGGTGTTACAACATAAACACAGGTGGTCCTTAAGTGAATCTGATTAGTGAGTCTGTATTTCCTTTTTTGTTTCTCTTCTCCAGCTTCAACACGCATGCAACCCCCTCCTTCAATGGCCAGTGTTTTGTTTTTTTTCTGATGCTTGGTTGGCTTCCGGCAAGTGGGGCTGGACTTATTATGAAGAGAAATCTAGTTCCTGTTCATATGTTACCTGGTTAATAGATCACCTTCAGCAAGGGGCACATTGAACCAAACTAAAGGGAACATTACTTAAAGAGGCCAAGAAGGCAGATAAAAATCTTTCTCACATTCCATTTTATCAAAATAGTGGCCAACTCAACTCTTTCTACACAGAAGGCCAAGGTTAGTTAGTCTTATTTGCAGTCTCTAAGGTCTTATCCAATATCCCACATATACCTCCTTTCTGTATCGTATTTTAAAACGAATTAGCAGTTATTGAGCTTATTATGTGCTGGGCACTGGGTAAGAAGTTTCACAAGTTCTTTAGAGATCATTCAGCTTCAAAGACAACTTGGTGAAGTGACTATTTTAATCCCCACTTTATAGATAAGAAAACTGACACTCAAAGAGGTTAAGTGACCATTGAAGTCCTCGCAGTGAGCTATAGAGTCAAGACTCTAGCTTCCATCTAGCTTTTCTCCCTACACACAGTTTGGGAACAAAAAGTAATTAATATGAAGATTCATAGGCCATGTTCATTAAGCTGCCCACTTACTTTCAGCGGGTCAATTATGAGATCATTATATTTATAAACCACAGGATTATATACATAGCTTGCCATCAGATACATACACAGATTAAACTATTTTGTTTATAGTACTTTGATTTTAGCAAAAGGAAAGAACTTTCCTGAATTCAGAACAGAATGTGAAGCATGCTCCTTGGAGGTAAGCAGGGAGAGAGCAGTGAGATTAGCGAACATTTTAAAACTAGACATGTGGAGAGAACAGAGGCAGATTTAACGGCGGGTACACCGGGCATGAGCCCTGGACCCCGACTTCTGAAGGGCCCCACACAACCCCAACTTCACACTTTTTTGTAATGACACCAAGTTTGGTTTCATACGTGCAATTTTAGCATTAATAGTACACAATGTTTTTTATTTATTTAAAAATATGGTTAACATGCCTTTTTATTTTCCCTGTCTCTCTCTTTTTTTAAGGGGCTCAATATTTTCTTCTGCATCCAGGGCCTCAACCGACCTTAATCCGCCTCTGGGAGAGAATATTTAGTGATGCAACACAAAGCTTTATTCCATTAAAATTATGGTTTGGCTTCAGTAAAAATATTACAACTGGACGACTCTGTGGTTGTTCACGAATGCATTCAGTTTCCTTCTTGAGCATATTTTATTTTTACTGTATGAAGAAATCTAAGTGCTGTTTTAACCTTCTCAAGTTTCACTTGCCTTTTTGTAGCCATTATTTTGGGAGTTAATGCTTGCTAGGGATAAAGTAGGAGGGAGAAGTAGTTCGTTCATATTTGCATGGGTTTTTGTTGTTTAACCTCTATCGCAGTGTGCAGCTCCATGAAATATCTGTGGGAACAACAGTGAACAAATGTTTTAGGACAATGTTCGATTTACAGAGAAGACCGTGTTATAGTTCTCTGAAGTTGAAGTGAGAAGGTACAAAACCCTATAAATATTTTCTTCTTCTTTATGTTCCCAGAAATTTATAAAAGTAATATATTATAAAGTAATTAAAATAAATCAGAGATATATCTCAGAAAGATGTCACCCTACTACCTCCTATTCCTTACTCTGCCTGTCAACTTTGCTTTCTTCCCCAGAGGTCACCATTGTTAACAGTGTGGAGGAAAAGATTCCAGGCATTATTTTTCCTAGCAACTCACAAATCACACACACAGACACACACACACACACACACACACACACACACACACATCTGTTGCAACATATCAGATATCATTATTCATTAATAAGGCATCAACACAGTATTGATTCATCCATATATTTTACTGTAAAGTCTAATTAAGTATCTCTCAGAGAAATCTCTGTAGTTCTGGTGATAAAACTCTGGAAAGATTGCCGAATACTTAAGGCTGGATTATTTGGCTCATTTTTTTTTTTATAACTCATTAGATGAGTTAACAGTCACAGTATCTTATATCAATTGTGGTATTTGTTTTGTCCTTATATTTTTGGTTTTAGTGATTTTCAAGCCTTCATGATTGTGCTGCTGTTGTTGATTCAGAGGAATTGAAAATATGGTTGTACATAGCATGGCTTACTGTATTTGTTGTTATTGAGAGAAAGGTCCAAAAGGTATTTCTGCCTTCTGAGTGTTTTCCAACAGTGTGGACCATTTCTAGAAAGTGGCGGTGATGAAACAGTCACCAGCTAAGCTCAGTCGAGTACTCAGCCCCTCCACTCTCTAGCTGTATGATCCAATTCTTTCCCGTGCTCATGCCAAACTTTAGATCCCCTTGATTTCTCTCTTGTCTCACATCCCACAGCCAATACACCTGAAAAGCCTTTTGTCTCCACTTTTCATATATAAACCTCCACTTTGACCACTCTTCCCACCGCCATTGTTGCTTCTCTAATGCAGCAACATTGGTTATTCTTTATAACTTTGATTTTTTGTTGTTATTGAGTTTTTCTATTATTTAAATTTGTTTCATAAGAATTCCTAAATGCTTTGAAAGTATTTTTGTGATTCTGACACTAAAATTCTTGTCAGATAATTCTAACATCTGATTCACCTTGTCTTGAAATCTGTTGATTGCCTCTTCTCACTCTAGTTGAGATGATTTTCTGGTTGTTGGTATGATGGGTGACATTTGGGTGTTCTGGACATTTTGTATATTATTTTATAAAACTCTGGATTCTGTTTACTCCTCTTTTCAGCAGGCATTCCCATTGTTAAGGTGTAGCACAAGGGCTGAGGCATATGGCTATTCACCTTCCCTGTGTGCAGATGGGGGGCACCCATTTCACACTGCTCTGGGGCTGATGGGTGAGTAGAAGTTCAGTTCTTCCAGTGGCCCTTGTGACACCTGCCAATGCAAGTGTGGCATTGGCCGAAACTGAGTTTTTCCTCCTAGAGGACCCAGTTGCCACTAGGGGAAAAGAGGAGGTAAGTTAAGTGCCAGCCAATGCCAGTTTTTCCCCATCATCTTCTTCCATCGCAGGGTCCAGCTCTCTGCTGGACCCCAGTGATCCTGAGGTGGGGTGCGAGGCGGAGTGGTGATAAGCCCCAATTTCATTGCCTTATTAAATCTGTTTGCTGCCAGGTTGGAGTGAGGCTCAATGTATTTCTGGACCCCACCGATAACACCTGAGCAGGACAATCAAAGCTTTCTGCTTTCTCGAGGCAGGTTATGTAGGATTAACCCCCCACTCAGCCATGCTGACACTAATCTTGCAGGAGAATTAGAATTTTGCCTTTTAGCCAGGTGGGGGGTGAAAGAATCACTCACCACTTGGCCCTACTGGCACCAGTGGGTTGGGAGCTAGGAGCACCACTGTGTGATGCCCCTGTGCAGGGGGGTAAACTGGTGGGGGGAGTAGGGGAGGTGGGAGCAGCTCCCTTCTTAGCCCACCTAAAGCTGTGGAAGTGTGAGTGACCAGAGGATTTTCTACTGGTGTTTGGTTGGAGAAGGGTAAATATTGCCAAATAAGTTTTCTGTAGTGTTGGCCCACACTTTTTCTGGTATTTTGGCTAGAGGTAATAGGCTTTTCTGGAGATTTTTAAAAAGGGAGTGTATACCTGCTAGCAGTTCTGGATTGGAGGCTTTTGCAGGGCCCTGTCTGGAATACACAGGAGGAAGTAAGGAAATAGGGAACTCACCTCACATCCCAGGGTGCCTGAAGAGTCTACTTTCTTTTCAATGTTCACAGCCCATCTGTGATTATCGGCATTATGTGGATGATAAAAGGGATGATCTGGAAGGGAAGGGGCTAGCTAATTTATCTAGGACGGAACTAAAAGTCACCACCTGTGTATTTTGAGGAGCCTAACTTTTTACATCTTATGAGATCTTAGCCATAGGCCTGGGATGTGACTACTTGTCAGTTAGGAACTTGTGATCACACCACCCTGAGTTTACTTTTGGTCACTGAGCTTCAGGCCTGCCATGTGGCCCCCTGAGCTTGTTAGGTCTATTACAAAATCCCTTTTTTGTTCAAAATATCCTTACCATTAAATAAAATGTTAACTGTTGATTTTTCATAAATGCTCTTAGGAAGTTTCTTTCTATCTCTAGTTTGTTGGGAGTTTTTCTTAGTCATGTATATTGAATTTTGTCAAATATTTTCTACATCTGTTGAGATAATTATGTTTTATTTCTTTTTGGTTAATCTGCTGAAGTACTTTGATTAGTATTTGAATGTTTTACTGTATTTCTGACACAAACCCCGGTTAGTTGTACATATTATAAGTTTTAGATGTGTTGGATTTAATTTGCTGAAATTTGTTTAGAAGTTTTGCACGCATTTGTATTAGAAATATTGTTCTGTATGTTCTTATCGTTTCTTTGTCGGGTTAATATCAGTGTTTTTTTAGATATTACGCGGTTATACATTTGCTACTATTTCTAGGCCTCAGTGCTCATAAACCATATTTCTCTCTCCTGTTTCAGCAGGTCTTCTTTTGATATATTCCACCTTTCCAACAGTAATTCAGGCATCTGATAGTGAGTAATTAACTTCAAGGTCAAGAATAAATTAGTATATGTTTGAATTACAACCTTTTGATTGATAGTGGCCCCAAAATGAAGGTAATTAAATGTTACAACATTAAATTGTGATCAAGTATTAAATGATGAATATTCAAGAACTCATTTAAATGAAAAATACTGAAATAACACACTGAAATTTTTGTAGGAATTTTTTAAACTTCTATTTCCACATCCATTTTTTTCTTAGATTTTTCTTTCCTAGTGAAACACGTTAGCGACCATGAGGAATGCAAACATAGGATACACCTAAACTTGTTTCTTTTTATCCTCCCCTTACTGGTTTAACTTTACTAAACTATTGTGAGCTGATTATGCAAATGATGATAATTAACTTGCATCTTTAGACAAGTGAAAGCTTTTAACAAAGGATGGTTATTAAACGTTTAATATCTCTAAGGAGGATAGAAAATGAGAAAGTAAGTCCTTATTATTAGAAGAAATATGGTTTGCCAAACAAAAGAATGCAGATCCTGATTCTTTGACCCTGGCTCTGGTACCAAAGAAGACTTTACTGTCTCTTTCCCTTAAACTAGTTCTGCGTGGTGCAATTCCCTAGTCCCTTAAATGCAGCAATGCCTTAAATTTGGTATGTAAAGCAGGTGATTGTTAGAAACAATTTTTATTAGAAAAATAAAAACAAGATATAAGATTATTTGATAAAACAGAACATTAATCTTTCATACATTAACTTATTTCTGGATCATTAGAAAATGTATTTTCTGTTTTTTCATGGTATTTGAGCAGAAGATGAGGTGTTATATGTGCTGTCTTTATCAAATATACACTTTATTTAATCATCACAATAACTCTGAGTGGTAATGTTATTTATACCACTTTCTTTTCTTTTTAAATAAAAGATGAAGTTGTGTTTCCTAAAAAGGGACTTGACCCTGAGCAGGTCTGCCTAGGGTGGCCTGTAATGTGTGTTTCTTTTTATTTCTTTATTTATTTTGTATTTTTCCAAAGTCAGAAGCCAGGAGGCAGTCAGACAGACTCCTGCATGTGCCTAACCAGGATCGGATCCACCCACATGCCCACCAGGGAGCAATGCTCTGCCCACCTGAGGCATCGCTCCTTTGTGGCCGGATCCATTATAGCGCCTGAGGCAGAGGTCATGGAGCCATCCTCAGTGTCTGGGCCATCTTTGCTCCAATGGAGCCTTGGCTGTAGGAGGGGAAGAGAGAGACAGAGAGGAAGGAGAGGGGGAGGGGTGGAGAAGCAGATGGGCGCTTCTCCTGTGTGCTCTGGCCGGGAATCGAACCCGGGACTTCCACAGGCCGGGCTGATGCTCTACCGCTGTAGTGTGTGTTTCTTGACTTCATGCAGGAAAGATTTCACAACATGAGTCCAGGTGATTTTGAGAGAATGTTCATTAAAGCTGGGGACAGTGAAACCAGGAAGGGTCTAGAACAGAAGAGGAAACAGGAGAGAGCCCAGGCGGGGCTGCTTTGGCTCACTGAGAAGTCAGAGAAAAGGGGGCCTTGGAGACAGGTTCAGGGGGTGAGCCTGGCATGGGCTGCTGCTCGTCTGGGTGCAAGTCTCATGGGGAACCTTAGAGTTCAGAAGATGCATGCTTGTGGGGGAAGAAGAAGGGAAGGGAAAGTAAAAGAGGAAGGGAAAGGCATGGGCATGTTCCTAGGAGGTAGAGCAGCACACTGGGGCCTTAATTTTGGAGGGTTTTTAGAAAGAAGCTGGGAGTGTAGGGTAGAATCTCAATATGAATATTTATCAGCTTTTTCAGGTATGCCCTTCCAGGGTCGTGGTCTCTACTGATTGGTCAGCACCGGGAATTATTAGTCATTTCAGCTGGTATTGGTACCATCTACCTGGTTTTGCTGCTTTTTGGGGCCTGGAGCTGAAGGCCTACACGTTATCTGTAGGGAGGAAAGGTCAGGGAGTCTAAACCACGTGACCAGTGATATGTCAGAGGAGGAAAGGTCACCCTGAGGGCCAGGTTCAAAGCCAGTTTTGCCTGTGGCTAGGCACCCGGGCTTTCTGTCCTGGTGACCTGTATCTGACTGTCAATTGCTAGGCCCATTTGTTCAGCTATCTGTCCCAGTTTCCCCATTCCACCTGCCATGGCATTTCCCAGCTTCTTACTATCCGGCTTCAGCTGCAGCTTAGAGAGATTAAGTGACATATCCATGATCACACAGCTAATCAATAGCAGAGCATATACTAAATCCTGGATGCACTTGAACTTACAACCCATGATCTTGTTTTGAGCTAAAGTCAGAATAGGTTACTGTCAGTTTAGAAGAATGTTCAGTAGAGATGGAGATCAATCTGAGAACAGAGGCAGGTTCGTACAGCATGGAAGGTACTATGGGGGCTTATCCAGAAATCTTTTGCAGCATTATCTCTAAAATGATAAACGTCCAACAAGGGCAGATACACAAGTGACTATAAAGTGAATGAATGCCATTTTGCTACTTCTGTGAGTCAGCAGTCTGCTTAGCAGAACTTCAGAGGTGTAAGTAAAATCTCAGGGTTCTTTTTTCCACCCAATTAAAATTCCATAAATTCTATAAACATTAAAATTTCATAAGAACCAATATTCTAATTTTTTTTTAAGGAAAAAGTGGTAAAGTTAGAATGGAATTAGAATAGTCTGAAATCTTTGGGAAAGAGTAAGAGCTATCTCAAATATCATCTACAACTGAAAAATTCCTTTCTTGCCAAAAGTATAGCTGTTGATAGAATATTGTATTACTTAAAAAATTTATTTTATCATCCTTATTGAGAGGAAACACTATTGTTATTTTTTAATTATTAGACAGATGGATTTCGTTACCCATTCTTTTGTAGAAAAATGGAATTGTAGATAGGATTGGTGGAATAGTTAAGAAAATTACAATTTATCTTTTATCTCTATGCATGTCTTTAGTATATCTGTCAGTCACAAAGCCCTGTTTGCTATGAGGTTGAACACTGGTTCTCAGTACATACCACAGGGTAACAGACTCCGGATATCTCTCTCAGCACCTGAAGGAGTGCTTTGAAGGCTGCTATAGTTGCTACTGATAATGACTCACACTTGAAATCCCTTGGGTAGCTGGAGCCACCTCATCCATCATCTCTTGATTGGTAGAGGTACCAAATACCTGCTGCCTTGACTGCAGAAGGGAAGTAACAGCCTTGTTCAACAGGACCGGATCAGACTGATGCTGGCTGCACCAGAACTCAATTTCTTGCTTAGCCCCCTGCCTTTTCGTCTTACTTCCTCATTCCAACTGAGAGCACAGCTTTAAAAAGTGACTTGTAGAAGAATCCTAGTCTCAGGATGTGTTTGTTGGGAAACCAGATCTAAAATATGCGGCAGTTTAAGTCACAGAAATTATCTCCCTTGTCTATATTTGAAGAGTGCACCTGGGTTCAATTTTGAAATATATAGATTCCTGCATTGCCAATAAGATGGCCAGTTCTGTTACTTGATTCTGTTTCTTTTGCTCTGTGCTACTCTTCTATTGAAAGAAGAATACTGGGGTTATGGATTATAAGCATTATAATGAATTCCATAAGCTGTTGAATGTGGAAAGAAAATGCTCATACTATGGTATTTTCGAGGATATTACAAAGATTATGTAACATAGCAAGGTCACTCTTAATGATAATCACCTCCTTTCTTCCTGTATGCTTTAGAAATAATTTTATAATTACTATGTGTCTGTTCCAGACTTTATTGTCACCCACCCATTTCTCCTGCTGGTGGCTTCCCACTGTGTTTTATGTGTTTGTCAGTTTACCAGACTTGAAATACAACAGATATGAAATAGAAGAGGATCCCCTCACCCCCTTCAGATGTGGACATTAATTTATAACAAAACTCTTATGCCATTACTGAAAAAGAAGAAGAAAAGCAAACAGCTGGTTTGATGGAAAATCTGCCCTAATAACTGGAGAACAGGGAGTTCAAACATGATATTAGCTGATAGAGGCTAAAAAAATAATCTTCAGACGGGTGCGTTAGTGCAGCTAGATGGGCAGGTCAGGATGCCATCTGCCAGAGAGAAGGACACAGGGTATCTTGTGGTCACACAGTGCACTTAGAAAAGGTGACATTGAGAAATGATAAAAATCAGCTTACCATTATTTACAGTAATGAAAGAGTGCTAAAAATATAGAAATGACTTGGATATATTGCATGTAAAGGGGGTTCATCTGCTTAGGATCCTTTCGAAATTATTGTTCTATCTCAGATGATATTTTCCTCAACGCCAGTAGAGGCCTCCAGACACTTCTGTAAGTAAACAAACATGCCTTGCATGCACAGGGGAGATCACAACACACACTGTGTCCACTGACATGGAGAGGAATTGGGTGGGCTCCTCGGTGAAGACGATGACAGTAAGAGTGAGCTGTAATTGGAGGGGGTGCTGACATTTGTTGTATAATCTGCCCAATGCCCATTTAAAAAAAATAATCTAAAATAGAAGGAGGTTATAGTATGTGAAATTTAGATCATATTTAACTAATCACAGTGTGGGCATTTCTCTGTTAATTATTGTGTTGTCAGTAAAACAGTTCTCTCAATCCACCTAACTTGCCCAGTATTCTTGGAATAAAACATTAAAGGCCCTGGCCCTGGCCGGTTGGCTCAGCGGTAGAGCGTCAGCCTGGCGTGCGGGGGACCCGGGTTCGATTCCTGGCCAGGGCACATAGGAGAAGCGCCCATTTGCTTCTCCACCCCCACCCCCTCCTTCCTCTCTGTCTCTCTCTTCCCCTCCCGTAGCCAAGGCTCCATTGGAGCAAAGATGGCCCGGGCACTGGGGATGGCTCCTTGGCCTCTGCCCCAGGCGCTAGAGTGGCTCTGGTCGCGGGAGAGCGACGCCCCGGAGGGGCAGAGCATCGCCCCCTGGTGGGCAGAGCGTCGCCCCTGGTGGGCATGCCGGGTGGATCCCGGTCGAGCGCATGCAGGAGTCTGTCTGACTGTCTCTCCCCATTTCCAGCTTCAGAAAAATACAAAAACAAAACAAAAAACAAAACAAAACATTAAAGGCCCTGGTAGTTGGTTAAAGTGTTGTCCCGATACACCAAGGTTGAGGGTTAAATCTCCAGACAGGGCCCATATAAGAATCAACCAATAAATGCATAAATAAGCGCAACAACATATTGATATTTCTCTGTTTCTCTCTCTCTGAGATCAATAAATTTTAAAAAAATTAAAAGAACACTATAGATGGAGAGGGATGGGAACAAGGTCATTTGCAGACTCCCATCCTGGGTTATTTGGTAAGTATAACCTTTTTGTCTCAAGTTCTAAACTGAGCATAGTCCTACAGGGAAAGTTTGCTAAACAGTTACTAGCCATGAAAGCTGTACAGAAAATACATATAACTAACTCATAAAGAGCCTACTAATGAGCAGTCTAAAGCACCTCTTTTATTTGCAAGTGTTTGTGCTTTTATATGTGTGGTTGCAAATAAGCGTCAATACCTACATGACCGCTATTGATTATAGGAGTCCCGCCCTCTAAGTTTTAATAAATAACCAATATTAGAATCACGAAGTCCTAAGGCCCCAGGATGTCTGCTGCTTCTGGAGCAACTCGCCATCAGCTCCTCTGTGTCGCTGACACAATCAGCTCGGCCCCAACTTCTGTTCACTCCTTCCAGAAACCCCAGCAGCTTCTTTATATGGCAGATCCTTCTCTGACTGTACCTTTAGAAGTATAAATCCTTTCATTTTGCTGCCATGTTAATTGATTTTAGCTAATAAGGAGCATTTCTTTGGCCCTAACTTGATAAGGAAGTGTGAATGCATTTTCTCCCACAGCAGGTTTGGAATTTGCTGGGGTGTTGGGAGAGTGTTAATTAGGCGTAATCCTGTCAGGTTGATGGTTTTCAAACAGCAGTCACCACACAGACTAACATGGTCAGAGTGGAAGCGGTGTGGGTCATTGGGGAGGTTTGTCAGGTGCGGTGAGTTCCCTGGAATAGAAACCTGACAGAGGCGAGTATGTGCATGCTAAAGGAGTCTTCTTTCTTCTCACAAATGTTCATAGCTGGGATCTCCCTCTCCCCCACATCAGAACCTCTCAGGAGGCTGCAGAAATACACGTCTCTCTTCAGTTATTGTCACTCTCTCCCAGCCTTCCAGCATCCAGTTTGGTGTTTATCCTGGCCTTTCTTAATCTTAAAGCAGAAGTTACAGATTTTGAAATTCACCGGCTCTGAGAGATCTGCTGAGAATCTTCTGAGCAGTGCGGGCTCTGGGATTTCTTTGTTCGGTGTTCTCTGCTGAAGGCCGAGCCGGGGACTGTCCACCATCTGCCGCGAGCACTGAAGCACAGGGACACAAACCACAGAGCCTGCTAGGGGATGCCTGCTAGGAGCATGTTTGTAGAGGGAGTTTATACAGTGTCTTTTGTTTATTTATGAGGTTTTTTTTTTTCCTAGGGAATGCATAAAAAGGAACTAGAAATAAGCAACCAGTTAGGTAGGAAAGGAGGAAAGGGGATAGGACAACATTGTGCATTTTAAGGCACAAATAAGCAAAATACTCATTTATATAATGTGAATTTTCTGTGCAAGTACCACCATTGCTCTTTAAGGTCCCCTTGTTTTCTCTTACATCTTTACACTAATTGTTTACACATGTGTCTCTCATCCTGCTTGTGGCCAGTTTATAAATAAAAGGATTAAGTAAAATAATCTCTAACACCCTGCAGTTAATATGTTCTACCATTTTGATACTGCAAATCAAATCTCAAATGTTAGTCTCACTACCTAAGACCAATTAAATTGTTGAGACTTCATTGGAAGTATCTGCTGATGTGTGCTGTTCATAACTACCTTTGTGTCTTCGACTGTGATAGAGTGGAGGGAGAAAGCCCTAATAAAATGCCTGGTTCTCTGAGAGATTAGTCTTGATAGAATGGTATGGTGGAGGAGGAAAATTTCCTCCTTTTTTCCTCTTAGTTCTTTTGACTGGTCTATTTTTAAAAAATTATTTTTATTTATTTATTCATTTTAGAGAAAGAGAGAGAGAGAGAGAGAGGGAGAGGGGTGAGTGGTCTAATAATCAAATTTACATGAAACATATTAAGAGGAGAAAATAATCAAATTTAATTATGTTTGTACATATAGGAGTTCCATGAAAATAAGGGGCAGATCAGGCAGTTAAGGCTTACACGTCGCGTCGAGCTAAGGAGAACGGGAAGGTTGTGGTTTGGCACTTTAAAGGAGAGGAAGGCAGTTCACATGGAAATAGAAAAGCACATGTTTGGTAAGAACTGTCTGCTTGGCTGTCTTTAATAAGGGGACATAGGGAGGACTTCAATCAAAGGAGGCTTGCTAGGTTCCCCACTGTTTATCACACACTAGTTCATATTAAACTTTAGTTATCTATGATGATAGCTCCCTTCCTGGATCATGTCCTCTATTTAAACCTTTTAGATAGGAAGGGGATCAAAGGATTTTTCTGAGTCTTTTGTTTCTTAAAAATAATCAGCTTAAAATAATCAATATCCACAAAGAGTCATATCTGGGGTGGCATACTCTGCTTCCCCTTACTAGAAAGAATATGTTATTTAGAGACTCCATCTGTTGGTTATAAACTGGTTTATTGGTCCTTGTGAATCTTAGCTGTTTCTTTTATAAAATGCAGATAATACATATCTTCTAGCACAGTTGTTGATATCAAGTTTGTTTTTCTTTTTTATCCTAGTGTTCATTAGTGGTCCTTCTTAATTTTAAAACAGAAGTCACAGCCACTTAGCAATGGTCCAAATAAGCCTTTTTATTCTGGCTTTCTGGTGGAGGAGTCTGGAGAAAATGTGCTAAAATAGTACCTCATAAGGGGAAGGGAAAGAAGGAAGAATAGGTCATCAGCCTTGGACCTCAGGTGGCTGAAGGGAAAAATGTGTTTGGGGTCTGCCATGTCACTGCATCCTTCAGTGACACTTTTGTCCATGCCACCGGTCTTTCTGCCAAGGAGACCATCTGCTGTGTGACAGGTGGGTTGAAGGTAAAGGCTGACCCAGAGGTGAGTCCTCTCCATACATGGCCTTGTTGGCTGCCCAGGATGTGGCCCAGAAGTGCAAGTTGCTAGGCATCACTTCCCTTCACATCAAACTCCAGCCACAGGAGGAAATAGGGCCAAGACCACTGGGCCAGGGGACCAGTCAGCTCTCAGCACCCTTGCTCCCTCAATAATGAAGATCAGACAGATTGAGGATGTCACCTCTAGCCCCTCTGACAGCATCTACAGGAAGAGGGGTTCACTATGGTCATCATCTATGAATAGAACTCCTCAAATTATTTTTTCTGTGAATAAATTACCTATATGTAAGCTAAAAAAACCCCAAACACCCAATGGTTGGCAAATAGGTGCTTAATAAACATTTAGATATCTAGCATCATCTCATACATTGTCTATGTGACTACTTCCTGTAGGCACCATTAACATATAAGCTCCATGAGAATGAGTATGTAAGATGCTCAATAAACACTTGTTATTCAGCTCAATGAAATGTCAGCTATATGACACCTAATATTAATAGTATTGCTCTTTTTGTAGTTAAAATCCAGCATAAATAAAAATTATATAAAAACAAAAGCAGTATTTATATTTGCAGTGGAAAAAAGGTTGGAAATGAATTATATAAGCTTCCGTCTCAATAACACAGGAAAAGGGCAAAGCCAAGCCTAAGAAAGTAGAAGGAAATTCTAAAAATAAGATCAGACATCAGTGACATAGGAAACAAATATAAAAGAGAGAAGATTAACAAACTAAATTTGATTTATTAAAAACACACAATACTATGTACAGAGATGTGTTGAAAAATTGGGCACTTGAAACTGTATAATTATGTTAACCAGTGTCATCTTAATAAAATAAAAAAAATAAAGCAAAAAGAAAAATACTAATAAAACTGACAAATTTACCCAGAGGAAAGAGAGAAAACAAAACATTACACATGTCAGAGGTTTAAAAAGTCATTGTTAATATGAATACTGAAAACATTTAAAAAGACAATATTGAAAAAACTTTAGGCATCTATCATGTAGATGAAATAGAAAAATTTCATGAAAAGCATTAGTGATACAATCTAAATAATCATAAATCTTTTGAGGAGTTGAATATATTATTATGAAAATTTTCCACAAGAAAACTTCTAGGCCAAATGGCTTCCTCATAAGTGCCTCTTAATATTTATAATAACAGTGAGCTTGCAAAACTGTTCCAGAGTTAAAAAAAAAAAAAAAAAAAAAAGAGGCATGATTCTTAACACATTTTATTACTCTAGCATAACCTTTATACCAAAATCTTACCAGGACAGTATAGAAAATAAAAATTAGTAAGCAAACATAGATTCAAATATTCTTTAAAAATCAGGTAAAATAATACAGCAACATAAAAATAACTTATATATGGTATATATAACTAAAATAACTATAGCTAGTGCTTGACTTATGACCACGATTGGTTCCGACAGACTGGTCATAACAGATTTGGTTGTAAGTTGAGTAGGCTATATATACAGTACTGTGAAATGATGTTATAAAATCTTTAAGTCAAAGACAAAGACAATTTCCTCTTGGTAGACATCTTGGGAAGGGTTTGATGAAAAATATCCAAGACACAAAACACAAATTGCTGTACTAAGTCTGGGATAACAGTTGAAATGGTGCATGTGGAGATGATAGTGCTGCTGGAAGCTGGTTCGCGCTGTCGCATGCCCAGCTGGGCAACAATTGTGCTGCCAGACACAGAGCAGTCATGGCTAGCGATTGTGGTCATAAAGTCGAATGGACGTAAGTTGCATAGGTCGTAAGTCGATCAATACCTGTATATATATTATATATACATTATATAAAATCACCAGAAGAAAGATTCGTTATTACAGACCAAGGTTAAAATCATCCATGCCCTCATATTCCCAATTATTATGTATGAATATGAAAGCTAGACAGTGAAGAAGATTGATAGGAAAAATATTGATTCATTTAAACTATGGATGGAGGGGAGTTTTACCGATAACCTTATACCTCCAGAAAGACAAACAAATGAGTCCTAGAGAAAATTAAGCCTGAAACATTGCTGGAGGCAAAAATGACAAAACGGAAGATGCCCTACTTTGGGCACATCATGAGAAGGCAGGGTTCTTTGAAAGCAGCAATGATATTGGGAAAAATAAAAGGCAGCAGGAAAAGAAGAAAAAATATGAGATGGATTAACTCCATAAAAGAAGCTACAAGCATGAGTCCATAGGACTCAAATAGGGATGTTGAGAACAGGACATTGTGGACATCACTCATTGGAGCTGAATCGATGATATTTTAATGCACAATATATAAATCTCCATTATATATATATTTTGGGGGTAGAAAGAGAGAGAGAACAGGAAGGGAGAGAGATGAGAAGCATCAATTCATGGTTGTATCACTTTTTAAAAAAAATTTTTTTCTTTATTTTTTATTCATTTTAGACAGGAGAGGGAGAGACAGAGAGAGAGGAGAGACAGAGAGAGAGAAGGGGGGAGGATCTGGAAGCATCAACTCCCATATGTGCCTTGACCAGGCAAGCCCAGGGTTTCGAACCAGCAACCTCAGCATTTCCAGGTCGACGCTTTATCCACTGCTCCACCACAGGTCAGGCCATGTATCACTTTTATCTAGCTGGCAACCCTGCAGTCAAGCTGGTGAGCCTGCACTTGAGCCAGTGACCTCAGGATTTTGAACCGGGACCTCAGCATTCCAGGTTGATAATCTATCCACTGCTTTACCACCAGTCAGGCAATATATATATATATATATATATATATATATATATATATATATATATATATTTTTAATAGAGTTCATTCTAGTTATCTAAAAGTAAGTTAACATGTCAACATTCAAATATTGATCAATATCACAACTATGTTCAGAGCAGCACTATATTTAAAGTTATATGCTATATAGCTATGAGAATAAATTTACTATAATTAAAAGCAAAACCAGAAATAAATATTACAAATACAGTATTGAGCAAAGGAAGCCAGACAAAGTATTGTAAGTCAGCTAGTGGCTAAGCTTGGATGGAGGTAGCAGTGCTGGGAGGAGGAAGGAGTGAGGCTGAAAATGTTTATTTTCTTGATGTGGGTGATGGTTACTAGATGTGTTCAATACTGAAAATTCATCAAGACAATCAATTATGATTAGTGTACCTTTCTGGATAAATGTTTATACTTTAAAAAAATTTAGATGAAATACACACAAATAAATGTAATAATATAGCCTAGTACTGGACCTGCAAGCTTAGCAGTTGTGTTCACGGTATGTTTCTGCAGACTCCCATTGTGAACACTATAGCGTCAAACAAACCACATTTAATACAAGGCAAGGGGAAAAAATAAATAAATAAATGCAATAAGAACTAAGTTGCTGGCCCTGGCAGGTTGGCTTAGCAGTAGAGCGTCAGCCTGGCATGTGGAAGTCCTGGGTTCAATTCCCGGTCAGGGCACGCAAGGAGGCTTTTCCACCCTTCACCCTCTCCTTCCTCTCTGTCTCTCTCTTCCCCTCCCGCAGCCAAGGCTCCATTGGAGCAAAGTTGGCCCAGGCACTGAGGACAGCTCCATGGCCTCTGCCTCAGGTGCTAGAATGGCTCCGATTGCTGCGGAGCAATGCCTCAGATGGGCAGAACATCGCCCCCTGGTGGGCATGCCGGGTGGATCCCAGTCGGGTGCATGCGAGAGTCTGTCTGACTGCCTCCCCACCTCTCACTTCGGAAAAATACAAAAAAAAAGAACTAAGTTGCTCAGCCTGGACAGCAGGTGCTGATATAAATGTAGAAATAGATGAGTCCATAATATGCATACTCATTTTCACCTATTTTTTTCTCTTAAGAGTTTACATTATAATCATTCTTTAGTACTACTAAATTAAAATGCATTGTCATATTTAATGACCAAAGAATATTATGGCATAAATATATTAAAATCCATTTCAAAAGAACACCCTTGCCTGAACATTTTAGGTGGTTTCCAAATTACTGCTGTTCTCAACAGTGTCTATGTGGGCTCCCTTTATAATGATGGGAGTCCTTGCTTCTGGCAATCTATCAGATGTATTCCATTCCACCACCACTCACTGCCAGGTGCACACCACTCACCTGGCAGTGAGAAATATCCTTCCAGGGCACCCAAGGGTCTTCATTATCCCAGAACTCTTCTTTTCCAAAACAGCACCTTCTCAGCTTGCTCTAAACTATTGTTCATAGAGCACAGTCCTGTTTAGAGATCTTAGAAGGTCTGTGTAAAAAACACTGGCCTCTGCTGTATTATTATCTGAGGAACTGGGCATCATGGTACAATTGTACTAAAACTCTATTAATTAACATTTTGCACATTTTTAAAGCAAAAAATGAAGAGGTTTGTGTGTATTTGTGCATGTGTGTACTTGTGTGAGCATAATTGAAATTCCTAGTAATGCTTCCACTTCTCAGGTGTCCTTAATCCAATAGAACCAAATTTTGGCTTAAAGAAAAAGAAAGAAAGAAAACAAACTAGAAGAATAGTTCTGCAAACATACTGGTTCCTCATTTTTCTCCACAATACTGTGTATTTTCCTCCAAGAGAATTCACATTATACTTTGAAGTTGTAGGTAGATGCTCATAATTCACTTATCCATAGTTCAAAGTAAGAGTGACATGTCTTTCTTGCCAACCATTTATCTAAATGAGCGTAAAACAGTGTGAGTCTGACTTCACTGCAGTGAGATTGTTCACAAAAGGAAATGGGCTCTTCTTCACATGAGATGCGCCATTTTCACTGGTGAATTCAGCTGACCCTTTGCAATAGCTAAGACAGAGACAATAAAAGAAGACAAATCTATATTGAGAGAGTTGCATAAAACAAATCTGGCCAGAGACTAAAACACTTTAAAACTTGATTTGAGTCAAGCAAGGAGGGAAACTTCCTCCTTAAAACACATGGTAGATGGCATCTCCTTCCTTTAAAATGTTTAGGTAAGATAAGCCAATTCATAACAATATACAATGTCACTTTCCCAGGAAAATATGTCTTGGGGAATGGCTGATGCAGTTATCTTATAATAAATAAACATACAGAGGTCTTATATCCATTTCTTTCTCTTTAGTCTATAGTCATTTTACTTTATTTATAATGAATCCAACCTGCTTGAAAGTTTAAGTAAAAATACATAAAAGCAAAGTGAGTAGAGAAATGTGTCATCATGCATTTTTATTTTTCCATGCCTCTGAGAAAATATTGTTATATATTTGGTACTCTAAGACCAAGGTAACTGACCAAGGTACTTCTACAATAATGTTGTGTAATTGTTTAATAAACTCTTAGAAAAGGGAATCCAGTAAAAGAACTAACTGTCTGCAGTGTACTTTGCAGATAGATATATGACAGTCTTCAAGAGCAGATGTGATTATGATGATAATTATTTCAGTAAGTTGAACCATAATTTCTCTTTATGTTATAAAATAAGGTAAAGTATATTATGTATTCTAAGTAGAAAATAATTTTTAACCATAAATAATTTATTCCAATCCTGACTCCTGTTGGAGCAGCTTTGCTGTAATTTCTCTTTTTTCACTGTGGTGGATCTTTGTAAATATAACTGAAAAGAGTAAGTATTCAACATGTAAGTAGCTTGAATTTTTTGTGTACTTTGTGGGAATTGTTTCACTATTTTGTAGACATGACTTTCACCACAGATTTGAATGCCTATAAAACAACATATTGGCCCTGGCCGGTTGGCTCAGTGGTAGAGCGTCGGCCTGGCGTGCGGGGGACCCGGGTTCGATTCCCGGCCAGGGCACATGGGAGAGGCGCCCATTTGCTTCTCCACCCCCCCTTCCTCTCTGTCTCTCTCTTCCCCTCCTGCAGCGGAGGCTCCATTGGAGTGAAGATGGCCCGGGCGCTGGGGATGGCTCCTTGGCCTCTGCCCCAGGTGCTGGAGTGGCTCTGGTCACTGCAGAGCAACTCCCCGGAGGGGGAGGGCATCGCCCCCTGGTAGGCGGAGCGTCGCCCCTGGTGGGCGTGCCGGGTGGATCCCGGTCGGGCGGATCCCGGTCGGGCGCATGCGGGAGTCTGTCTGGCTGTCTCTTCCCGTTTCCAGCTTCAGAAAAATACAAAAAACAAAACAAAACAAAACAAAAACAAAAAAAACAACAACATATTTTTGTCTCTAAGAGTACTGATTATTTATAAGATCATGATGTATGGTGGGTTTGGAGTAATTTTATTTATTTCCAGAAAAACTCAATCAGAGACTCTAGTATTGAAGACTACTACAGCATTTTTTTTTATGTGTGAGGCCAACCAGTTTGACTTGAAGTGGATTCACCAATTACATGTTGTATATCAAGTTTGTTTGATATTACTATGAAAATTTATTAGATCTATGCTCCTCTATTATATTTCACCCTTCTCTAATTTAGAAATTGCATATTTTTATATTCATAACTTTACTTAGTAATTATAGGAATGCTACATTTTCTGTATAGTGCCTTTATCACTCTTATTAACTGAAATTACTGCTAGAAGGAAATTAATCAGACAAATTAATATGCTTATTCATGAAACCTAGATTATAGTAAACTCTAAGATTAAGACTAATGAAATAATTACTTATTTAATCACTATTTAAAAAAATTTCTCAGATATATGACAGTAACTGTGGCAAGCAATAGAAGTAGACAAATGAATGTGTTTTTCTTGACTGCTCTTTCATGAAAGTAAGATTATTATCACTTACTGGAAGTTTGATTTCATGTTTAACATTTTCCCTGTAAAAAACAATCTCTTCTTACTAGGAAAATATAATATTTAATTTCTGAAATAGATTTCTTCCTTGAAACTGCAGCTATTCTGACTCTGACTTTTCAAAATTTAAAGATGTATATGAAAGTGTTCATAAGTCAAAGCCAGAGAGACTTATTATGGGCATAATACTTTTGCTACTTTATAATAATAAATGCTATACTTTAAATATAAATATTCACTTAAAGTATTTCTTAAAACAATTAAAAAATTTAAATTTAACATGTATTAAAAAACAAAACATATTATGGGGCCATTAGTGAAAATCCATAATGTGCTCTTCATCTCAGCTAGCTTCCCAGTCCCCAGTGACAACCATATTCAGTCAGTCTTGCTCTTAGGTCTGGTGATTGCCTTAATGTTGGACTGCTTTTCTTATTTCTCAACTTTAGACATTAGCATAAACCTAGTGATATTATGACATAATAGCTGAAGATTCTATTCACACTACTTCCCACACATCTTATTCCCTCTCCATCTAAGAAAAGTTCTGAATTACTAATTTTATTAGCTACTTTTGAAAATGTACATATTATATTAAAAATTTCAGTTTCTTGCTCTGTCAAATCTGGACACTATCTCTTGATTCTGCATATTATAAAGTGAGAATTTCAGCATTATTGATACTTTACTCTGATTTCTAGCATATATGGATTGCTGGGTAAAATATAAGATATTCAGTTAAATTTGAATTTTATTTATTTATTTAAAAAATTTTTTTTATTCATTTTAGAGAGGAGAGAGAAAGGGAGAGAGAGACACAGAGAGGGAGAGAGAGAGAAAGAAGGTAGGGAGGAGCTGGAAGCATCAACTCCCATATGTGCCTTGACTAGGCAAGCCCAGGGTTTCAAATCGGCTACCTCAGCATTTCTAGGTCGACGCTTTATCCACTGCGCCACCACAGGTCAGGCTTGAATTTTATTTATTTATTTACTTACTTACTCACTTTTTTTTAGTGAGTGAGAAAGAGATAGAGAGAGAAGAAGGGAGAGACAGACAGGAAGGAAGAGAGATCAGAAGCATCAACTTGTAGTTGTGGCATTCTTAGTTGTTCATTGGTTGTTTCTCATAAGTGCCTTGATTGGGGGCTTCCACTGAGCCAGTGACCTCTTGCTCAAGCCAATGATGTTGGGCTTAAGCCAGTGATGTTGGGCTCAAGCCAGCAACCATGAGGTCATGTCTATGATCCCACATTCAAGCCAGTGACCTCACACTCAAACTGGGGAACCTGTGCTAAAGCAGGATAAACCTGTGCTCAAGCCAGTGACCTCAAGATTTCGAACCTGGGTCCTCAGCCTTCCAGGTTGACATTCTATCTGCTGCACTACTGCCTAGTTAGTCATTGAATTTTAGATAGACAACTAACTTTACTATCAGTGTGTCCCAACTAGGTATGAGACATAGTTTTACAAATATGAATATAAATAAAATTATGTCTTATACATATATATATTTATTTATTTACTTGAAAATGGACAGCTAGATAAGTATATTTGATTATACTTGAAAAGGAGAATTTATTTTCGGAATTGAAAAAACAAGACAACCCAATTATTTCTATAACCCCCAAAGTTTTAGGAGTTTGGGGTATAGATACTATACTTCTAAATTGGGGGTAGGAGATGAAGCTGAAATAAGGAAGACTGGTGGAAAGTTCTACCTAAGGAACAGCTAAACTTTCAGATCACCAAGCCTTCATAGGCTAAATTCCAAGTCCCACTCCAGCTCAGGAAATGAAGTGTCTATTTTTGGTAAAGTTGATCTAGGGAGACTCTTGAGGAGAGGAAGCAAAATGAAGCATAGGGTGTGGCCTATATTGGGTATAAGATAATTGAGTGAAAGTCTGTGTTCTATACTGGGAGGTTTCTGACCCTCTTTTCTTTTTTTCTATCAGAGTGCTGATGGCAGCACAATTTAGAGGTAGCCTAGAGAGTTTCTATCCTGAGCTCAAAAGACTGATTTAAGACAGAAGGTTTACATGAGCTTTACATAAACTATTGTTAGGATTCTCAGGTAAAATAGCATGGCCCTCACTTTAGCACTCATCATTCCACAGCCTTCAATCCACGGCCTTTTTTTCTCCTCTCCAAACAGGATTTTAGGACCTCCCTTTTAGATATACATTTCTGGCCAGGGAAACCAGACATCAGAATCCCTAATGTAGAAGGCAAAGACCAAAATAAACAAGTAGAAAAAACAGAAACAAAGCTGTTAAAGAAAAATAATTTAAAAATTTATAAGTATTATAGTCAGTAAGAAAAGGTGTTGCATTTGATATTAGAACAAAATATTGTTACAAGGGAGCATCCCTTGAACATAAAAGAATTCTTTCAGGTTACAAACTACAAAGTTTTTATATTGAGAGAATTTATGAGGAACCCAGACAAAAATACCCATGAAAGTAACACCAACATTAGAGAAATGTATTATGAAATTTCATAACAGCAAGGATGAAGAAACTAAATCCTTGCTGATATGAAATTCTGAGAGAAAGAGAGAGAGAGAGAAAGGAGAGAGAAAGAAGGGGATTAGAATATGAGGAGGAAGATAATTATAGAATAATGATAATAAGAAGTCTCAGGAAAATAGTTTCTCAGCAATGCCAAACTGGAGAAGAGAGAATGTTCTAGTAGTTACTGAAAGGTTACTTAATGAGTTTATCCATATTTAAGTATACTTTTAAGTTCTGTTTGAAAATTTAAGCTAGTGTTAATTACTTATAAATAAAGCCAAGTACATGGGAAAAATACAATTCCTAACTTCAAGAAAAATAAAATGTTTACAATTAAGAAACATAATTGTAGTATACTATCTATCTGAGCTCTTAATAAAATTTATAGTCATAATGCTGTACATATTAAATATTAATTTGTGAAAAATGATAATATAATTGGGTTTGAGGAGATGGTGAGAATAGGTAAGAGGGAGAGAGAGAGAGAAAAGTGGAAGTTTGTATAACAAATTCTCTTCTTGTATTATTGGGAGGCATTAGATAATATAAAATGTAATAAAATGATGAGATACTTAAATAATATCTTATTTACAAATAAGAGGTGAATACCAGAAGAAACAACTAAAAAGAGATAAAACTGATTATTTGTACTGATCAGTACTTGGGAGTACAAAGAAATGGAGCAGAAGACAACTTTTTATTTCATTACCTATAAAAATATCTGACTTTGGCTCTGATATTGAAAATGAACAAATAACAAATACAATGAACAAATAGAAAAGAATAGTACATGTTCATTTCTGTATAAAAAAGGAAAGAAATTATGCCATATGATCCCAGTAAAAGAAAACATCAGAATAGCTGCAAGTAAGGGAACAATGCACATTGTGTAGCTCAGAGGAAAGGTGACACACTTCTCTGGAGCAATTTACACAGTATAATTTGTAAACTAATAAACATGAAGTGAACCACGAATGTGATCAGATTCCTTCTTTGTGCTCACAGCCCTGAGGTCTTTGTAGAAAGCAGGAATTGGGAGTGGAAAGGCAGAAACACTACCAGTCTACTTCTAGTTGTAGGAGCTGTGACACAGAGGACTCAGAGACGTGAGGCATTCTTTCTTCTTGAACTTTGTCTTTAAAAGCCTAGGAAATATATCACCTCTGAATAATAACTTTATTCTGCCCTTTGAAGCCCAAGGGAATTCTTCAGGACTCAACCATTTGAAGTGATGATCAAGTAACACAAAAAGACATGTTTATTTTTGGAGAAGTTTTGAGGTAAATGATAATAACCATAAGAAAGGAAGGGGCGTGGAACTACATACTTTTTAGGCTGTTATGAGGTAAACCTTAAGATATCACATATTTTATGTCATATAATCTTCCTCAAGGCATTGGAATTTAAATATGGTGCTGACACATATATCACAAAGAAATATAACTCTTAGATTTTCAGAAGATATCACAGCTTTACTAAGCAGGTGCAGAGCCCAACAATTTAGGTTTTTTTACAGGGATAGTAGAATACAACTAGCAATGCCAAGTACAGCTACACTAATAAAATGATGGAGTTCAGATTAAGTAAGATGATGGTTTCACTGTACTTTGCTTTACTTGGGTCATACCACATTTCGAGTGGTGTGGAATCTGGCCAAATTGGGACAAGGGTTGAGTAAAGGAACAATGACTGTAAAGAAAATCATCCAGATAGTAGGATCATTTAGAAGAACCAAAGATTTCAGTGTCAATGAAGGAAGATGTATTAGAGCACATTATCGCTACTTTGCCATAATTCAGTACTCTCATATACAAAAAGAACTGAATTTTGTTCTGGGTTGTTTCTGAGACTGGAATTAATGCAAAGATAGAAGTTATAGCAGCGCTTTGAGAAAATAATTTCTAATAAGTATTGAATGGTAGAATACCATGTCTTGCAAATTACTGACCCTGAATTGGAACTGTTTAAAGAGAAAACAGATGATCATTAAGTAAGCTCTTTGAAAGAATATTCCCACAATGGAATAGAGAGGTTGGACCTGTTGTAATTTAAAGTCTGATCTAGGTTAAATATTCTAGGTTCTTAAATATGTCAATCTTGTTAGTCATCCTTCAAGCACTCATTTTCAGTAAATAAATATTGGCCATCTCCTATATGTCAGGGCACAAAAAAGACACTGCCTTGTCTCTTGGAATGTTAAATTCATCAGAGAGGTTAACAATTAAGCAGATAATTGTGAAAATAATTTATTTAAAATATAATGTGTATTGTGAAGAATTAAAGAATATTGTGGCAACTTATAACACAGGATCTAATCTAATTTAGATAGAATAAGAAAACTTCTTTAACAAAGTAGTATTTAAGCTGAGACCTAAGGGCTGAGTTAGCCCCTAGGAAAATACTCCAGGTTAAGGGTCAGGTCCAGAAAATTTCTTTGATAGGAAACTGTACATATTAAAACAAACAAAAATTCTACCTTAGCACTCAACCAATCTTACATGTATCCCTTAACACTACCCTTATTTATTGATGTGGTATTGGGTGAAGTTTGCTTCTTTTGCTTTATAGGAGATCCTCTTTGCTCACAGAATAGTTCATTGCTTTGGGTTTATACTTTGGGCCCTTTTAGTTTCATTGATTTTGTTGTTGTTGCTGGCTATGCCTGCATGAGGATCCACTAGTCTATGTTTGTTGTCACTCAGATGAGTCAGGTTCTAAATTATAGCCATAGAGGCAAATGGGATTGCTCTCCTGCCCTTAACTTTAGAGTTTAAAATACTGTTGTTTAAATGGTACCTGTAAAACAAAGAAGTGAGCAAGGAATGGCTCTAAGAGTAAATAAAACCATCCTTCTTCCTGAGTGTATTTCAGAAACCCACAGAGTAAATCTATTATCTAAATTAAAGATGGGCTTTCACAAAACTTCAAAGAGTCAGATGGTCTGAAAGGAGTAGCCAGGGCCTATGAAGTGCTTGTGAATAATTACAATCTGAGATTTATTGGTGACCACTCTTGTGTTAGTAAAAGGTTGGCTGACCAGATAAACGGGGCATTAGGGAGGACTCTTGAGCCACTCAATCTTTCTAAATTTCTGAGGAGTTCTCCAAGGGGAAAATTAGCATTCACATGCTATATAGAAAGAGCTTCACATAGACCTAATGGATTCAGCTGGCTTCATTTGACAATGTCTGATTCAATGCCTGAGAAATGTCATCAAGCTTTAGATCTTAGGGATATCCATCATGACTGCTAAGGGCTAAATGGAACATTCCTATGTCTGTTAGGTATGTTATCGAATCTACAATGTCAGCTTCAGATCAACTCAGAAGTAAAATGTACACTGGCATTTGATACAGACCTCATCAAGGACCCTGTAATCAAGAAGAGTCACCTAAAACATAATTACAAGGACATTCTTCAGTTTTCATAACATTGTGTAGTTTTCATAGTGTGATTCAAGGTAATACACTCAGATTGTGTCTTTTGCTTAGTACACAGAATGTGAGGCTTCTAAGTGTGGTGAGCATACAGTAATAGGCTGAATTCCTTTTAATACCAGAGCTAAAAAAATGTGGTCTCAAAATTACATAAATAAATATAGGTATCAAGTTGTCACACTAAAACAAAAAGCTGAGCATCTTGTGAGTGAAAGCTTTTTTCTTCAAAATCTTGACTTTAATATTTGAAAGAATTATTTGTTTGGCTGCATAAATACTACCCTAGAAAGGATAATTTATGAGTGAAGCAAACAGGTCACTTTAGTTTATTGTGAATTATATTGATAAATAAGATAAAATAGGAAATGTGGGGAAAAATATTTGAAGATTTATTTATTTAGGTCCCTTATTTAAGGGTTCTTTTGTCTCTGAGCAATTCAAATATAATCTATAATTGAACACATTGCAGTAACAGAACTCAAGATTGCAGAATAAAAAAGTTAAAGTAACAAATAATATTTGATCAAAACAGTAATAATTTAATCAAAGTATTTATTATATAGTATATAACTTCTGAACATAGGTATATATAAACTGTATGAAAATATTCCCACTTTCAGTCATTTATTACATATTCTAGACATGGATTCCTCAATATGTATTAATATATTATTGGAAAATAACAATTAAGCTCACATTTATTGAGGGTTTAGTATGTTCTTGGCATAACAAAAGTCCTTGTGTATATCATCTCATTTGTATTCATGACAACCCAGTGTGGTAGGTAGGATTGTGATGCCCATTTCAAATTAAGAAACTGCTTCTTAGAGATATAAACAGTCTGAACTTATGCAGCTATTGAGTTAACGACAGAATTTGGATGAAGGCATTCTGAGTTTAGAGCCTGGATCTTAATCACAAACTATATTGCTATCTACATAGCAGCACAATTGACTGGAAAAAGATAAATTTAAATGACTTGTCTTTTCTACATACTCCAAACAAAAAGTCTCAAAATTGTGTAGACATTATTTCATATTTTACTGCCCATTCATTTGAAATAATGTCACAGGTTCCTGTGTAAGTCACAGGATGTTGAGAATTCTGGAGGAAACATGTGGACTTTTATGTGACATTAATAGGTTAATTGGGACTGGGGTCTGTGATTCATTATTTTAATTGTCTCTGTCTTCTAGTTGATACTAGACCTGTAGATCAGGTGGGTGGTCATTTGTAACAGATAACTAGAGAATTAAGAAGTGGAAAATCATAAGCAGACTTTTTAAAGGCACAATTAAGTAATCAAGCCTAGACATTTTAGGATGGAGACTTTCCTTTTTTATTTTTATTTATTTATTTATTTTTAAGATTTTATTTATTGATTTTACAGAGAGTGAAAGAAAGGATAAGGAGCAAGATGTTTTAACTTATAGTTGCTTCACTTTAGTTGTTCATTGATTGATTGCTTGTCATATGTGCCTTGACTGGGCAAGCCTCATGTTTCAAATTGGCAACCTCAGCATTCCAGGTCAACATTCTATCCATTGTGCCACCACAGGTCAGGTGAGACTTTCCTTTCTTTAACTGTCTCTCCCCTGAAATGTTTCATTCCTCAAATTTTTAGTTTCTGAAAACATGATATAATTTATTTTCAAAGATCTGCTTGTTATGTTAGATGAAGTCAAGAACCTTGAAAGTGAAGATGACAGCTATGTAGAGAAAGAGACAAGAGAATCTGGCAGCTGAAATTAGCCCCAGCAGAGCAAAGTTGAAATTAGAGCAATAATGTAATGTTTGGCAAAATTACATAAATTATTCAAGTTCTTCATTTTCATGGATGGGATATTTCTTTTCAATGGAATGATTTTATAGTTGTTTTTTTTTATTAAGTGAGAGGTAGAGAGGCAGACAGACTCCCACATGCACCCCAACCTGGGGCTACCCAGAAAGACCCTTATAGGGCAATGATCTGCCCTTCTAGGGCCACTGCTTTGTTGCTCAGCAACTGAGCTATTTTAGCACCTGAGACGAGGAAATGGAGCCATTCTCAGTGCCTGGGGCAACTTGCTCTAACTGAGCCAAGGCTGTGGGAAGAGAAGGAGAGCGAGAGAGAGAGAGACAGAGAGAGAGAGAGAGAGAAGGAGGAGGGATGGAGAAACAGATGGTTGCTTCTCCTGTGTGCCCTGACTGAGAATCAAACCCAGGACATCCACACACCAGGCCAACACTCTACCACTGGGCAAACCAACCAAGGCCAGATTTTACAGTTTTTTAAAGATTTAATTAATTAATTAATTAATTAATTTTAGAGAGGAGAGAGAGAGAGAGAGAGAGAGAAAGGTGGGGAGGAGCAGAAATCATCAACTTCCATATTACCTTGACTAAGCAAGCCCAGGTTTTCGAACCCACAACCTCAGCATTCCAGGTTGATGCTTTATCCACTGCATCACCAGTCAGGCCTTAACTTTTTAATATATTTATTTATTCAAGTGGCTTTGATTGGAAGTTTACCTATATAGGTCTAATGTTGCTGAATATTTGTATTCTTCTGCGGTTTTTGAAGTTTGATTTTTCACGGACTGCATCTTCAGACTTAAATGAATGGTTGAAAGAATGAGACGAAGTTGTTGTTCCCCCGCCCCCCCAGCATTCTTTTCATTGTGATGACATGTAGTATGCTGTCCTTGGACAAAGAAACAATTTGTCTTGATTTCACCATTGTAAAATAAATTTTGATTAGGCATTATAGATTTCTCAATTTCTACAAGGAATTTAAACCTCACTTTTGAAGAAGGGATATATGACAAAAGTATTTTAACAGTCTTATGTGAATGACTTTCCTGATTCAAACACTTGGTTCAAGCTAGGGTTATTATTTTGTTGATATTTCCTTAACATGTCAAAACTGATGGGTGTGTATCACTCACTGCAACACAGGATCCAAAGGCAAAAATAAGCATCCATATGCTCAGTTTCAGCTACTGCACATGTTAGTAGTGCTGTATCTGCAATGTGGGGAGACTGAGAAAGTTTCTTAATCAAAATTTCTACAGATCTTTGATGTCTGCTTATTTATCATCGGCAGAACAGCAGTCTCTTCCTTGTTTGATCTCCCAGAAGCAAGAGCCTGTTTCTGTGGTTTTATAATAGAAAGAGAGGTGCCCTCACAGGGAGCCCAGCTGGATGTATCCTGCTTTCTGCCTTAGTTTCTTTCATGGCAGGAGAGCAAGAAGAAAGCACACTATGGAATTGGTAATTGTTTGTACTGCTGGCAGAGCTTCACATGGTATTTATTCTGTTACACTCACTTCCAACCAGGGATTCATTTTTTCAGCAGATGGAAGGTGGACAGCATGTAAATGTTTCAATGAAACACATTCTAATACATTTAAATCCTGTCCCCTGGCCTCTATTCTATGACATTGATGTTTTGTAGATGTATTTTGCTGCCCTTACATTGGTGCTTAATTAGAACCATTAGTAAGAAAAGCTGAAATGATTTGTTTGGTTGGAGTTCCTACCAAAGATTTGAATAGGAGTCAGGTGACTATTAGGATGAAAAAAGTGTAGTTTAGGTATTGGCCTTGTTTCAAAAACTGTTAGATTTTAACAACCCAAGTAATGTGTTCAGTCTCTCAAAGGTTATGGGACTGATATTTCTCTACTTTTTTATGGGAAGAGAATTAGATTAATTGTTAGGATGTCACTGGGGAATCTTTGCTTGAGGGTTACTTTTGAGTTTATCCCTGGGAAAAAATGAAACTGGCAAGAACAAGGTCAGTTAAATATTATGCCTGATGACTGCTTCCAGGGCAGTTTGGTTAGCCAAACGACATGGATTCTTCGTCTTTATTGTAAATTACCAAAAGGGATGTCCCCTCCCGCCATGGAAATTGTTATAACTTTTTTTTATAACATTAGCATCTGTAAGCTCTTTATGCTAAAAGAAATAACATCTTGAAAAGGAGGCTAAAAATATATAAATCTTGAGGTACATCAAATAAAAAACACTCTCCTACACAGTTGGATGGTATCACTGTCTCTGTTACATATACTGAATGGAGGAAAAAATCATTCTAGTAGTGAGAGAAGTTGTATGTATTCAACATTCTTTATGATTTCTGTTGATAAGAACTTTATTTTTATTCATAAATATTAATTTAAAATGATATTCTTAATAAATAAGAAATTTATTATAATCATAAAACACATGGGACATTCAAATTAGAATAAGGATGGTATTGTTATTCAATCATTCATTCAACAAGTATTTATTGAGCACCTTGTAAGGACCAGACACAAAGTGTTTGTGAGACAAAGTGAGCAAGATAAATACATTTCTACTTTAATAAAACTTTCAACTTCATGAACTAATACAAAACAATGGATAATTTTTACTTTAATTCTATACTTTATGTTACAAGAAGAAAAATTTTGGATAAGTTTCAGCAGGTCATGCAATCAAGATATTTTTGTGTTGGTTGTGATGTGCTCATGTCTATCCATGCACGTGCTCTGTTTCTGATTGACTAGTGAGAACATTAAACTTTTTTCAGACTGGTGACAGCCTTTGTTTAATGTTGAGCCTTGCAATAATGTTAATTTATTTATGAAAGTTTTAACTTATAGCAGTGACTTTATTTGTTTTAATAACTAAGCTCATCAGTTGCAGCATTAATGGAATTTTTTTCTTGGCCTTGTGGAATTTAGCATTTATGAGATGCTTATGATTATACAAAGGTGTATCAACCTGCTCTTTTTAAATTTATTTGTCCCTTTTAAAGAAATACAGTCAGGGATTTTGCATCCATTTATTGTGGATATTCCAACTAATAAATCTGGATCTTATTAGTCAAATAGTTGATATAATTAATTTGTTTCAGGTCTCAAATAAGAGACAAAGTTCTGATAGCTTGCAGAGCATGACAGCCTTATTGTTCATTTCATTTCCAGATATTTCTACTATGAAGAGTACATGTAGTCATAACCATTAGTATATAACATATTGTCCATTCTAATGTACTTTTGTGATAATGTTTAAAAAGCATACAGATTATGCATGTGTGTTCAGAGTGAGGTAAGAACATTGACAATTATATGGTGCCTGCAATTAATGTAAGCCAGAAATTTTCCATATGTTATGTTATAACAGTGAGTCTTTGATTAATTGTTAGCTCTGCTGCAGCTAATTATTTTATGAAAATAGAATATCAAAGCTTATGAATGATTTAATTTTTAAGATAAATTAAAAATTAAGGTTATTCATAATAATTTTATTATTATGTACTATACATAATGATATACTTCTTGAGAGGACGAGAAAGAATGAAATTGCTTATAAACCTGAGTGTGCCTATGGGAAGGGTTTGCATATGTGACTTGTATTTGCCCTGTGTGTGTATTGCCCATGCATCATACATGATTGACCTTGGTCCAAGCTGGACTGGAGCACTAGTACAAGAAGATCTGTTTTTCCAATGGCCCTACAACATTTACCTCCACCGATATACTCTCATTTCATGTTGTTCTGACAAATTTATGTAAATAAGTTTTATTATTCACTATTCAGACTCAGAGAAAAATGGCTGAGAAAAATTCCTATTGCAATAGAAGTCATTGAATTTGTAAATGTCAAACTTTCTGTTTCTCTTTCACCATCATATTTACTGCTTGATTTAGATAGATTACAAATTCTTTTGTTCTGGTGGTCCTGTGCCTTTATTATAAGCTGCCTCAAGTCCTTTTCAGAACAGGTTACTCATTGTTTATAATAGTCAGAGTCTAGGCAAGAAAACAGAAACCACTCATTAAGTGTTTCAAATAAAAGATATTTACTATAGATAATTAATGTCATAGGTGACAGAAGAGATAAAAAGGGGAAAGAATAAACCCCCAAATTTATAGTAGCAGGAAACAGCTATAATACACAGTTTTGAAAGGACAAGATGGATGGAAGTGGTGGTTTACCAAGGCTTTCAGGCCCACCTGCATGATAGAAGCTGCAGTAATGCGTGTCACCAAATTACTGCTTGGGAAGAGAGGGGAAAATATTTTATTCCTTGACCATCTCCTCAGTCCCAGTCTACTGCCATTACCTCCTTCTGGCCACACCCTGCCTGAAGCCAACAGACAGAGACCTGGGACACAGGCTTCAGGGGTCAGTCTCCGTGTGACACAGAACAAAAGAGGATGAAGAACGGATCTGTAGAAAAACAGGCTAAAGAAGAAGATACGGTCAATCGGCAATAATCTTTTAACTAGATTCAAATTTTCCTCTAGAAAAATAAACTGAAAACAGTTAATAAAAAAATTAGCATTGTATCTCTTGATTAGCTTGTAACAATCTTAAATCTCAAATTACCCAGAGGTCTACTGTAAATTTAATTTGTCTACTCTTTAACATAGTATTTTGTTAGCTAAACATAAAACCCAGAAAACAGATTACTGGAAAAACTCATGAAAACTTTTCTTTTTCCTGAAAATGTTTATGGAAAAGTTAGAAAGATATCTAGTTAAGGTGGTCTAAATTTTACTCAGAATCTGGTGGTTTTTTACAGATGGTCATTCAAACACGATTAACTTATGTTATATCTACTAAGTTCATAATTCTATAATTATTAAATATTTATTTTCAGATACATCAATCCATTGGATTTAGAGTTAGAAGATACTCTGGAAAATAGAGCAGTATATATAAAATTTGTTTGGATTTGCAAAATTGTTAATACTATATAACAGAGTAGGTGTTTATGTCTAGAATTTTTAGAATTAAAAGCAAGTTAGAATAATTTTCAGAGCTTATTTAGAGGAGAAAAATAACTCTTAGTACATTAACAAGAAAAGACACATCCTATAAAATGTTTGTGATATATAGAATTTTGGTAAAATTTGAATGATTAAAATTAAAACCTGAGTGAATATCCTCAAATTTAATGCAAAGCTTTAAAGACCCACACAACAGTTCTCTTCTTAGATAATTACCTTGCTTAAGAACTTAGTCCTATCCAGACAGAATCCCTAGATCTTACTGAGAGAAGGCTATTCCCCATGTATTTAAAAATGGGATAAAGCGTGCATACATTCTCCAAAAAGAGAAATATTTTTATTAGAATCAAGCTATTTTACTAGAATTATATTAAACCAAAGTTCTAACTACAGTTGATATATAAAAAAGGTTTTATTCTCTCTCCTTCATATGTTTTTCCTATCTTCCTTTTTGCAAGCCATATTCACTTCAGACAAATTATTATTATAATGTCTATTTTCAAGGTAGTTGACAGCAACTTTGGTATTTCTCTCTAGGATTCCTTGCAAAGAAAAGATATTTTAGACATTTAGAATTTTTCTGTCAAATACTAATTTCATGAAAGCTCATTCACTGGAGAGTATAGGAATTCTACTCTGATCAGCTTGTACTATGAAGTGACATGATATTAGTGCCTATCTCGTGTTGCTCTGATACTTTTGTAAAAAACTCAGAGTAGTGCTTGGCACATGGTCAATGCTGAAGAAGTTCTTGGTGAATAGTGTAAATAAGTAAATCTCTGTTCTACTCATGCCGTATTAATTCCTATCTTTCTGTTTGGATTCCCACCTTCTTTCTATTTTTTCAATTTTTGTGATTCATTGAGAACTTATCAGACCCCACCTCTTAAGATTTTCGTGACAACTCGAGACTCTACTGACTTTATGTTCTCCTACATTCCACTGAACCTGTGAACAAACACAATGTGTTTTATTTAGCCCTTACCATTGGTTCTTAACCAGGGAGGGTATTGGAATTCCCTGGAGTGATTTTCCCAAATATTTATCCCTGGGACCAATCTCTAGCAGTTTTAGATTTGTTGAGTCTTGACTGTCACCCCAAACATGCACATTTTGATTAAAGCCCCCTAGTAAAACTGCTATAAGCCCCTAATCAAGATACATTGATAAAAATATTTCTGTGGGTATGTGAATTTTCTTTCTCAGTGAAATTATAAATTTCTTGAGTACATGGACCATGCTTTGTTTTTCTTGTGCATCTCCCCACAGTGCTGGAAACATGACCATGACTGAATAACACTCTTCTTTCTTGTTTGACTGTATGATGTCTCTGAGTAGAGCCAGGATATGCATTGTCAACAGGTTCAGAGGGACAAAGAAATCCACAGGGGGGGTCATTTAACAGTTGCCACAATTATGCTGTGTAATAAGTATACATAAAACTTTAGTAGCATACAAATAAGCATTTATTGTTTATATTCTTTGAATCAGTAGGAATAGGCTAGGCATCTCTGTTGGCTTTTCCCATATTTGGAGGGTCAGTGAGTAACTGGCTCCACCCACTTAATTGTTTGCAGTTTAACAGCTCTCTCATGCATCTATGAACTGACACTGTTCAACATGATTGATGCTTCTGAGAACAGTCAATGCAAGTTTCTTATGTTAAAACAGAAGACAAGAGGACAAGCCCAGATGCAGAAGTCTATTCCAAGCTTCTATTTGTGATCCATTGGTCAAGGCAAGCCATGTGTAAAAACCCATTCATGGAAGGAGGGTGATAGCAAAAACCATACATACAAGGATGTGAGAAGAGTGGGTGTTATTTTCTCAAACTACCACAGTGAGAATCTCATTATTGTCTCTTCTGCACAGAGCCTACTCCAATGCCTTACCGAAGGTCAAATCTTGTTGTATATAATCCCAACCAGGATGTTTTATAAACAACTTTACTACCCCTGAGTAAGCAAGCAACTAGTCTTATTTAGAGAAAAAAAATTGCAAGTACACAGTCACACTAATGATACTTTATTTGCAATTAAATAGAAAACTATCTTCTGTATTTCACAGACTTGATGTCACCCAGATAGTAGTCACACTTCATTAAACTAGGACATCAAATGCAGAAAACAAAATATTTGTTGTTCAGTAAAATTATCTACTACTTGAACAAGGTTTGAGGAATTGTCAACATGATATATTTGGATTCAGGAAATTAAACCAAGAACCATGAATGGAAAGATGTTAAAAACACCACCAATTTGCTTTGAAATGATACTGCATCTTGTCATCACTTGTGATTTGACCACTGGTTCCATCTTTATTACCTGCGGTGCTGCTTAGTGAACTGTTGCAAAGCAATTCATGCAGTGTCTTGTGGAAATTCAATTTAATATCGACAGAGAATTATTTTGGGGCTGAAAGAGAGTCTATGCTAAAAGCCACGGCTTCTAGCAAGGCCATGGCATCTCTTTGTCTAAAGAAACTTATATCTTATAGAGCTAGGAAATTATAACATTGTACAAGCAATTATCTGCTGTGTGTGTGTGTGTAGTATTCATTACTAAAATAATAGCTGAATTACAATGACCGGTGTTTTAAATTAAGGTGCGATTTTTTCATATTCAATTCCTTGCTTACTCCTACAGTAGGTACTTCATTGTCTTCAGTGAGTGAATTTGATCAGTAACATCAATATTACATATACTGTAGGAAGGGAAATTGCTTTTCAGTACTACTTTGTCCTTACTTATTATGGAATTTTAGGCTAATCATTTAACTTATTAATATTCTTCCTGATGAAAGCAGACAATTTGGATAAATGAATAGCCAGGATCCTGTAACCAAATCACAGAAAAAAAATCTGAAGTAAACTCTGGGCCATATTCATATCTTGTTCATACAGGAGAAAACTGTACAGAATCAATTCTCTCATTAAAAGTGACCCACAATGTTTTACTTTTTTTTTAAAGAGGAAGACATTAACTTACAGGATAAAGGAAATAAAAGGTAACACAAAGGCACAAAGGTGAGGACTTGTGTAATACATATTCAGCAGAGTTCAATTTTATAACCCTGCATTGACGGAGAGTTTTTAAGTCACAGCAACAGAAATAAATAAGGCAAGTGGGACTTTGATATAATCAGAAAGTTTTTTTTTATTTCCTAATTGCTATAGGAGAGAAAAACCGAGAGAGGCAAAATAAACTTTTTCTCTGACAGTTGTAGATATTTCAGATTTTACACAGGTGTGATGATGACAGAGCCAGAGAACACAACCATTTTTTTTTAGAAAGTCGGGAATGACAGCATCCCACAGAATTAAGGGCCTTCTCCCTCTTGCCAGTTCCTCTCAAGGCAACACAGCACCAATAGGAGTGGTCTGGCTACAAAGCAAGGATCTTACAAGAGTGGGGGTGACAGGCTCAATTTGACCTTCTCCAGTGGAAAATTCTGCAGAGCTAACACTGTATGTAGCCTCTCTTTTAAGCACAAAGAAGGAAAAATTGCTTTAGAATTTGAGTAAAAGCTTTATTTCTCTTGGTACTTTTTGGTAGAGCTTTGTGGCTAACGCCACTTGCTGCAAAGAAAATTTAGTGAGCACTTGGGCAAACTAGGCTGGGCCTAGGACACCATGAAATTAAGAAAAATTGGCAGGAAGCTTCTACAGGAATGACAGCTGGCTCTACACTTGTGGCTAGCCCATATTAACCTTGAGGGGAGTGAAGGTAATAATAGGAATAGAGCAAGTGGGAGAATATTAATTATTTCAAAATCTGTTTTTAACAGAGTTTCAATCTTGGTGTCTTGTATGTGGATAGTCAATGCTTAGAAAAGCACGGTGCTATGAATGTTTAACTGCCAAATAATATCTTAATATCAAAGTTACTCATATCTACATGCATCTTTAACTTGATTTGACTGTTGCAGTGGGGCAATCTAAAATTGAAGCACCATTATTTTCAGGACTTAAAAGTTTAAACATTTGAGCTGCATGGTATTGTCTTGGGTATGATTAAGTAATGAGGACAAAGTCATTCTTGTAATGGCAAAAAGAAGAAAGCATGGAAAAATGGATAATTTGGTGCTCTCATATTGCAACAATCACCAAGATATTCAACAAGAAAAAGGGAATACCATTTTTAAAGAGATATTCTGTATATAAAGAAAGTGTTCTATTTGAAAAAAATTGGGGTCCTCATTTCCAATGAACGAAAATTGTGAGTGAATGTAGGGGAATTGATGCTGGAGAGGACACCTGATTATGTGACTCATGCTTTGGAACACCATTTTCCTATCATAAAACTAGCCTGAGATCTTTCTATTACTGGGAATGTGTTAAATTAGGTTGCAGCTTTTAATTAGATAGGCCTATTCAGACTGCTTACTCTCCATGAGTCATTTCTCTATCAGGAGGATGCAATGGCCATCATTATTTCAGTTATCCTAAAAGGAATGTTTCAAAGTACAGTAGTTAGCTGTCAAAAGGGAAGGCTAATTTCTAGTTATGAAAGCATTTTCCCAATGGAAATCTTCCTTTTATTCTGTGTAGACAAATTTACATCTGTTTCTAGCTTTAGTGAGCTCAATTTTCTCCTTGGAGATCTAAGTTTTGTCCTAACTGTTCATAATTGAACAATTTTCTCAATTCCAGATAACTCTCTAGTTGTTTTTAGCTAGCCAAATTGCCTACATTACTTAAGTAATGTATATTTAAATAATTTACATCACCTTAAAACATGGCCCATATAGTAACAATGCCCATTACAAGCATAATGGAGTCAAATAATTGGAAGAGAAGTCACATAATATGAGAATTTAATAGATTTAAAGTTAAAAAAATTAATGGTCAAATATTTGGACAATTATGGGCTAAATAAAAAGACTTCTTTACTTCAGGAATTATTAGGTAGGCATTAGATCATTGCCATCAGATTTCCAGGTTTTTCTACCTCCCTGGTATCTTCCTGAAAAGAAGTATGGGGGATTTTTTTTGTTGTTTGTTTGTTTAATCTGGGTAACTGGTAAAATCACACTTGTATTTTGTTTTCTTTGAAACCAGCATGTGACAAAATATTACCTCTATTAAAATATTTTAAAATATCTCTGTGGTTCCTTCTGTAAAGGAGAGAAAAGACCTGGTTCTGCATGACCTTCACCATATGTTCGGCTTTAGTTGTCAAAATAAGTGGAGCACATGGGGATACGAAATCTCTATGTTCTGGCCCTTAGCCTTTATCTTTTAGATAGAAGCAATCATAGACCAATGTGCTAAGAACTTTCATTGGTCAAAGTGAGTCATATTATCACACTGCTGGGCAGATAAGATATATTTTGCACACTCTGTTAAAGATGGCCACTGCCCATGTGGGGCGGCTGATTGCCTTCTTGCTTGGGAAGGGGCTTGGTTATGCTAATGTGTGTTGGGGCAGGGCTTTTGTGCAGAAAAGTTTTAAAAGGAGGAGCTGAGAGGCCATTTTAGGGAGATCACATTGTTCCAGGGGAGAGAGAGAGGCCATGTGGGGGAGAGAAGGTAGCCAAAATGGAGGCAAAGAGGTCAGAGCCTTTGATTCTAGGAAAACTCGATGATTCAGTGGCTTTGGGAACCCTGAATGGAAAAGGAAGTGTTTCTTGCTGTGTGTTTTTACTTGCTTGCCGAGTGCAGGTCTAGAATAAAGGAAAATGGACCACCAGTTTTTAGCTCAGTTGTTTCTTTACCGTCTGTCCGAATTAAATGTGAACCTGCAAGACCCAGGAAGTTGTGATGGTGGCTGAGGCTGGCTTTACATTTGGTGTAGTCGGCAGGATTCGAATCAGATTGGTATGGAGCTGCCACCACCATTGAGTGGTAGGATAGAGAACTGGCTGCTGTTATGCTTCCCCATGGCTGTCCTTTTGGGGACTGTAGGCTGGCTGACTTTTACAGCCATGCATGAGGAAACCAAGAGCTCTATGGAAGAGGCTACCCGAGGCCTGCAAACCGAGCAGTGGAAGGAGCTGGAGCAAGCATGGGAGATAGAGATGCCAACCCAGAAGTTGGAGGAAGTGCCAGAGAAGGAGGCCAACCAGGTTGGAGAGTTTCACCTGGAAATGGAGCAGCCGCTGGAGAAGGAACTATGGGTTCATGAGTCACAGATTGCCCTGGACATTGTGGAGAGCCAGCAGCAGTGAGTGGAAGGCTGGGGCTGAGGCTGGAGCCAGGGCTGCAAGGCATGAGGAAGATGGTGGCTCAAGCCCAGCGGGGGGAGCTGTCATTTCCAGCTCTTCTGAGGATGAAGTGACTCAGACTGAAGCTGCAGTCCTCAGGCTTTATAAGGTAAAAGGTGATGGTGGCAGTGGGAAGATGGACTGATGGCCCAGGAGCTGGGCTTGTATTGCTGAGTGGCCACTGGAATAGTGGGGAGTGCCTGCTAAGCCACTGTTGGGTTTGCTGAGATTTTGGGACAAAGGGTAAAAATACTGGCCGCCATTGCTAGCTACATGCTTCTCTTTGGGACAGCTTAAAAGCTGCCAGGATTTCAGAAATGAGGAAGGAGGCAAGCCCCATGTGCATGAACTGATTCCTGGACTAGGGCAGCTCTGCTGGAGGACCTCCTACACCGGGAAACTTTTCATCCGGTTGGAGAGAAGCTCCAAGGATATTTTGCGCTTTTCACAAAGTGCTCAGAGACTGGTGAGTGTACTTTGTAATTGTTAAAACTATATGATTTGTGCTGTTGTTGTAATTTGTGTAATGTGCCTAATTCCCTTGTACAGGAATGCTGTTAGTGTGGATTGTGAAATGCAGAGTGAGCAAAGGGGTGGTTGTTGGGCAGATAAGATACATTTTGCCCACTATGTTAAAGATGGCCACTACAAGGCCCTGGCCAGTTGGCTCAGTGGTAGAGCGTCAGCCTGGCATGCAGGAGTCCAGGTTCGATTCCTGGCCAAGGCACACAGGAGAAGCGCCCATCTGCTTCTCCAACCCTCCCCCTCTCCTTCCTCTCTGTCTCTCTCTTCCCCTCCCACAGTCAAGGCTCCATTGGAGCAAAGTTGGCCCGGGCGCTGAGGATGGCTCTGTGGCCTCTGCCTCAGGTGCTAGAGTGGCTCTGGTTGCAGCAGAGTGAAGCCCCAGATGGGCAGAGCATCGCCCCTGGTGGGCATGCCAGGTGGATCCTGGTCGGGAGCATGCAGGAGTCTGTCAGAATGCCTCCCTGTTTCCAGCTTCAGAAAAATACACACACAAAAAAAAAATTAAAAAAAATAAAACATATTAAAAAAAGATGGCCACTGCACACGTGCCTTCTTGCTTGGGAAGAGGCTTTGTTATGCTAATGTGTGTTCGTAGAGGGTTTTCACACCAAAAGATTTTTTTCTTTATTAATTTTAATGGGGTTACATCAATAAATCAGGGTACACATATGTTCAAAGAAAACATGTCCAGGTTATCTTGTCATTCAATTATGTTGCATACCCATCACCCAAAGTCAGATTGTCCTCCGTCACCTTCTATCTAGTTTTCTTTGTGCCCTTCCCCCTCCCCCTTCTCCTCTCATTCCCTCTCCTCTCCCCGCTAACCACCACACTCTTGTCCATGTCTCTTAGTCTCGTTTTTATATCCCACCTACATATGGAATAATGCAGTTCTTGTTTTTTTCTAATTTACTTATTTCACTCTGTATAATGTTATCAAGATCTCACCATTTTGTTGTAAATGATCCGATGTCATCATTTCTTATGGCTGAGTAGTATTGCATAGTGTATATGTGCCACATCTTCTTTATCCAGTCATCTATTGAAGGCATTTTGGTTGTTTCCATGTCCTGGCCACTGTGAACAATGCTGCAATGATCGTGGGGCTGCATTTGTCTTTACATATCAATGTTTCTGAGTTTTGGGGGTATATACCCAGTAGAGGGATTGCTGGGTTATAAGGTAGTTCTATTTGCAGTTTTTTGAGGAACCACCATACTTTCTTCCATAATGGTTGTACTACTTTACATTCCCACCAACAGTGAATGAGGGTTCCTTTTTCTCCACAGCCTCTCCAACATTTGCTATTACCTGTCTTGTTAATAATAGCTAATCTAACAGGTGTAAGGTGGTATCTCATTGCAGTTTTGATTTGCATTTCTCTAATAACTAATGAAGATGAACATCTATTCATATATCTGTTGGCCATTTGTATTTCTTCCTGGGAGAAGTGTCTGTTCATGTCCTCTTCCCATTTTTTTTATTGAATTGTTTGTTTGTTTGTTTGTTGTTGAGTTTTATGGGTTCTTTGTATATTTTGGATATTAGGCCCTTATCTGAGCTGTTGTTTGAAAATATCATTTCCAATTTAGTTGGCTATCTGTTTATTTTGTTGTCAGTTTCTCTTGCTGAGCCAAAACTTCTTAGTCTGATGTAGTCCCATTTATTTATTTTTGCCTTCACTTTCCTTGCCTTTGGAGTCAAATTCATAAAATGCTCTTTAAAACCAAGGTCCATGAGCTTAGAACCTATATCTTCTTCTATGTACTTTATTGTCTCCGGTCTTATATTTAGGTCTTTGATCCATTTTGAATTAATTTTAGTACACGGGGACAGGCTGTAGTTGAGTTTCATTCTTTTGCATGTGGCTTTCCAGTTTTCCCAGCACCATTTGTTGAAGAGGCTTTCTTTTCTCCATTGTGTGTTGTTGGCCCCTTTATCAAAAATTTGACCATATATATGTGGTTTTATTTCTGAACTTTCTATTCTGTTCCATTGGTCTGAGTGTCTAGTTTTCTTCCAATACCATGCTGTTTTGATTGTCGTGGCTCTATAATATAGTTTGAACTCAGGTATTGTAATGTACCCAGCTTCATTCTTTTTCTTTAGGATTGCTTTTCTATTTGGGGTTTTTTATAGTTCCATATAAATCTGATGATTTTTGTTCCATTTCTTAAAAAAATGTCATCGGAATTTTGATGGGAAGTGCATTAAATTTGTATATTGCTTTGGGTAATATGGCCATTTTGATTATATTTATTCTTCCTATCCAAGAACAAGGAACATTTCTCCATCTCATTGTATCTTTTTCAATTTCCCTTAACAATGCTTTGTAGTTTTCATTATATAGGTCCTTTACATTCTTATGTTTATTCCTAGGTATTTAACTTTTTTTTTGTTGCAATCATGAAGGGGATTATTTTTTTGAGTTCATTCTCTAATGTTTCATTGTTCGCATATAGAAAGGCTATGGACTTTTGTTTATTAATTTTGTATTCTGCGACCTGTTTCTAGTAATGTTTTTGTAGAATCTTTGGGGTTTTCGATGCATAGGATCATATCATCTGCAAAAAGTGATACCTTACTTCTTCTTTTCCGATATGGATGCCTTTTATTTCTTTATCTTGTCTGATTGCTCTGGCTAGAACAGCGGTTCTCAACCTGTGGGTCGTGACCCTGGCGGGGGTCGAACGACCAAAACACAGGGGTCGCCTAAAGCCATCAGAAAATACATATGTATATGTATACAATACATTTTTAAATAAAATATGTATTTCTGATGGCTTTAGGTGACCCCTGTGTTTTGGTCGTTCGACTCCCGCCGGGGTCACGACCCACAGGTTGAGAACCGCTGGGCTAGAACCTCTAACACAACACTAAGTAAGAGTGGAGAGAGTGGACAACCCTGTCTTGTTCCTGATTTAAGGGGAAAAGTCTTCAGTTTTATGCCATTTAATATGATGTTAGCTGATGGTTTATCATATATGGCCTTTATCATGTTGAGATATTTTCCTTCTATACCCATTTTGTTAAGTGTTTTAAACATAAAATTGTGTTGTATTTTATCAAATGCCTTTTCTGCATCTATTGATAAGATCATGTGGTTTTTGTTCTTTGTTTTGTTGATATGGTGTATTACATTAACCGTTTTCTGTATGTTGAACCATCCTTGAGATTCTGGGATGAATTTCACTTGATCATGATGTATTATTTTTTTAATATGTTGTTATATTTGATTTGCTAGTATTTTGTTTAGTATTTTAGCATCTGTATTCATTAGAAATATTTGTCTGTAGTTTTCTTTTTTTGTGCCCTCCTTGCCAGGTTTCTGTATGAGAGTTATGTTCGCCTCATAAAATGTGTTTGGACAAGTACTGCTTCTTCTTTGGTGTTTTGGAAGACTTTGAGTAGAATAGGAACCAAGTCTTCTTTGAATGTTTGATAGGATACACTAGTATAACTGTCTGGGCCTGGACTTTTATTTTTGGGGAGGTTTTTAATAGTTTTTTCTATTTCTTCTCTGTTAATTGGTCTGTTTAGGCTTTCTGCTTCTTCTTGACTCAGTCTAGGTTGTATTGTTCTAGGAATTTATCCATTTCTTCTAAATTGTTGAATTTAATGGCATATAGTTTTTTGTAGTATTCTACAATAATTCTTTGTATATCTATGATATCTGTGGTGATTTCTCCTCTTTCGTTTTGGATTTTGTTTATATGAGTCCTTTCTCTTTTTTCCTTGGTGAGTCTTGCCAAGGGTTTTTCAATTTTGTTGATCTTTTCAAAGAACGAGCTCCTTGTTCTATTAATTTTTTCTATAGTTTTTTTGTTCTCTATTTCATTTATTTCTGCTCTGATTTTTATTATCTCCTTTCTTCAGCTGGTTTTGGGTTGTCTTTGTTCTTTTTTTTCTAGTTCCTTAAGGTGTGAAGTTAAGTGGTTCACTTTGAGACTCTCTTGTTTTTCATATATGCCTGAAGTGATACAAACTTCCCTCTTATCACTGCTTTTGCTGTGTACCATAGATTCTGATATGTCGTATTGTCATTTTCATTTGTCTGTATATATCTTTTGATCTCTGTGCTTATTTCTTCTTTGACCCATTCATTTTTTAAAAAGTATGTTGTTTAGTTTCCACATTTTTTGGGGGGTTTTATCCTCATTTTTGCAGTTGAATTCTAGTTTCAAGGCTTTATGATCAGAAAATATGCTTGGTACAAGTTCTATTTTTCTGAATTTGCTGATGTTATTTTTGTGGCCCAACATATGGTCAATTCTTGAGAATGTTCCATGTACACTAGAGAAAAATGTATACTCTGTCACTTTGGGATGAAGTGTCCTATAGATGTCTATCATATCCAGGTGCTCTAGTGTTTCATTTAAGGCCAATATATCTTTATTGATTTTCTGTTTGGATGAACAATCTAGAGCCGTCAGCAGTGTATTAAGGTCTCCAAGTATGATTGTATTTTTGTCAGTTTTGGTTTTAAGGTCAATAAGTAGCTGTCTTATATATTTTGATGCTCCATGGTTTGGTGCATATATATTAAGAATTGTTATATCTTCCTTTTTTTATTTATTCATTTTAGAGAGGAGAGGAAGAGACAGAGAGAGAGAGAGAGAGAGGAGAGACAGAGAGAGAGAAGGGGGGGAGGAGCTGGAAGCATCAACTCCCATATGTGCCTTGACCAGGCAAGCCCAGTGTTTCGAACCAGCGACCTCAGCATTTCCAGGTTGACACTTTATCCACTGCACCACCGCAGGTCAGGCTGTTATATCTTCTTGATTCAGCATTCCCTTAATCATTATGAAATGGCCATTTTTGTCTCTGAGTACTTTTGCTGTCTTGTAGTCAGCATTATCACATATGAGTATTGCTAAGCCTGTTTTTATTTAATGTTATTTGCTTGGAGTTTTGTTTTCCAGCTTTTCACTTTGAATTTGTTTTTATCCTTGCTTTTTAGATGAGTTTCTTGTAGGCAGCATACAGTTGATTTTTTTTAATCCATTCTGCTACTCTGTGTCTTTTTATTGGTGGGTTTAATTCATTTACATTTAGTGTAATTATTGACACTTGTGGGTTCCCTATTGCCATTTCATACATTACCTTTTGTTAGTTTTGTATCTTGTTTGATTCTTCTCTTTTGTTTTTCTATCCTTTGTTTTTGTTTGGTTATATTCCATACTTCTTTCCTCTGTTGCTACCTTTTTTAAGTCATGTGTTTCTGTGGTGGTTTTTCAAGGGTGGTTACCATTAAGTAATGAAAAGGGTTCCTATTATGTTCATTGTAGTACACAATCTTATGAGTACTTCTGCACTCCTTCGTCCTTTGCTACTATTAATCTCCACACTCTCTCCTTTTAATTTTTTTTATTTTTGTTGTCACAGTTTAAATTTGGTTTTATTGTGTTCTTGGTGGAGCTTTTACTTGTGGTTTTGTTTTGTTTTGTTCTTTGGATCTGGTTGGAAAACCCCCTTTAGTAATTCCTGGAGTTGGGGTTTTCTGATGATAAATTCCTTCATCTTTTCTGTATCTGTGAATGTTTCTATTTCTCCTTCGTATTTGAAGGATAGTTTTGATGGGTATATTATTCTTGGCTGAAAGTTCCTCTCTTTTTTTTTTTTTAGCATTTTTTTTATTTTATTTATTTTTAATGGGGTGACATCGGTAAATCAAGATACATATATTCAAAGATAACATGTCCAGGTTATCTTGTCATTCAATTATGGTGCATACCCATCACCCAAAGTCAGATTGTCCTCTGTCACCCTCTATCTAGTTCTCTTTGTGCCCCTCCCCCTCCCCCTTCCCTCTCCCTCTCCCCACTCCCCCCGTAACCACCACACTCTTATCAATGTCTCTTGGTCTCACTTTTATGTCCCATCTACATATGGAATAATGCATTTCCTGTTTTTTTCTGATTTACTTATTTCATTCTGTATAATGTTGTCAAGATCCCACCATTTTGCTATAAATGATCCGATGTCATCATTTCTTATGGCTGAGTAGTATTCCATAGTGTATATGTGCCACATCTTCTTTATCCAGTCATCTATTGAAGGCTTTTTGATTGTTTCCATGTCCTGGCCACTGTGGAAAGTTCCTCTCTTTTAGGACTTTAAATATTGAGGTCCACTATCTTCTATCTTATAGAGTTTCTGCTGAGAAATCCGATGATAATCTAATAGGCCTTCCTTTATATGTTGTATTCTTCTTTTCCCTGGTTACCTTGAGAATATTTTCTTTGTTGTTGGTTTGTGCCAATTTTATTATGATGTGCCTTGGAGTAGGTTTATTGGGGTTAAGAAAACTCAGTATTCTGTTTGCTTCTTGAATTTGAGGCCTTAATTCTTTCCACAGGCTTGGAAAGTTCTCATCTATCATTTGTTTGAATATGTTCTCCATTCCATTTTCTCTCTCTTTTTCCTCTGATATACCTATTATTCTTATGTTATTCTTTTTGATGGATTCAGACAGTTCCTGTAGGGCTTTCTCATTTTTTTTTTAATTTTTGAGTCTCTTTCTTCTTCTCTCTGTTGTGCCTCAAGTTGCTTGTCTTCTATTTCACTAATCCTACCTTCTATCTGGCCTGTTCTATTAGCTAAGCTTGTTACCTCGTTTTTCAGTTCATGAATTGAGTATTTCATCTCTGTTTGATTTGTTTTTATAGTTTCAATTTTCTTGGTAATATATTCTTTGTGTTCATTGAGATGTTTTCTGAGCTCCCTAAATTGCCTTTCTGTGTTTTCTTGTATATCTCTGAGTATTTTTAGGTTTTCTATTTTAAATTCTCTGTCATTTAGTTCCAAGGTTTCCAATATATTAATATTTTCTCCATAGATTTTTCCTTATCTATCTGTGCTACATCTGTTTTTTGTATCCATGGTATTCTATTTCCTTTTCCTTTATGGCATCTGAGGGTGGTTTTGTTGATAGTACTAATGAGAATTAATAAAGGATAAAAAGTAAAAAAAAATTATTATTACTCTTTTTTTTTCTCCTCTCCCCTCCTTCTTGAGAAAAAATGGTGATGAACTGTAAATTATATTGTGCTAAATAGAACAAAAACTACCTATAACGAAGGGCCTGAGTTGACGAGAAGTGATAAAGGAGCATAAAAGGAGGTATGGCCCCACAAAATGCAAAAAAGAAAAAAAATTTGGGTCAAGAATAAAATGATTTGCTTGTAAGTGATGGTTGACTAAGAGATATAATGAGAGGGATAAGAGGGAAACAGGAAAAAGGGAAAAAATTTAAAAATTACTATTGTATTAAGTGGAGCAAAAACTAGATAAAATGGAGAGCCAGGTTTGGGAGCACTGCTAATGAGTTAAAAACAAAGTAAAAAGCACCCAAAGTGCCACAAAGAAAAATTTGAGTTCCAAATAAAATAATTTGTTCATTGTTGAGGATTGAATGAGAAGAAAAGTAAAGGAGAAAAGAAGAAACTAATATAGAGGGACGAAAAAAGAAAGAGGAAAAAACAAAAAGAAAAAAGAACAGAGAGAGAGAGAGAGAGAGAGAGTTAAGGGTTTTGGAGTGCAACCCTCATAGAGAGAAAGGAAGAAGAAAGGAAAGAAAATGGGAACTGTAACACTATGGGTAGTATAGTTCAAGAAGAGGAAAGAATAAGATGGGCAGAGAATAAAACGATCAAAGTAGAAGAAGAAAATAATCAAGACAAGAAGATGAAACAAACAAACAAAATAAAATGGAAAAGGTTATAAAGTCTGTGGATTTTTCTTGATTTTGAAAGGTTATCTTCTTGCTTTTTCTTTCCTCTCCCTCTTTTTGGTTGGTGACTCTGTACCCCAGGCTCTGCCCCTGTGGCACGCTTAGGTAGAGGTTTGCAGTTGATAAGTCTCTATGGCAATGTCATATATTAGGTTTCAGTCTCATTGGCAGTCGAGGCTCGTTAGCATTTGCAGGCTCCGACAGTGAAAGAGTTCATTTTCCCGGAGCCTCTCTCTTAGTCTTTCCTTCCTGAATTAGCAGCCTGATGATCCAGCTATGGGGTTGCTGCTGCCTCTGCCTAGAGAGTAAGAGGCTCAAAGAGCTGGCAAATCCCCACTATATCCCCACTCAGTGCAGGGCTCTGGGTAAGGCTCTGTCAGTCAGAGCTGCTAGCATAATCAGGCAGGGCTGGGAGCCAGTTCCTGCCTTTCTATGCACCTTGAGGTGTGTCCAGTATGCCTCAGCACTCTGTGGGACCACTTTCCCTAGGATTTTTGCACTTTGTAACCTGTTTTGGCTGGGTATAAGATGCCCTAGTCACTGTTTGCAAAACAGGAAGTCTTACAAGCTGCCAAATCCTTCTTTTTAACATATAACCCTGAGTATGAAAGCTCTGCCAATCAGAAGTTGCCCCCACCCTACATGCATAGAAATAAGCACTAAAAAATATCAAGCCTCTTTTTTTAGATCGCTGAACTGAGAGAGATCTTGTCAGTTAGAGTTGCATAGGTCAGTTGGGAGGTGAGCAGACTGTGGCTTAAGCTAATCCTTCACAAGTCTGTTAGCTTGTATGGCTGGGTGAAGCACCCCACCCACCTGGAGGAGTTCAGATGTAGGGAAGTTCTCTTTCGTGCACTCCCCGCGTGCCACTGTTCAGTGTGCAGGAATAACACCAAGACTCTGGCCACAGGCCACGCAAAGGCCTCTGACTCTGCCCCTCTGTCTGGGAACATGGGCGCCCACTCCCGGGGCACTAGGAGGAACCTCTTGCACACTATCCACGCTCACAGACCAGGATATTGGGGCTAATGGCTGCTGCCACTCGCCCGTCTTCGTCTGGGTTTGGATCAGGAGTTAGCTCGCGTTGGCTGGGTCACCACAAGCTCAGTCTTTCCTCAGCTTGGACGTCTGTGCCACAGCCTGGCTCTATTCACCCCCTTTGCCCGCCTTAGCTCCTATTCTCTCAGTTCCAAGTGAAAGCAGCCCTCGCTTAGGTTAGTGAGGAAGGTAGAGTGTTCCTTTCTCCATCTTATTTCCTTCAGGGTTGATTATATATTTAGTCAATTTTTCACTCAATCATACCATTGCGTTCAGTGTGGGACTTCTAGATGCTCCAAGGATAGATTTTTCTGTCTCTGGTTGAAGAACTTGGTGAAATTTTGGGGAGATTTATTGATATCGCTCCTCCTGCAACATTTCTCTGACATCACTCTGCACCAAAACATTTTAAAAGGAGGAGCCAGGAGGTAATTTTGAGGAGATCACATTGTTCCTGGGTAGAGAGAGGAGGAGGGAAAAGAGGTAAATAAGACTAGTGAGGCTATTAGGCCTTTGATTCTAGGAAAACTGGAAAGATTCTCCTGGTTGTGGAACCGTAGAAACATGTGAGTGGGTTTTGGTGCCCCGTGCGTTTGTTTTTTACTTGTTGGTCGGCATGAGTCTAGAATAAAGAAAAATGACTCACTGTTTTTGGCTCCACTGTTTCTTTACTATCTGTCTGAATTAAATGTGAACCTACACAGGTCAGGCAGCTGTGGTGGTGGCCACAACTACTGGCCTTACACACACTCAATTTCTAAACTATGAGAAATTGTACCCCTCCAATGATCCTGGAGCAGGAGGAGAACTAGAAACACTAGACAGCATTATTAATAGCGACAAGAGCACTCTGTATAAGATAGTATTTCCAACTCCATTTTCCACTATTCTCTGTTATCACATATTTTCTCCCTTGCACTTCATAATACTATGTTATACTATACGTATTATATTATAAAGAAACATAATATGATAGGTGCAATTTTTTAATTTAATTTATTGTGTTTACATAGATTCTAGTGTTGCCCTGATTGCATCCCCCCTCTCACATATTCCCCTCAACGTAGCCCTTACCCACCTCCCAAGAGCTCTCTTCCCCCTTCCCTTCAGTTTAATTCCGTTCCTCAGTTCACATTGTTCCTTGGATTCCTCAAACGAGTGAGGTCATATGATATTTTTCTTTCTCTGCCTGGCTTATTTCACTGAAAATAATAGTTTCCAGGTCCATCCATGTTGTTGCAAAAGGTAATATTTCCTTCTTTTTCATGGCCCCATAGTATTCCATTGTATATATGTACACTGCTTTTTAATCCACTCGTCCACTGACAGACACTTGGGCTGTTTCCAGATCTTTGCTATTGTGAACAATGCTGCCATAAACATGGGGGAGCATTTTTTTTTTTTTTTGAATCAGTGATATGGTGTTCTTGAGATATATTCCTAAAAGTGAGATGGCTGGGTCAAAGGCAGTTCCAATTTTAATTTTTTGAGGAATCTCCATATCATTTTCCACAGTGGCTGCACCAGTCTGCATTCCCACCAGCAGTGCAGCACCTATTGTGTGTTGTATTGTTAAATGAACGCCATTCTCACTGGTGTGAGGTGGTATCTAATTGTGGTTTTAATTTGCATTTCTCACCTGACCTGTGGTGGCACAGTGGATAAAGTGTCGACCTGGAATGCTGAGGTCGGCAGTTCAAAACCCCAGGCTTGCCTGGTTAAGGTACATATGGGAGTTGATGCTTCCTGCTTCTTCCCCCTTCTCTCTCTCCTCTCTCTCTAAAAATGAATAATTTGCATTTCTAATGATTAGTGATGTTGAACATAATCTCATCTGTCTATTGGCCATCTGTATGTCCTCTTTAGAGAAGTGTCTATTCATTTCTTTTGCCCATTTTTTCATTGAATTGTTTGTCTTCCTGGTGTTGAGTTTTACAAGTTCTTTATAATTTTGGTTATTAACCTCTTGTCAGATGTATTGTCAAATATGTTCTCCCATTGTGTGGTTTGTCTTTTTATTCTGTTCATATTGTCTTTAGCTGTAGAAAAGCTTTTTAGTTTGATATAATCTCATTTGTTTACCCTGTCTTTATTTCACTTGCCCGTGAAGATAAATTGGCAAATATATTGCTGCGAGAATTGTCGGAGAGCTTACTGCCTATGTTTTCTTCTAAGACACTTATGTTTTTATGACTTACATTTAAATCTTTTATCCATTTTGAGTTTATTTTTGTGTATGGTGTAAGTTGGTGGTCTAGTTTCATTTCTTTGCAGGTGGCTGTCCAATTTTCCCAACACCATTCGTTAAAGAGACTGTCTTTACTCCATTGCATGCTCTTGCCTCCTTTGTCAAATATCAATTGTCCATAAAGGTGTAGGTTTATTTCTGGGTTCTCTGTTCAGTTCCATTGATCTATATGCCTGTTCTTATGCCAGTACCAAGCTGTTTTGGTACAATGGCCTTGTAGTATAACTTGATATCAGGAAGTGTGATACCTCCCATTTTATTATTCTTTTTAAGATTGCTGAGGCTATTCATGTTCTTTTTTGGTTCCATATAAATTTTTGGAATATGTGTTCTATATCTTTGAAGTATATCATTGGTATTTTAATTGGTATTGCATTTAACTTATAAATTGCTTTGGGTAATATAGACATTTTAATGATGTTTATTCTTTCTAACCATGAGCATGGTATATGCTTCTACTTGTTTGTATCTTCCTTGATTTCTCTTATCAATGTTTTGTAAGTTTCCGAGTTTAAATCTTTAACCTCCTTGGTTAAATTTACTTCTAGGTATTTTATTTATTGCAATAGTGAAAAGGATTGTTTCCTTAATTTCTCTTTCTGACAGTTCATTGTTGGTGTATAAGAATATCTTTCATTTTTGTGTATTAATTTTATACCTTGCCACCTTGCCAGATTCATTCATCAGGTCTAGTATTTTTTTTTTGACTGAGACTTGCAGGGGTCCCCAAACATTTTACACAGGGGGCCAGTTCACTGTCCCTCACACCGTTGGAGGGCCGCCACATACAGTGCTCCTCTCACTGACCACCAATGAAAGAGGTGCCCCTTTCAGAAGTGTGGCTGGGGGCCAGATAAATGGCCTTAGGGGGCCACATGCAGCCCACGGGCCGTAGTTTGGGGATGCCTGCTTAGGGTTTTCTTTATACAGTATCATATCATCTGAAAATAATGATAGTTTTACTTTTTCTTTGCCAATTTGGATGCCTTTTATTTCTTCTTGTTGTCTAATTGCTGTAGCTAGGACTTCTAGTATTATTTTGAATAAAAGTGGTGAAAGGGGGCACCCCAGTCTTGTTCCTGATCTTAGGGGGATTGCTTTTAATTTTTGCCCATTAATTATGATGTTGGGTGTGGATTTTTCATAGATAGCCTTTATCATGTTGAGATATGTTCCCTGTATTCCCACTTTGCTGACAGTTTTGATCATAAATGGGTGCTGGATTTTATCAAATATTATTTTTCTGCATCTATTGAAATTATCATGTGATTTTTCTCCTTCCTTTTGTTTATGTGATGAATCACATTAATTGATTTACAAATGTTGTACCATCCTTCCCTCCCCAGAATAAATCCCATTTGATTAAGATGTCTGATTTTTTTTCATGTATTGCAGGATCTGGTTTGCTAATATTTTGTTGAAGATTTTAGCATCTAAATTCATCAGGAAAATTGGCCTATAATTTTCTTTTTCTGTGTTATCTTTGCCTGATTGTGGAATCAGAATTATGCTTGCCTCATAAAAGGAGATTGGTAGTCTTCCTTCCTCTTGAATTTTTTGAAATAGTTTGAGAAGGATAGATGTTAGTTCTTCTTTGAATCTTTGTAGAATTCACCTGTGAAGCCATCTGGCCCTGGGCTTCTGTTTCGGTTTGTTGAGAGTTTTTTGATAAGTATTTCTGTCTCATTTGTAATCAGTCTGTTTAGGTTTTCTGATTCTTCCAGATTGATTTTTGAAAGATTATATGTTCAAGGAATTTGTCCATTTCAACTAGATTATTATTTTTTGGCATACAGTTCTTCCTAGTATTTTCTTACAATATTTTGTATTTCTGTTCTGTCAGTTGTTATTTCTCCACTCTCATTTCTGATTTTATTTATTTGAGTCCTCTCTCTTTTTTTCTTGGTGAGTCTGGTAAAAGTTTCATTGATCTTGTTTACCTTTTCAAAAAACCAGCTCTTGGTTTAATTGATTCTCTGTATTGTTTCTTTAGCCTCTATGTCATTTATTTCCACTCTGATCTTTATTATTTCCTTCCTTCTACTACCTCTGGGCTTTACTTGCTGTTCTTTTTCTAGTTCTTTTAGATGCTGAATTAGGTTGTTTATTTGAGCTTTTTTTAGCTTTTAAAGTTATGCCTGTAGTGCTATAAACTTCTTTCTCACTACTACTTTTGCCATGTTCCATAAATTTTGAGTTGTTGTATGCTCATTATCATTCATTTCTAGAAATTTTTTAATTTCTTCTTTGATCTCATTGTTAGCCATTTTGTTATTTAATATCATGCTATTTAGTTTCTATGTGTTTGAGTATTTTTCAGTTTTTCTTTTGTGGTTGATTTCTACTTTCATGCCATTGTGATCCAAGAAAATGCTTGATATGATTTCAATCTTTTTAAATTTGTTGAGACCTCTTTTGTGCCTTATCCTAGAAAATGTACCATGAGCACTTAAAAAATGTATATTCTGCTGCTTTAGGGTGAAAGATTCTAAAGATATTTATTAATTCCAGTTGATCTAGTTTGTCCTTTAATTCTGCATTTTCTTTGTTAATTTTCTTTCTTGAGGATCTATCCAGTGATGTTAGTGGGTTATTGACATTTCCTACTATTATAGTATTACTGTTGATCTCGCCCTTTATATCCATCAAAGTCTGCTTTATATATTTAGGTGCTCTTATATTAGGTGCGTAGATATTTATATTGATTATATCTTCCTGTTGGATTGCTGCCTTTATAAGTATGTAGTGACCTTCTTTATCTCTTACTATAGCCTTTGTTTTAAAGTCCATTTTGTCTGATATAAGTATTGCTACCCAGCATTTTTTAATTTCCATTTCCATGAAATATTTTTTTCCCATCCTTTTACTTTCAGTCTGTATGCATCTTTTGTTTTGAGGTGTGTCTCTTGTAGACAGCCAATGTATGGGTCCTGTTTTCTTATCCACGCAGCTACCCTATGTCTTTTGATTGGATCTTTTCATCCATTTACATTTAAGGTTATTATTGATATGTAGTTGTTTATTGCCATTTTATTCTTTAAAGCTGTATTCCTCTTTTGCTATATTCTTTTCCTCCTTTGATCTGTTTACAACAGGCCCCTTAACATTTCTTGCAGCATTGGTTTGGTTGTAATGAATTTTTTGAATTTTTTTTGTCTAGGAAGTTTTTTATTTCTCCTTCAATTTTAAACGATAGCCTTGCTGGATAAAGTAGACTTGATTGTAGGCTCTTGTTCTGCATTACTTTGAATATTTCTTGCCATTTCCTCTAGCTTCAAGTGTTTCTGTTGAGAAGTCAGATGTCTTCCTAATGAGGGTTCCTTTGTAGGTGATAGCCTTTTTTTCCCTAGCAGCTTTTAATATTTTCTCTTTATCTCTTAGCTTTGGTATTTTAATTTTGATGTGTCTTGGTGTGGATTTCTTTGATGGAATTCTCTGTGCTTCTTTAACTTGTGTGATTTTTTCCTGTGTCAATTTAGGGAAGTTTTTAGCTATGATTTGATTGAACAAGGTTTCTATCCCTTGTTCTTCTCTTCTTCTTCAGGAACCGCTATGATGTGGATGTTATTTCCCTTCATGTTTTCACAGAGCTCTCTTAGAGTTTTCAGACTTTTTGAGTCTCTTTTGTTTTTGCTGCTCTGCTTCCGTGCCTTCATTTATCTTGTCCTCTAATTTGCTGATTTGATCTTTAGCTTCATCCATCCTGCTTTTAATTCCTTCCAATTTGTTATTCATTTCTCATATTGTATTTGTCATTTCTGACTGATTCTTTTTTTTTTAATTCAATGTCCTTTTTTATATTTGCTACCTCTTTATTTAGGTATGTTCATCTATTGCTGTTCTAAGATCTTTGAGCATCCTGACAATCAGTATTTTAAACTGCATCTGGTAATATCTCATTCAAGTTCTTTTCTGGGGGATTTCTTTCGATTCATTTGGGTTGCATTTCTCTGCCTTCCCATTCTTTTTGTGTATAAAAAGGGTTTGGCCACAGGAATCCAGTGAGTGTATCCTCTGTGTTTAGTAACTGTGGTCTGTCTGCAGGCCCACCACCCCCTCTGCTGTTGCCTCAGGCGTTCAGGTATTGGTGTTGCTTGCATTGGCCCTCTGTGGCATTTAGTGCAATTTCCACCTCTCCTCCATGGGAGGAGCTGTGTTTACATCCTCAGACTATAAGCCCTGGTGGGCCTCGGCCTTCACCCCACCCTCTCGGGTTGGGTTGTGCTCTGTGCTGAGGCCACAAGCCTTGGCACTGTGGGTGTGGCTGCACACCTCTGCTCAGTCACAGGTCTCCACCGTCCCTGCCTTCCCTTCATAGGCGGGGCTTTGCTCCTGGGGGCCACAAGACCCAGCTCTAGGGGTAGGGCTGTGTACCTTTGCTCAGCCGCGGCTCTCTGCTGGTTCTCTGGCTTTTGCCCAGCTTTCATCTTGCCCTTTCGGGCGGGATTGCAGGTGGGACTTCTCTTGCTCACCTGGCTGGCAGCAAGGCTGTACAACTTTCGTTCATCCCTTCCACCCCCCACCACATGGGACTGAGCTCAGTGGTGGCTAGCCTGGCTTCTTCCCCCACCGACGGAACCACACTTTTGTATCTTACCACCATCCATCCTCCAATGAGCCCTCAGCAGTGTGGGTGGGTCAATGCAGCTCAGACTCTTGCACTCAATACTGTATTCCTGAAGGCTTCCTCCTTCTAAGCAACTCTGCTCTGAGTGCCATGGGTAAGCTTTTTTTGGCTGGTGTCCTGCTTTCCTTTGCTGGTATTGCTGGTTACAGGTAAAATATTCATTTTAGATTTAGGGGGTGACTCAGCCCAGGGGTTAGGGTGGCTGTCTCTCAAAATGTTTCTCCTTGTGCCTTCTAGATTACTCTCTCTTCCTGCTACTTTAGTCCTCTCTTCTCTCCCCATCCCCCAGAGTCTTGGGTGAGTGAATGTGAAAGAGGTTTTCTGCATGGTCCCTTTAAGAAAAACTCTGGGTCTGAGAAATCTCTCTCTTTCTCACAAATAGTATCCTGGCTTGTTTTGCAACTAAATACTGTCCATATACCTCTTCTATTTCCTGGGCTGCAGGCTGGGGCTTTGGCCCTGGGGTCCAGGACGCTCCCCTCTTCGCTAAACTCACTTCCTGCCACGTGAGTTCCTCTGGGCTGCCATTCTCGCCTGGGAGCTGGGCAGCCCTCTCCGCTTTTCTGCTTTTCCTACCAGTCTCAATGTGGCTTCTTTAGTGTTCCTTGATGAAAGAGTGCTTTTAGTTTAGTCCAAAGTTGGTATTTCCAGATGATGGTTCTTAAAATTAAGTTGTAATCCACTTTGGTTCTGGGAGGTAGAAGTTGGTACGTCTGCCTACTCCATCGCTATCTTGCCAATAGGTGCAATTTTTATTATTTTTTTCTCCTTTCCTCCCATCACCTATGTAAGCATCATGGGAACAGAGACTTTGTTAATTCTATTCACCTTTTATTCCCAGAATCCAGAATATTCCAGTGCTCAATCTGTATTTGGTGAATGAACTAGTGAATGTAGTTTGCTTAAACATTGAGGACCCTCCAAAATAGGTCCTTGTTTGTACCCTACCTCCCAAGAATAAAACTTTATTGTGTATATTTGTTAAAGTTATTTTTATTTAAGTATAGTTTGTAGACAAGTCTATATTGGTTATATTACCTTCAGATGTACAATATAATGATGCAACATTTTCATACTTTATAATGTGATCACCTACTAATTTTAGTAATCATCTGTCACCACATAAACTTACCTCAATATTGTTCACTATATTCTCTTCCCCTTTTCATCCACCCCCCTTACCTTCTTTCTCTGATAGCCATCCCTTTAGTCTCTGTCTGTATGAGTCTGTTTTTGTTTTGTTTGTTTGGTTTGGATTTTAGATTCCACATATAAGTGAAACCATATGGTATTTGACTTTCTCTGCCTGATTTATTTCACTTAGCATAATACCCTCTAATTCCATTCATGTGTTGCAAATGGCAATATTTTCTTTATTGCTGCATAATATTCCATTTTTTGTGTGTAATATATATATTCTTTATTCATTCATCTATTGATATAGATCACATCTTCTTTATGCTTTCATCTATTGATGGATACCTAGGTTGCTTCCAATTCTTGGCTATTATAAATAACACTGCAATGAACATAAAAGTACATATATCTTTTTGAATTAGTGTTTTTGTTTTCTTTGGATAAATATCCAGAAGTGGAATTGCTAGGTTTTATGGTATATCTATTTTTATTTTTAGGAATTTCCATAATGTTTTATATAGAGGCTACACCAGTTTGGAGTTTTATCAACAGAGCATAAGGTTCCCCTTTTTCCATATCCTTGCTAACATTAATGTTTGTCTCTTTGATTATAGCCATTTTGAATTGTATGAGGTGGTATCTCATTCCGGTTTTGAGTTGCATTTACCTGATGATTATTGATGTTTAGTATCTTCCCATATGTCTGTTGGCCATCTGTATGTTGTCTTTGGATATTTTTCCAAAAATGCCCTCTGCCCATTTTTGATTGGACTTCCTGATCTCAAACTATACTACAAAAATATAATAATCAAAACGGAAGGGTACTGGCACAAAAAAAAAGAGACACAGATCAAGGAAAAGAATAGAAAACCCAGAAAAAAACACTCACTTATATTATCAATTAGTCTGTAACAAAAGAGGCAAAAATATACACTGGAGTAATTATTGTATAATCTCTTCACAAGTGGTGTTGGGAAAACTGGACAGACATGCAAAAAAATAAAACTGGAGCACTATCTTACATATAAAAATAAACTCAAAATAGGTTAAAGACTTTAAAATAAGGCCTGAACCATAAAACTTCTATAAGAAAACATAGGCAGTAAAAGGTCTGATATCAGTCAGAGTAATATTTTTTGGACACATCCCCTTGAGCAAAGGAAAAAAAATCAAAAACATAAACAAATGGGATGACATCAAACTAAAAAGCTTCTTCTCAGCCAGGGAAACCAATAAAACAAAAAAGCAACATACTGACTGAGAAAATATATTTGCAAATGATATATACAATAAGGAATTGATATCCAAAACACATAAGAAACTTATACAATTCAGTAACAAAAACGCAAACAATCCAATCAAATAAATGGGCAGAGCACATGTTTGAACACTTTATGTCAGCCAAATCTGGCTCAGAAACTGTCTTTCCACAGGATGAACCTGCATAACCCTCTGCAGAGCCTTTGTCAGACTAACTGGGCACATCATGTGCTGTCAGGCAACAAGGAGATTATGTAAAAGCTCAGAAGTTCCCAGGAATGTGGTGCTATTTTAAGGCGAGGGAATACACAGCTGGAGAGAAAGGACTTTGAAAATGAGGTTAAGCTTTAAACAATGCAGGCAAAAAGTGTCAACAACTTGAAAAATAGGTAAATTCTTTAAGAGTCTTTCCATCTCAGGTTTATGTTTATAATCAAGGATATGCTGCTTTCATTCCTGACTGAAAATCAAAAGTTAAATCACTTCTTAAGTATAAAATGTAGATCCAATGCTTGGAACACTCTCCTTGTCCAGGAGCAGACCTGCCACATCCTGCAGTGGTTGAAATGCAGGCTTCTTGCTGGTTCAGGCACTCCTGTGTCTTTGTGCTTTTTTAGGGATAATGTTCACTCGGCTTAATGAGTGCATTCAGGCATGTAATGAAGAACATCATCATCACACAAACAATTCATTGAAGTCCAAAGATATGATGATTTTATTGGTTATATTATTCAGTAGAGTAAATGAGCAACTTATTAAAAAATACATAGATTGAGTGGCACATGAAACACTGCTATTTTGACACTCATGATCTTAGCAGTTGTGTTATAAAGCAAAATCTTGACTTGATGGCATTTTTACAGTGAGTATAAAGCTTTTGTCTCTCTACTTGCTAGAGGAAATAGATGAGACCAATGCAGTTGTGGGTATCACTGGTCCCTCTGGCATAAAATTTATCCTAACTGAGTGTTGGTCAAATACATTTGTAAATATCACATATATGTTTGCTTGCTTTGGGTATCGAAGACAGGCTGTAAGCTGGCAAAGTTATTATAGCCTAAGGCTTAGTATTAAAACTAAGCTTTTCCCCACACCCTTGACTTTTGCAAGATGTGGGGTGGTGCACTCTCATGAGGAATCCCATTATGCCTCAGTTAAGTGACTTTGTATTAGGGACTTTCTTGTTTGTATATTGGATTAAAAGTTTTGATTTCTACACTATAAAATGGGGCAGACCGGGAGCTTGCTCTCTCTCAGTTCCTGAGATTAGCATCAGAAAGGAGAGCAGAGAAAGGCCACATGGAGGAGAGCAGAAGCAGCCAAGATGGTGGAGTGCTGAAGGAGAAGCCATTTGTGCAGATTTTGTGCAGAGAGAAGGAAATAAGGAACAGAGGTGAATAAGGCTGGTGAGCTAGAAACCTTTGATTCTAGGAAACTTGGATAAGTCAGTGGCTTTGGGAGCCCTGAATGGAAAGGGAAGTGTTTTCACACTGTGTGTACTTCTTGCCCACTGGGTGCAGGCTAGGATTAAAGCTAATGGCTCACCAGTTCTTGGCTCCATTGTTTCATTACCATCTGTCCAAATCAAATGCAAACCTGCATGGGCCAGGTGGCTGTGATGGTGGCCGTGGATACTGGCCATACACTGAGCTTAACATTTGATGCTCAAAAGCTTGGGCTCCCATAGCAAATGATTTTCATTTTCACCTTCACTAGCCTTGGCTAAAGGGAATGAACACAGGGCTGGAAAGCAGGTGAACCTTTCTAGTTATTCAAGGAAGGAAGGAAGCCCCCCCCCCCCCAATTCAACCAAGAAGTTTCAAGGATGTTTTATGTGTTAGGCCAAGCATTCAGAGAGATTTTGTAAATATAATTTTTATACTTGTGTGTGATTTACAATGAGGGCTAGGCAACATCAGCTAAAGATAGTCAGTCAGCAAAGTTACAGATTGCATTCCTGCTTGGGAAAGGCAGGAATGGAAAGGTTTTCATACTAAAAAATTTGAAAGAAAGGAAGGAGACATCAGACCCTCACCCCCTTCTCCCATTCACTGATGAGGAAGATAAGCAATAAAGAGTTCAGGGAGGGGAGGGAGATCTGAATAGCCACTTCCTCTCCCCTTTCTTTCAGTTTTTAAGAACTTAATGGGCGATTTAGAAATGCGTATCATCCTCTGACATCACCTAAACCTCCTCCGATGCCTGAAATCATGTGGTTGATGTGTGTATCTCTAGACGAAGGGATCATGAGACTCATGTATGTGAACTTGTGTTCTGTAAAGGGTATATAAGATGTACGAAATATAATTTCAGGGAGCACATCTCTGGAGCCACAAATCCCATGTGCTCTGCCAGCTTTTAATAAATTCTCTTTTCCTCTTATAAAGTTATCTGAGTGTCTATCCTTCATTGGGTTGCTTTCCTGCAACAACTTGATCAAAACAAATCACTTTCTTGTTACAAATTTCTTCATGGTTTGGACTTGCAAGGCAAAAGACACACCAGATTCTATATACACCGGGCAGAGGGCTGAAACTCTTACGCAGAATCAGCCCTGAGAAACAGCGCCTCTGCATATTTATTGAGTTCCAAAAACCATAGTTCAGAGGATTGTAGCTAAAACATTAAAGAAAATCAGTAAGTATTCTCCATTTTCCAGATTTTTTTTACTACAAAGACTGGAGAATTTTAAGGACTTCATGTTTCTTCTATATGTCTTAACTCTAATTGAGTTTGTACCAATTGATGTAATGCTTCAAGCTTCTCTCCTTTTAACAGTTACTGCTCAACCTTTATCAATATTAGACTTTACCTGATGAGCTGGAGGCCATGAGAATTCAGAATCAGACTGTAATGGCTGCAAAACTAAAGAAATAAAATTACAAAGAGACCAAACAGAAAGAATAGTGTCTCCTTGTTGATGATCACACCATAAGGCTCTCATTACTTGGTTCCAGGTTTTTAAACTTAAAGCAGCCTTTTTTTGTGGTTGAAACCAGTAACAATGCTTTTTTATATTTTTAATTAATAACTTAATATTTTTACTATTTACAGTTACACCATGACCCTCTAATAATGTTTGCAGTAGTTTCACGTGTTTTGGGGTCTTTATTAAGGAATTGGCGTGAGAATTCCCCATCACTCTGCCTCCCAAAGGATTCGCTTACCTACAGAGTGGTCTTATATCCCCTTTGGTCTGATGGTCCCAAGACTGCAACCTCTGACCTCTTCAAGCCCCCATGTCATGGGATTGAGCCCCACGTTGGGTGCCAGATGTTACAAATTTCATCCAGTTCAAACTCACAAGACAAAAGACACACCAGATTCTATATACACCAGGCAGAGGGCTGAAACTTACGTGGAATCAGCCCTGAGAAACAACACCTCTGCATATTTATTGAGTTCCAAAAACCATAGCTCAGCAATTAAAACAAGACAGTTACACAAGCCTTTTTTCCCATCCGTTTCATCCCTAACCCTGCACATCTACTGTTTCTTTTCATGAACAAAGACACAAGAAGAGTCAAAGTCTCAGAGCTTATCAATCACAAAGTACATCTGGTTCTTGCAGGCATTCCTCCAAGAATCCTGCACACATGCACTTGAGTAACCCAGGCCAGTGTCTCTCCATGGCTAACACACTCCAAGATCTCCTGTCTCCAATTAACCCTTGCTCTGCAGTTAACTGCCATTTGTACTGGTGCAGAGTCATCTCCTACACTTTCTTATTTTCTTTTTCTTTTCATATAGTATGTTAAAGAGTTTTCACAGCATGTTTATATATATATATATATATATATATATATATATATATATATATATATATATATATATATCTATCTCTCTCTCTTTTGATCTTACAACAAATATCCCAATGAGGTTAGCTGGTTAAGCATTCTCATGTCCATTTCTAGATAAGGAACACTGTTGCTTAGAGAGTTGAACAGGAAGAAGGTCAGGGATTTTGATTCTAAACCCAGTGCTTTTTTTTTTTTTCGTTATAAAGTAATGATAATCTTGGCCTTAGTTTCTTCATTTAACCAAGTATAAATAAACTTAGTTTAACAACTTAACTTGTGGGATGACAAGAGATGGTTGATCTTTAAATATTATTATGGCTAGTCAAAGCCTTATGCAGTTGTAAAATAATTATCTTGCTTTTGTTTAACCCAATAGCTCTGTCCTTAGACGATAAACTTTTCTTCTTCATTTTCTCCTACAGAAAATGTCTATCATTGATGCATATGTAGAGCCCTGAAGTTCTCTAAGTGAAACATTTAGGAATAAGCTCACATAAAGGCAGAATATAGAGTCATTAAAAAACAGACAAATGGTAACTCTAATTTGACCCTCTCTCAAGAACGTCATCAAGCCTGACAAGGCAGTGGCATAGTGAATAGAGTGTTGGACTAGGACATGGAGAACCCAGGTTTCAAACCCCGAAGTTGCTGGCTTGAGCACGGGTGTAAAGCCAGTAGCCATGGCCACCATCACAGCCACCTGGCCAGTGCAGGTTTGCATTTGATTCAAACAGATGGTAATGAAACAATGGAGCCAAGAACTGGTGGGCCATCATCTTTATCCTAGCTTGCACCTGGCGAGCAAGAAAACACACAGTGAGAAAACACTTACCTTTCCATTCAGGGCTCCCAAAGCCACTGACTTATCTGAGTTTTCCTAGAATCAAAGTTTTCTATCTCACCAGCCTTATTCACCTCTGTTCCCCATCTCCTTCTCTCTGCACAAAATCTGCACCAATGGCTTCTCCTTCAGCACTCCACCATCTTGGCTGCCTCTCCTCTCCTCCACGTGATCTTTCTCTGCTCTTCTTTCTCTGCTTTCTCCTCTAATGCTAATCTCAGGAACTAAGAGAGAGCAAGCTCCCAGTCTGCCCCATTTTATAGTATAGAAATCAAAACCTTTAATCCAATATACAAATGAGGAAGTCTCTGATACAAAGTCACTTATCTGAGGCATAAATGGGATTCCTCATGAGAGTGCACCACCCCACATTATGCAACAGTCAAGGGTGTGTGGAAAAGCTTAGTCTTAAAACTCAGCCTTAGGCTATAACCACCCTGCCTGCTTACAGCCTGTCCCCCACACCCAATGCAAACTATAAGTGAGCAAACATATATCATATTTAAAAACTTATTTGACCAACAACGGGATTATCTGGTTTGAGCAAGGCTCACCAGCTTGAGCCCAAGGTCGCTTTCTTGAGCAAGGGGTCACTTGGTCTGCTGTAGACCCTCCCCCCATCAAGGCACATATAAGAAAGCAATCAATGAACAACTAAGGTGCCGCAACAAAGAATTGATGCTTCTCATTTCTCTCTCTTCCTGTCTGTCCATATCTGTCCCTTTTTCTGTCTCTCTCTGTCTCTGTCACCAAAAAAAAGAGACAATCATTAAATAAAAAAATTTATATGATGATTTTTTTATTTGTTTCAGTGCTGTTCTGTTTCCTAACTGATTCATAAAGATGTTTCTCTTACTTTTGACTAGGCTTTGCCACATAAAGCTATAATCTTCAAGGACAGAAATAAGATAAAATAACTTTTTTATTCCAAAATGTGTATGGCTGCTGATATTTTTTTTAGGTATATAGAGTAGGGAGTTGGAAAAATTTTTTGTAAAGCACAAGCATTTGCAGGACACATGGTATTTGTCATAAGTACTCAGCTTTACTGTTGTGGAAAGCAAAATAGCCATAGAAAATATGTAAGTAGATAAGCATGTTGCATTGAAACCTTTTATGGTCACTGAAATATTAATTTTATACTATTTACCTATATCATAA